>NC_133657.1:13148572-13498157 GCF_009905375.1 Apium graveolens | reverse complement strand
ATTTTCTTTAGCAAGAGATTTAAGAGACACACGCAAATGATACAATTCAGTAGACATGTCATTAAAAGCATCATTGCACTCTTCTTTAGTAAGTTGTGTTACATCAGTAGTGATTACCTGAGTTGTTACCTGATTGCTTGATGAACTAACTTCATTTTCCTCAGAATCAGCCATGAGAGCTAAGTTGACATACTCCACATCTTCATTCTCTTCCTCTCCATCAGCTGCCCAATCTTTTTCTTGAGTAATGAAAGCCCTTTCCTTTTGCTTGAGCAGATCAAAATATTTCTTCTTGTAATCTACTTGGTCAAATTTGTTCTTTTCAGAAGTTGGCTTTCTGCACTCACTTGCAAAGTGTCCACTTATACCACAATTGAAACACTTGAACTTTGATTTGTCCACCATGTTCTTATGAGGTTTAGTGGCTCTAGTGTTTTTCTTAAACTTCATCTTTGCAAATCTCCTGGACAGAAATGCAAGATGCTCATCAATACTATCAGAGTCATCTTGACTGGAGTTGTCTTCATTCTCAGCAACTTGCTCTTTTCCTTTGCTTGATTCCTGATATCTTGTACCATCTTTGGAGTTTGATGTAGATCTCACAGTTTCTTGTCTGCATTCCCTCTCATTTTCAGCTACCAATGCAACTGAACTTCCTTTCTTTCTCCCCTTCTCCAATACCTCATCCTGTTCCAACTCTAGTTCATAAGTCTTCAAGATTCCATATAATCTTTCAAGTGTGAAGTCCTTATAATCCTGAGAGTTTCTTAAGGAGACAGTCATGGGTTTCCATTCCTTTGGCAAGGATCTTAAGAATTTAAGATTTGAATCCTTCACTTGGTACACTCTACCATACAGCTTCAATCCATTCAACAGCTTTTGGAATCTGTTAAATGTGTCATTTAAAGATTCATTTTCTTCAAAATGAAAATACTCATACTGTTGAATGAGAAGCTGCATCTTGTTCTCTTTTACTTGTTCTGTACCTTCACACAGCAGCTGAACTGTGTCCCAAACCTCTTTGGCAGTTGAGCAATTTATCACATTATCAAACATATCCTTGTCAAGACCATTAAACAAAATGTTCATAGCCTTCTTATCCTTGTGGACTTCTTCTGTGTCTTCCATTGTCCATTCTGCTCTAGGTTTTGGAATGGATTGACCAACAGCAATTGTGGCCGTAGCAACTGTGGCTACTTTGTGGGGAATGTGAGGACCATTCTCAATGCAGTTTATATAACCTTCATCTTGGGAGAGTAGATGAAGGTGCATTTTCACCTTCCAATGGTGATAACTGTCTTTATCAAGAACTGGGATCTTTACTCCAATATCCTTCTTACTCATCTTTGTTAGTTTCCAAGATCTTTAAACTCTTTGTTTGTCAAGAGCCTGCTCTGATACCAATTGTTATTTCTAGTGAACTAACAATGAGATTTACAGAAGGGGGGTTGAATGTAAATCTCAAAACTTTTTCAAGTTTTGAGCAGTTTATAAAGACTGTGTGTTCAAGATGAACAAGTGTGTGAATTGCTTTAAGCTGATACAGACAGATATATATTCAAACACAAATGTAAAGAACACAATAAACCTTTAAAAACTTTTCTGGTGGATTTGTTGTTCCACCAGAGATGGTATTTCAGAAATTCTGTGATCTAAGAGTTTGATCACAGCTGCATCCTAGTACAAACTAGATAATTTTTCTCTCAAGATTTTTCTAAACAGCTCTGGAAAAATTCTTATCTAATTACTAGCTACTACTTGGTTTATATGTTGCCAAGTTTACAAGTGAAGACAATGATATAATAAAAATAATAAAGTAAGATCTCCACTTGTTTCTTCTCCAGTTCACTCTAGTACTTTGTTGACTTAATGTCTCTTTATACTAGAGTAGAACGGCTGCTTTTTCTGATGTTCCTGAAATTAGGCTTCCACATTTCAGTTATCTCTGTTCACCCACGTGCCTCTGTTTGTAGGTATAACTACCACTTATCAACGGTTAATCAGAACATCCGTTGAAGCTTTCATCCGTTGATACACTCATCCGTTGAAGGATGTTATCCGTTGAAGCTTTCATCCATTGATGCTCTCATCCGTTGAAGGATGTTATCCGTTGAAGCTTTAGAGACATCCGTTGAAGCTTAGCTTCTCATCCGTTAAAGGTCTTTAAGTCATCCGTTGATACCACTTCATTTATACACAATTACAAGGCATGAAATATTTACAATTGGCCTTCCTATCTGCATATCTTCTAGTAGTCAACATGACTCATAGTTTCTCTCAACTTCTAAGAATTACATCTTAAATACAGAGACTGAAATATGATACAACACTAGACTTATTTCTAAGTAAAGCTACACCATCAACGGATAGCCAAAGTGGTCTTATCCGTTGAGGCTACAGACACTGAATTTCTACTTAAGTGTTTTGTTAAACATATCATCAAACTAATGCACATATATTCCTAACAATTTTCCACCTTAGATTGACCTAGATCTTTGTCATTAGCTTGATAAAGATCACATAGTATGAAGTCATAACCAACCACGTTTATTTATTGCACTTTACATATATATGAACATATGATGAATGTATGTGTAGAGTAGTTTATAAATATGCATGCTTAATTAGATTAAGGATGTATGTATTAGATACGAAACACATGCCATGCTTGCTAAACAAGATAAAATCTGTAATGATTTAAGATTTTAAAATGAATAAACGATTATGAGATTCTCGTGTTTATAAAACAGGGAATAAAATACAAATTTTCTTTGTTTCTAACATGGGGCGATTTTGTCAAAAGCGAGTTAATTGAACTTGTAAGGTTGTGGGTTTTTAGAGAGACCGTTGTGACTCCCTCACTACCTGGAAATCAAACCATTAACGAATATTGATTTGAAGTATTTTATTCAAGGAAAAATTAGGAACCTCTTTATAATGGGATCATGATCGTTTTAAAATTAACAAAACCCTAAAGTTAATATTAAGTTGATCAGATGCCTTCCAATGAGTCCAATGCGTTAACCCCTAGATCGACCAGGAGTGGGCTCGCCAAAGCGAAGTACTCCTATCTATCATGGGAGATGTGTTGAAGTATATTGTTACTTTTTGACTATTGGGTTTGACTTAACTAAGTTATCACAATAGGATTGTGAACTTAGAGTCATAGAGTTTGGGAAAAATTTATTAGATAAATATGAACAAATGTTGTTCCACCAAGTTATCCAAGAGTTATATAGTTGATATAATTGAAAAATGTCGTCTACCTAAATAATCATGTTTTAGGAGAAAAGCCAAAGCTGACCTAACGCATGGTGAAATATGGATCTTGGCTAACTAGAAATGATATAGAAGATATTTTTTCTGAATTAATAGTTAGGGCTATCGATTTGATAATAATAGTGGGAAATATATATTGTGAATATATATATATATATATATGTATAATCACTTGAACATAATTTAATGATCATCTGTAGACTAAGTCATTTTATGCACTTTAATATTATAGATATCAAATGACAAATATCACAAATAACTTCTCTATGTAATAGTTGTAACGTTCGGGAAATATGATGTAATTATTTTTATCAATAAATAATTATTATGTGATTTTTATGTGAATTTTGGTGAATTATTTGATGATTGATATTAATATTTGGATGTTTATTTTTGATAAAATTTAGATAATTTAATCTTTAATTATCCAGAATAAAATATAGATAGCTTTGGTATTTTTCTGGTAATTTTTGGAGTGTTATGTGATTTATAAGGATTTATAGAATCAATAATGATTATTTTTACGTGATTATAAAATTATTTTTTAGAATTAGAAATCGTCCCACTTCAACCGTTTTTGCCTTTTTACAACCCAAAACTCTTCCGAAAACTCCTTCCTAACCTAATCTGATAATTCTGAACACTTTTCATTTTTTGACTTTTTCAATCCGGGATACGGTTTGACCCGTACGAGTCCCGACATAAAATTTTTGATACGCTACTCATTTTATAGATCGATAAAAATCCGTATTCTCAAAAGGCGAGGTATTATTACCTTATCTTCATATAAAGTGTTTTATGGGAAGCTCTGTTTTAATAATTATCCAAGTCTGGTATTAAAATTCGTATCATCTTTTTAGTTATTTAGTGGCTAAGTAACCCATTTCCGGATTCGATATGTAAATGTAATTATTGAATTATTAAATAAATAAAATATGTGATGGTCCTGTCAGCCATGTATTGCGATATTATTAATTGTATTTGATCGGTTGGGTACAAAGATTTGTGATAGAATTAATTATTGAGCGATATGAATTTATTTTGTTTTTAAAATGATTTTATTGAATATTTATTCTCATAAATGCTAAAATTGTCTCAAAAATTATTTTTGTTGCTTTATAATTTCATTTATTATTTTTAGGACTTTATAAAATTTAGAAATTAATATTATATTGAGTATTTATCTTTAAATGATTATCTGATTTCATTTAATTGTATAATCAGTATTTAATTCCAGAGTGCTTCAAAAATTATGGAAATTTTATTTTATTAAGTTTGGAACATTTCAAAAAATTTAACATTTTTTCGAAAATTTTCTGACTTTTATTCAATCGCACTTTTATTCGTTAACTTGTAAAATACGAACACGTGACACGTTTTAGAAAATGTTCTAGAAATTTTCGAAATTTTTATTTTATTAATTTTAAATTATTCCTGGGGATTTGAGATTTAATTTGTATTTATTTTTATTTATTCATCCGCAAACTGTATCGTTTAAATTATGAGTGCAATGTTAAATTTGGATAAGAAACGTAATAAATCAGATAAATGTATAAATATTTCTCCCCCAAATCTTTATTTTCTCTCTAGTCTCTCTCCAGCGTCTCTCTTCTCCTTCCTTCACGATACATCACCGCCTCTCCATCCCTGTTCGTTTTCCTTTTATCACCACTCGATTTCGAGTTATTCTTGGCTTTGTACTCGGTAATTCCGGCCACCCTTGTCCCTATTTCGCCCCTGTTTCTTGCATCTCCATCGCTGCCCTTCGCCACTCTGGCGAGGTGGAGGCGCGTGTGTGTGTATGTGTTGATTTTATGTGTGTGTGTGTATGTGTTGATTTTGTGTGTGTGTGTGCGGGTATGTGTTGATTGTGTGCGTGTGTGAGTGGATTGCGTGTGTGTTCTCGGCATTCAATCGCCGCCTGTTCCTTCCTTTTTCCGGCGCCGATGTACGCTGTTGTTCGGTACTGTTGCACGCGCGTGTGCGTGTGCTGTGGAAGGTTATTTTATTATTTATTTTATTCTCTGCACAAATTAATTGAGTATGTGTTATGAAAAAAATTATATATATACATTTTTGGTTGTGCGAGAAAAAAAATATAAGTAATAATAATATTAATTAAATCGGTGGAATTTGTGTCGGAAGCCTGGAATAATCGGGAACCCGTGGATTTTACCGCCGTCGACGATGAGCCTCGGCGAGTCGACGATGGACGATGATGATTCTAATCTGAGTCCTAAATTACAATTAAATAAAAATTGTTGATAAAATTAATTGCGAAACGAAAAATACGAACAAAAACATAAAAGTACGGATGATAATAATAAATAATTGAGATTGTATTGATGATTGGGATTGCAAGTTATGGTGGATTGTTGCTTGTTTTATTGGATTGTTGTTGTGATTGACGTCGAATTGTTTCGACGGGTAGGCCGATAAACAAAGGAAACGCTGCCCGATTTTCGGGAAATTAATTCCGAAAATACGGGAATGGAACCTATAATTATCGGAAACGTCGAATGAGAATATATATAATTATAATTATATTATGTGAAACCAAATTACGTGCCGTGACAAAATATTTTATTGATTATCGATTACCCTATTTTCCAAAACAATGAGTATACGTACTTTCCGAAAACAAACACCGAACCGAGTCTTGAAGATGTAAACCATAATTGCTATGTGTATTTCAATAATACCTATAAATACAAGACGGGGTATGAAACCGTATGGGTAGAAGTGATAGCGATTTAATGTTATGCTTAAGCGATTATCTGAATTAGGGTATTATAACCTTGTAGGTCCTAGACGGAAAATCCGAGTATCGACATCGGATTAGGAACGATCTAGTGATTAGTCGTCGAGATCAACAAAGTTTCAATCGAAGGGCCTGAGTGTTGGGATCGTATCCAAAATGGGATAGTAGTTTGACAATAAAGCCGAACGTTCAAGTCGAACCAAAGTCAACCAGTAATAGCGATTAAAGCTTATTAAGGCAAGTATTCCTGAACTTTCTTTTAAAATACTGCAAATATTTCTCTATTCCTATTCTAAGTTCAGAATAGTTAACTGTTTTATATTTTGCTGCAATTACTCTTATTATGCCAGTTCTTTTCATTATTGTTCCTATATTATCGATTGCTCTCTTGAGCAAATACCCATTCTTTCGGGTTATTTGCGAACCCTAAATCAGGATGTTTTGAAATCAAAATGATTTGACATCAAAATACTCCATGGACTGGATGATGATGATGTGTGGGATTAAGTTTTCTTAATCCGAAGGACCGGAATGTTTTTGTATCCTTGAGATGGGCCGTAGAACCTGGGTACCCGACTAGATCTATACAGGTAGGTATAGATCTGCAATGTATCCTGGCTGATCAGCAGCATATAGGTGCGAACTAGTGTCCAGTCTAATTTGTTGTTGATCGCCATTAACGGCATTCTCTCTTGAAAAGTTTTATGATTCCAAAACCGGACAAAACCCTGATTCAGGAGATGAATCTGGGAATCACTTGTCACTTTTGGACTTACAATTAAAGGCTGGTAACAGCCAATGTTTATTCGCTCAACTCCCTCAAATAAATAGATTTGCTTAAAATTGTTTAAAGATTTGTCCGGAAACTTTCCTTTGATATTAATGCTTGAAACTCAAATTATATACTTGCTGGACATTTTTGGCTCACCCTTACTTTGTAATTCTTATTTCTTCCAGAAGCAGATAATGATAAAAGTGAATAGCTTTTGATAGACATCAGAAGTTAGAAAGATCTCCGCTGCGAGAGGACGAAGATGTTAGAAAAATGAGACAAGAGAATTAGCGTAAAGGTATTTACACTTGTATGGTAGTTGTTGTGAATTGTAGAAGGTTAGATTCTTGTTTCATACCATAACCTGTAAACGATCCGGATTTTAAGGGGTTAATTGATTATTATTTTATTTTATGTAAATATTATTTCGTGACACCAAATCTCGACCCCGGATTTGGGTTGTTACAATAGTCCTTGACAAGGACAAGTTGACATGAAATAATTTCCTCAATTGACATGAGAATTTGAGGATTGTCCCCAGTTTCAAGGATGTCACTCAAACCCTTCCCTTATTTCTTCTAGCTGAGAATGAAACATGTGCCGAACATAATGCTTATCAGAAGCAAATTGATTATGCAACTGATGTTTCATGTCTCATGCTTGTAATTATGAGTGCTGAGCTTTAGAAGCAACAAGAGCATAATGATGCTTATGATATGATTGAGCACCTTCAAAGGATGTTTGAAGGATAGGCTCGTCAGAAAGATTTGACAATAATAAGGCACCATACTTTTGCATTAATGGGAGAATGATATCTGGTTGGACCACATGTTCGAAAGATGATAGGTATATGTACCTTGGTATTTTGGGTTTCAAGAATAGTCTAGAGACTCAACTTGATTTGATCAAACAATCTTTGAACAATTTCTATTCTTAGTTTGTTAAGAACAAAAGGAATAATATAGACAGAACACTCACTGAGTTGTTAAGCATGTTTAGAACTGCTGAGATAACACGGTAAATGCATGAATTATGTCCATATTGATGATGTACACATGGAATGCAAATGGGAAAGGAAAGTGGACAGGCAAGGTGGAGATTTGATCTTATTCGGTGCCAAACCAAAGTCCAATCCCAAAGGGTTTTTGAAGCCTAATAGTGGTGTTGCTAAAGGAGATGATTGTCATTTCTGTGGAAATAACTGGATGAATGGAAGTTAAAATTGTTGAACTTATTTGGAAGATCTAAAGAAGAAGACTAGCAATGGTCAAGCTTCAGGTATAGGGTTAGAATTGGAGCAAAAGTTATTGCTCTAGTTGAAGGAACTCGATACCTAATTTTGCCCATAAGGCGAGATTGAGAACTTGATAAATTGTTATTACGTGCCTGCCTTTAGCGGATACATTAAGTCAATTTCTTGTCAGGACAAGAAAGGTTTTCATTTTAATTAAATAAACAATAGTTCTTTATTCTATTTCAATGATAAGACTTATAATGTTGCACAATTAGTTAACAATTTAAATGTTCTAAGTTGACTCAAATCAAACATTAACTCTAGCATTGTCGTTAAACCATATTAATGAGAAACGCATTTCTGAGTTATATACAGATGAATACTTGAATACAAAGTTGACTCAAATCATAAGGAAGATGCGAACTTTGTCTCATTGGAAAAATGACTAAAGCTTCTTTTACATGATCAGGTGAAAAGGCCGCCGAACGATTATGACTTATACATATGTGGTCGAATGCGTATGATGGCAATGGGGGGCTTATACTACTTCATAACAGTTACTGATGATTTCAGTAGATATGAATATGTGGTTCTTATGAAGAACAAATCCGATTCCTTTGAATTGTTTAAAGAATATAAGGCCGAAGTAGAAAAGCAAACAAGGGAAAAGTATAAAAGTTTTACGATCAGATCGTGGAGGGGAATACTTAAGCCTCAAATTCAATAGTTTCTTGAAGGAGTGTGATAGTGTATCATAACTTACTGCTTCTGGAACACCTCAATGGAATAGAGATTCTGAGAGGAGAAATTATACCTTGTTAAACATAGTGCGATCGATGATGAGTCAAGCGGATCTTCCATTCAGTTTCTAGGGTTATGCTCTAGAAACGGTTGCATATACACTTAACCAAGTTCCGACTTAAGCGGTTCAAAATACTATGTATGTGATATAGAGTGATGAATGTCATAGCATGTCATTTATGAAAATTTGGGGACGTGAAGCGTTTGTAAAATGTTTAGCCTCTGACAAGTTTGGACCAAAATGAGATAGATGCTATTTTTTGGGATATCCAAGTGAGACTAGGGTATAGTTTTATAATCCTTTCGTGAGAAAAGTGTTTGTTGCTCAGGTCGCTGTATTTCTTGAGGGAGAACTACTTTCTAAGAAAATTAGTGGGAGGATAATACATCTCGATGAAGATCGAGAACCACATGATAACATTGAACCAGAGTTGGAGTAAGATCAGGATGTACATCAAAATGTTGAAAATAATCATGTTTAGGAAACACAAGTTATTCGTAGATCTAGTAGGATTCACCATGAGTCTGGGAGAAATTATGGATTTCTTTTGACTCAAGATGGTGATGTGATGCTTACGGATAAGGATAAGTCTCACACCTACCAAGATTCTATGAACAGTTCAGACTTTGAGAGATGGCTAGAGGCCATGAAATCCGAGATGGAATCCATGTATCAAAATAAAGTATTGACTTTAGTTGATCCACTCAAAGGGGTAAACCTATAGAGTGCAAGTGGGTTTTCAAGAAGAAAACTGACATGGATGGTAAAGTATAGACCAATAAGGTGCGACTAGTGACAAAAGGTTTCAAATAAATTCATGGTATAGACTATGATGAGACTTTTTCACCAGTTGCTATGGTCAATTCCATTAGGATTTTGTTAACAATAGTTGCTTACTTTGACTATGAGATTTGACAAATGGATGTCAAAACTGCTTTCTTATATGGGATCCTTGAAGAGGATGTATATATGATACAACCTGAGGGTTTTGTCGATCCAAAGTTTGCTAAGATAGTTTGTAAGTTGCTTCTATCTATTTATAGATTGAAGCAAGCCTCAAGGAGAATGAATATTCATTTTGATGAAACGGTCAAAGAGTTTGGCTTTATTCAAAATAAAGATGAACCATTTGTTTACAAGAAGGTTAGTGGGAGCCATGTGACATTCCTAGTATTATATGTAGATGACATATAACAAATAAGAAATGGCATACCTTCTCTACAGGCTGTTAAGACTTGGTTAAGAAATAGTTTCTCGGTGAAAGACTTAGGCGATGCTACCTATATATTAGGGATCAAGATCTTTAGAGATAGATTGAAAAGATTAATCGGCCTAGTCGGAGTACATACATTGATAAAGTATTATATCATTTTATGATGCAAGAGGCAAAGAAAGGATATGTTTCGATGTCTCAAGGGATAGTGATCTCAAAAGATAATTGCCCCTAAATTATTAGATGATAAGGGCCGTTTGAGAAAGTTCCAGATGCGTCAACAATTGGATATATAATGTATACAATGATATGTATTTATCCTGATGTTTTGTATGCTTTGAGCATGACAATCAGATACCAGTCTAATCCAGGTGAGGGTCACTTGATAGTTTTCAAGAATATTCTTAAGTACTTAAAGAGAACTAAAGATTTATTTTTGGTGTATGGAGAAGATAGGGAACTGGTTGTAAAGGGTTACACTGATACTAGTTTCTGAACCTAATTTTTGGACAGACAAGGATGATTACGAGTTTATGTATGTTTTGTGTTTTGTCTAAATATAATTGATGTTAGCTTGAATAGTTCACAGCAAAAACATTGATGATTCTATGGAAGCCGAATATATTCATATTTTTTGAAACAACCATGGAGACTGTTTAGGCATGTCCTTAGGCAATATTGCCTTATTAATGAGATTAATGAATAAGGAGATATAAATGTAAAGTGTATAGTAATGATAGTGTTGCAGACCCACTGACTAAGGCTTTGTCGCAACAGAAGTAGGATGGTCATACTAGTTCCATGAGTCTTAGATACATGGGTGATTGGCTCTAATGCAAGTGGAATATTGTTAGTGTTTGTGCCCTAGAGACAACACTATGATGTTTTAGTTTAAGACATTAGGATTATTAATGTTTATGTTCTATCGATTATTCTATTTATAATTTATTAATTCTTAATTTACTGCGATATAAATGTTAGATTAATAAAAGTCCTTGGAATATGATATGCAATTCTATATCTCTATGTACGTGACTTATAAATGAGATTATGATAATAGTATCAATATTCCTAAAGGTCCATAGTCAAGTAATGATATTCCTAAAAGTTATTCTTGACCGGGTAATGATAAAAGTGGACATTGGGTATATTATGAATCGTATGAGAAATATGAATGATCTAGATGGGATTTAACCCTCCTATTTTAGGAGTGATATTATTGGCCACTTGTGTGAGCTAGACTATGAAATGCGTGGCCATGCTCAAATGTTGATTTGATATGATAGTCTACTCATTGATCAAGTAAACTTAGATTAAACTATGATGAGGATGACACATTACATGCCTCTAGTTTAATCTATAATATTTGGTTAAAGGGATTATATTACATTGTACATTATTCACGAAAGGTTTAATCGATCACCGATTCAATTATTATTACTGGGGTAGCAATGATGTATTACTAGCACTCATTGTTTACAATTTTAAATTAGATTTAAAATTCGTTGCTAACGTAATAATAACCTATAGGGTCACACACTAAGAATTCTTGAAGGATTATTTAATTTAAATTGGATTTAAATTATATTAAAGTGATTCGAATTATTTATAATATTAATTAAGTATGACTTAATTAATTAGATAAATATTGATATTCGAATTTACTAATATTAATTATAAAATTCATTTGTTAAATAATTAAGTGTGACTTAATTATTATAAAAATAGGAATTTCGAATTAATAATAACTGCTAATTAGTTAAGAGTTATAATTCTTATTATACTCTCTATATAATATCTCTTGTGTGGTTGATTTTGTACGCAGGGCTTTTACGAAAAAACCTAGCCACCAAAAGAGAAGATGGAGAGAGCAAGAAGAAACGATATTGTGCTAGTACACATTTAATCCTTGCGTTCAAACATTCGTGTGGATACCGATAGAGCGTAGATCGCGAGAGCGGGATGCGTGATGATTGAACAAGCTTTGGATCTCCATTAGTCAACCAATTTATAAATTTTTTAAGGTAAACAATCTGATATACGAATTAAAAATCTGTTTTCACATGGATCACGCGGTGGGTTTCTAAAGTTCTGATTTTTCACGTTTTTATTTACTGTTTCCGTTGCGTTTATGTGCTTGAAACCCAACAACATTTTTCCAATTTTTGTTCCGATTTGAGCATTTTGTTTCTTGCAAACAAAGGATGTTTTCCCCTACTTTCTTATTTATATCTCTAACCATTCTTCTTGTAATACTATTAAAAAAACCCTACAATTCCATGACATTATATTTATATGTTTTGTAGATATAAATAATCATTATCAACTACTAATCTATCTGTAACTTTTTATAGCTCACCTTCTAGCAACTTCTTAGCTATCTGGTCTGAAGCTATATTCCTATCTTCAACCACTGTCAACCCCATCTGCTCAACACAATTCACAATTTCTTTTGCAGTGATATCTAAAGTTTTCCCAACATTATCATGAATAGTATCCAACTTGGGTATATTCCCTAAATTTGGTCCCAACGATCTTTTCTTATTGTTGATCTTTCTATGCCTCAGTCCAATTCCACACCCAAAATAAAAAGGGTTTCTTCCTTTTTTTTGCGCAAAATTTTAGGTCTACCCACACCTTTTATTTTAAGATTCACCATTACATATACACCATGAGAATGTGCAAAAGCCTTTGTTATTCCAACACTAGAAGATAACTCAATCACTTTCTCTTGACATGAAGACTCTGAAATGATTGTTGGATCTTTTCTTAGCAACATCTTTATATTATTAATAAAATAATATTTTTTGTTTTCCCTTCCAAATTTAAATTTGAATCCTTCTACCTATTTATGGGTAAAATAACTACCAATGAATTCATCTGCTCTTCCTTATCTTCCCTTTGCTTACTACATAAATTCAAATCCTCCAAATTGCACTCATTTCTCCCAACATCTCCTACATCAGCTACAATTGATCTCACATCTTTTTTATGTTTTACTATTTTTTTCTCTAGAGAATTCCCAGCATCAATACCTTATTTCTCCAACCTTTCTTTCTTACTGCTAATAAAATCCCCTTGAGCATCCATTGTTTTAGACCTTCTAGGCTCACTGACAGTGCTATCTCCCTCAATATTTGAAAGTTGTATTGGCATTATCTTTCCCTCTAAATTACTTAAACTTTTAGCTTCTGCAAATTTATCTGGATAGATTTTTCCTTTCACAAGAATATTCATTTTCTCATCAATCTTCTCTTTCCTTGTGATGGAGACAAAGACAATTGGATCAAAAAATTCACTCTCACCATCCTTTTGATAAGTCTATGTTATCCAATCCCCCATCCACATTGTGTACCCTTTTAAGTTTTCTTCCAACCAGGCATTCATTGGTATACCAGTAGTCTGTAACCAAGATGTTCTTGGTACAATTAAGTCTTCTTCAACAAAATTTCTAACTTTTTAACCACTTCTTAAAAATATCAGTCTCAATATCTTCCCACTGTCCCTCGCTCTAATTAGTTAAAAAAAAATTCATTGACGTTAATCCATTTACATTGATATCCTTTATTCTCTCCAATCTTAACTTTTCCTGAAGAGGTCTAGTACACGCTTACTTGTTTGAAAAAATAACCTTCGATTCGAATAATCTTGCTTCAATTTCTTCATCAATAACTGCTTCAATATATTCAAACATCTCCATACGTAGTGATTTATCTCTTTTGAAACTCTGAGCCTTCTCCCCTGAAATTCTCTGAAGCTCCATGTTATTCTCCTGAGTTTTTCAAACCTTGATGTTTTTCAGATATTTGCTTAATACTTAGTGATCACCAGAATTCTTTTTTCCGACGAACTACCCACCTTAACCATTTGAGCTTTAAAGCCCAACCTATAATCTTGCACAGCTCCTTCCATCTTACTATTAATACTCATTCTTATCTTGGATCTTAACCCCCTTCTCTTTTTGCATTTAGAATAATTGTTCCTACCTCCAGTTATGTGTTGTTGTCACAAATCCAAATCTCTTCTTATTCTTATCTCTTTTCCCAGACAAAATTATATTAAACACCTTCATTGTACCTTTGAATCAATCCCAAACTTCACATGTTTTACTATTCTTAGGAATATTGTATACGAATATAGTGAAGTTTGACTAAATATTTACCTTAGATTTACCTTCTTCCTTTGCACTATTTTCCATCTTTCATCCTTTTGATTGTCTTTCATTTATTTCTTATTTATTACATTCTTGGAGAGATCTACCACTTGTGCATAAGATCAAGCTTACCCCTCTTTAGTCAAAGGTATCTTCCCCTTCTCCTTCTAGTCCGATCTACCTCTAAGCTTCAGGCTTATTCAATAAATTTGAATAAGTGCATCTAAAATCGCTTGTCTGTCCCCCTAAAAAAAATCATCCCTTGTCTTTCTATCCATCAAATCCTTATAAGCTCACACAAAGTTCCTCAGAATGTGATTTCATTTCCCACTTTGATCCTCCCTAAACCTTCTTTCTTGTACCGCCTTCCTGGATCCTCCTTCTCCTACAAAGTTAATTTGAATTTTCTTACCGTTAGAGATACTCTTGCTCGTCATTCCCTATTTTATTTAGCCTAGATTAAAATTATGCCAACTTATAGATAGATAGAGCTATTCAAGTATCAATAGATAGAGCTATCGGTACAATAGTTAAATTCTTATTTTATAGAAAAAAAGTTAGAGGGTTAGGAATTAGACTCTTAGATGTGCGCGTTTACTTGACATAAAAGAGTATCAAAGTACATTTTTATTTAATGAGCGAGATTTTTGATATTTGTGGCCAAGAATGCATGGAGCACTAAACAAGGTATGCTTGTTTGGTTATAGTTATTATATATTTTAGCCGATCTTAATTGCCCTAAATTCATAAATTATCAGTACCAGTTTACTAGTGCCAATTGTTTGAAATATAAATTAACTTACAGAAAACAAAGTAGTAAAACAGGTATGAGTGAAAATAGTGATCAACACCAACAGTGAGAAGGTGGACAAAAGAATTCAAACAATGAATTACGTCCAAATCTAGGTTTAGAACTCAGGGGCTGTTTAGTCCGGGTAATAAAGAAAAAGAGAAACAATTTGATTCATTTATTTATTTTATAAAAATAATCATTCTCTTTTCTCCTTTTTAGTTTTAGATTTACCTACTTTTACTCAATCCACATTCTCTACCTCCTACTAGATATTTCTTTTACCTTCACAATTTTTTTTCATTTTCAATTATAATTTATATATTAAATTATAAAAAATAAATTAAATTTAAATAAATTATATTGTTATAAATATAAATATATTTGAATTTTTTAAATTCGTGTAATTCCATAAAAAATTTACGTAAATTTTCATTCCGTTTTTGGATCAGAATCAAATAGATAAAATAATTTATGATCATTCCCTTCCTTTCAGGCATTATTTTTTTCTGAATTTCATTCGGTTATCGTGATACGAACCAAATGCCGTATATTATTATTGATCTTAGTATCAGTCAGCTAATTTAATGACTCTTTTGTTGATCTAGTATTTTTTTCTTAATCACTACCAAGTGAATGTTGTTGTTAGGAATATATGTGCATTAGTTTGATGATATGTTTAACAAAACACTTAAGTAGAAATTCAGTGTCTGTAGCCTCAACGGATAAGACCACTTTGGCTATCCGTTGATGGTGTAGCTTTACTAAGAAATAAGTCTAGTGTTGTAGCATATTTCAGTCTCTGTATTTAAGATGTAATTCTTAGAAGTTGAGAGAAACTATGAGTCATGTTGACTACTAGAAGATATACAGATAGGAAGGCCAATTGTAAATATTTCATGCCTTGTAATTTTGTATAAATGAAGTGGTATCAACGGATGACTTAAAGACCTTCAACGGATGAGAAGCTAAGCTTCAACGGATGTCTCTAAAGCTTCAACGGATAACATCCTTCAACGGATGAGAGCATCAATGGATGAAAGCTTCAACGGATAACATCCTTCAACGGATGAGTGTATCAACGGATGAAAGCTTCAACGGATGTTCTGATTAACCGTTGATAAGTGGTAGTTATACCTACAAACAGAGGCACGTGGGTGAACAGAGATAACTGAAATGTGGAAGCCTAATTTCAGGAACATCAGAAAAAGCAGCCGTTCTACTCTAGTATAAAGAGACATTAAGTCAACAAAGTACTGGAGTGAACTGGAGAAGAAACAAGTGGAGATCTTACTTTATTATTTTATTATATCATTGTCTTCACTTGTAAACTTGGTAATATATAAACCAAGTAGTAGCTAGTAATTAGATAAGAATTTTTCCAGAGCTGTTTAGAAAAATCTTGAGAGAAAAATTATCTAGTTTGTACTAGGATGCAGCTGTGATCAAATTCTTAGATCACAGAATTTCTGAAATACCATCTCTGGTGGAACAACAAATCCACCAGAAAAGTTTTTAAAGGTTTATTGTGTTCTTTACATTTGTGTTTGAATATATATATGTCTGTATCAGCTTAAAGCAATTCACACACTTGTTCATCTTGAACACACAGTCTTTATAAACTGCTCAAAACTTGAAAAAGTTTTGAGATTTACATTCAACCCCCCTTCTGTAAATCTCATTGTTAGTTCACTAGAATAACAATTGGTATCAGAGCAGGCTCTTGACAAACAAAGAGTTTAAAGATCTTGGAAACTAACAAAGATGAGTAAGAAGGATATTGGAGTAAAGATCCCAGTTCTTGACAAAGACAGTTATCACCATTGGAAGGTGAAAATGCACCTTCATCTACTCTCCCAAGATGAAGGTTATGTAAACTGCATTGAGAATGGTCCTCACATTCCCCACAAAGTAGCCACAGTTGCTACGGCCACAATTGCTGTTGGCCAATCCATTCCAAAACCTAGAGCAGAATGGACAATGGAAGACACAGAAGAAGTCCACAAGGATAAGAAGGCTATGAACATTTTGTTTAATGGTCTTGACAAGGATATGTTTGATAATGTGATAAATTGCTCAACTGCCAAAGAGGTTTGGGACACAGTTCAGCTGCTGTGTGAAGGTACAGAACAAGTAAAAGAGAACAAGATGCAACTTCTCATTCAACAGTATGAGTATTTTCATTTTGAAGAAAATGAATCTTTAAATGACACATTTAACAGATTCCAAAAGCTGTTGAATGGATTGAAGCTGTATGGTAGAGTGTACCAAGTGAAGGATTCAAATCTTAAATTCTTAAGATCCTTGCCAAAGGAATGGAAACCCATGACTGTCTCCTTAAGAAACTCTCAGGATTATAAGGACTTCACTCTTGAAAGATTATATGGAATCTTGAAGACTTATGAACTAGAGTTGGAACAGGATGAGGTATTGGAGAAGGGGAGAAAGAAAGGAAGTTCAGTTGCATTGGTAGCTGAAAATGAGAGGGAATGCAGACAAGAAACTGTGAGATCTACATCAAATTCCAAAGATGGTACAAGATATCAGGAATCAAGCAAAGGAAAAGAGCAAGTTGCTGAGAATGAAGACAACTCCAGTCAAGATGACTCTGATAGTGTTGATGAGCATCTTGCATTTCTGTCCAGGAGATTTGCAAAGATGAAGTTTAAGAAAAACACTAGAGCCACTAAACCTCATAAGAACATGGTGGACAAATCAAAGTTCAAGTGTTTCAATTGTGGTATAAGTGGACACTTTGCAAGTGAGTGCAGAAAGCCAACTTCTGAAAAGAACAAATTTGACCAAGTAGATTACAAGAAGAAATATTTTGATCTACTCAAGCAAAAGGAAAGGGCTTTCATTACTCAAGAAAAAGATTGGGCAGCTGATGAAGATGTGGAGTATGTCAACTTAGCTCTCATGGCTGATTCTGAGGAAAATGAAGTTAGTTCATCAAGCAATCAGGTAACAACTCAGGTAATCACTACTGATGTAACACAGCTTACTAAAGAAGAGTGCAATGATGCTTTTAATGACATGTTTACTGAATTGTATGATTTGCGTGTGTCTCTTAAATCTCTTGCTAAAGAAAATAGTAGGATTAAAGAGAACAATCTGTTTTTAAGTAATAGAAATGCTATGTTAGAAGATAAGTTGATTGACCTAGAGAAAACCAAGCTGCATCGTATATCTGTTGAGAATGAACTAGCTGAATCTATTAAGAAAGTAGAAATACTTTCTAATCAATTAGAGAGAGAGCAAGAGGTGATTAAAGCCTGGAAAACATCTAGGGATGTTAGTGCTCAAATTGCCAAGGTCCAAGGAATTGAATCATTCTGTGAAACTGCCTGGGATAAAAATAAAAAGAAACTGGAATTAATTGATGGGCTGTCAACGGATGTGGAATCAACGGATGATGAAGGTTATCCGTTGAAGGAAGAAAATGAGCATCCGTTGAAGGTTCCTCAATTAAGACAGGCAGATGTTTCTAATAGTGAAAATCTAAAGAAACTCAACAAAAAGTTTGGTTCAACTTCCAAGAACTTTGTTAAAGAAGAAGCAAGCACATCCAAAGATGTCAGTAAGGTGAATATAGGGCACATGACCTTAGAACAGTTAAATAATAGGCTCAAGATGGTTGAGGATAAAAAGGAAACTAAAAGAAAATCTAACAGAAATGGGAAGGTAGGTGTTAACAAACATAACAATTACACACCTGATAGGTATGCTCCTAGAAAAAGCTGTGTGCATTGTAGTAGTGTTAATCATCTATCTGCTAATTGCAAATCTATTAAGAAAACCCCCATAACTGTACCCTCTTCCATGCCTAACATGTCTGCATCACCTCTACATGCTATGCCTACCATGTCTCAACAGAATCCTTATGCACATTTTGCAAACATGCCATATTTTAACAATCCTTATCTAGCTGCATTTAGTATGCCTCAAATGCCATACAATATGCCTATGTGGAATAACATGTATGCAAAATCCATGCCTTATCATATTCCAAATGTGCTAAATGATTCTGTGACTAACCCTATCCAAGACCAAGGTTGACTCAAAGTTACCTAAGTCTTGAGATGCAGGAGGAATGAAGTCTAGGAGAAAGGCTAACAAGAATGGACCCAAGGAAACTTGGGTACCAAAATCAAATTGATTGATTTTGTGGTGTGCAGGGAAATAGAAGAAATCTATGGTACTTGGACAGTGGCTGTTCAAGACACATGACAGGAGATTTCTCCCTGCTCACAGAGTTTAAGGAAAGAGCTGACCCTAGCATAACCTTTGGAGATGACAGCAAAGGGTTTACTATGGGATATGGCTTGATTTCAACAAGGAATGTCATCATTGATGAAGTTGCATTAGTTGATGGTCTCAAACATAACTTACTGAGCATCAGTCAACTATGTGATAAAGGGAATACAGTTTCCTTCAATTCTGAAGCCTGTGTTGTCACTAGTAAGAAAGACAACAAAGTGGTTCTAACAGGAGTTAGAAAAGGGAATGTGTACATAGCTGACTTCAACTCTACAGATGCAGAATCTATTACTTGTCTCTTCAGCAAGGCAAGTACAGTTGAAAGTTGGCTATGGCACAAGAAGCTATCCCATTTGAATTTCAAGACAATGAATGATCTAGTCAAAAAGGACTTAGTAAGAGGAATTCCTCTTGTTAAATTCTCAAGGGATGGTCTGTGTGATGCTTGTCAGAAAGGCAAACAAAGGAAAGCATCATTCAAGAAGAAGCTTGAAACAACGATTGATGAACCATTACAGCTGCTACATATGGATTTGTTTGGACCAGTCAATGTATTGTCAATTGCAAGAAAAAGATATTGCTTAGTGATTGTAGATGATTTCTCAAAGTTTTCATGGGTCTATTTTCTTGGATCAAAGGATGAAGCAAGTGAAATCATTATCAATCACATCAGGCAAATCAATAATCATCCTGACTTGAAGGTTAGGAATATCAGGAGTGACAATGGAACTGAGTTCAAGAATTTATCAATGAGGCTGTTCTGTGAAGAAAATGGAATCATGCATGAGTTCTCAGCTCCAAGAACACCTCAGCAAAATGGGGTAGTTGAAAGAAAGAACAGATCTTTAATTGAGGCTGCCAGAACAATGCTTGAAGAATCAAAGTTACCAACATATTTCTGGGCTGAAGCTGTTAATTGTGCCTGTTTCACTCAAAATATCTCTTTGATCAATCAAGCTAAAGGCATGACTCCTTATCAGTTGTTCAAGAGAAGAAAACCAACTCTAAACTTTCTTCATGTCTTTGGATGTAAATGCTTTATACTAAGGAATCAATCTGACCATAAAGGGAAGTTTGATGCAAAGGTTGATGAAGGGATATTTGTTGGTTATTCAGCTGGAAAATCTTATAGGGTCTACAATCTAAGAACCAACATTGTTATGGAATCTGTGCATGTTGTGTTTGATGACAAAAAGATTGATGGACTAACAGATGAGGGACAATATGAGAGACTCAAATTTGACAACATTGAGATATATTGTGATGATAGTGAAGAGGAGATTGATGGAGATGACACTTCAAAAGGGATTCAAAACATGCCCTTGGATAATGCACAAAATACTGCATCCATTGATAGAGGCAATGCAGTATCCGTTGAAAGACATAGTGCATCATCCGTTGAAGTACAAAATGAAGCATCCGTTGATCATATCTCATCAACGGATAATCGATTTACATCATCAGTTGATAGAACTCCAAGTACCCTGCAAAGGACCAACAACTCAGGGGGAGTTTCAACTAGTCAACACTCTGTCTCACATCATGACAATACTGAGGCCACCTCATCTAGAGCTCATCTTCCACTTCAAAGGAAATGGACCAAGAATCATCCCTTTGAACTGATCATTGGTGATGCATCATCTAAAGTGCAAACAAGAAGAGCTACTCAAGATGAATGTCTGTATAGTAGTTTTCTATCTCAGGAGGAACCTAAGAAAGTGGAAGAAGCCTTATTGGATCCAGATTGGATATTAGCTATGCAGGAAGAGCTAAACCAATTTGAGAGAAACCAAGTTTGGAAGCTGGTACCCAAACCAAAGAACAAGATTCCTATTGACACAAAATGGGTATTCAGAAACAAGATGGATGAAAATGGCATTATCATAAGGAATAAAGCCAGATTGGTTGCTAAAGGCTATTCTCAGCAAGAGGGAATAGATTTTGATGAGACATATGCTCCTGTTGCAAGACTTGAAGCCATCAGAATTTTTCTAGCCTATGCAGCCCATGCCAATTTCAAAGTCTATCAAATGGATGTCAAGAGTGCATTTCTTAATGGGAAATTAGAGGAAGATGTCTATGTAAGTCAACCTCCAGGATTTGAAGATCCAAATTTTCCAGACTATGTGTATTATCTGTTGAAAGCACTCTATGGACTGAAGCAAGCACCTAGAGCCTGGTATGAAACCTTATCAAAATTTCTTTTGGAGAATCACTTCACTAGAGGTACTGTTGATAAGACTCTCTTCTTTAGAAATGTTAATGGCTCTAGTATACTTGTTCAAATTTATGTAGATGACATAATATTTGGTTCTAAAGATGATAAACTTTGTAAAAAGTTTGCTAAGCTAATGCAAAGTAATTATGAAATGAGCCTTATGGGAGAACTAACCTATTTTCTTGGTTTACAAATTAAACAAGTTAGTAATGGAATTTTCATTAGTCAAACTAAATATATTCATGATCTTTTAAAGAAGTTTGACTTAATGGAATGTTCATCTGCAAAAACTCCCATGGCCACTGCCACCAAACTTGAATTAAATAAGACTGAAAGGTCTGTGGACATTACAAGTTATAGAGGCATGGTTGGTTCACTTTTATATTTAACTGCTAGCAGACCAGATATAATGTTTGCTACATGTCTGTTTGCTAGATTTCAAGCTGATCCTAGGGAGTCTCACTTAATAGCTATCAAAAGGATTTTCAGATATCTCAAGGGTACACAAAATTTAGGTATTTGGTATCCTAGAGAATCTGGCTTTGATCTAATTGGTTATTCAGATGCAGACTATGCAGGTTGCAAAATAGACAGAAAAAGTACAACAGGCTCCTGCCAATTCCTGGGAAACAAGCTTGTATCATGGTTTAGCAAAAAGCAAAATTCAGTCTCTACTTCTACAGCTGAGGCTGAATATATTGCTGCTGGAAGTTGCTGCTCTCAAGTGTTATGGATGAGAAATCAACTCCTTGACCATGGACTTCATGTTGATAAAATTCCTATCTTTTGTGACAACACAAGTGCCATAGCCATAACAGAGAATCCTGTACAGCACTCAAGAACCAAGCACATTGATATCAAGTACCACTTCATTAGGGAGCATGTCATGAATGGTACAGTGGAACTACATTTTGTTCCAAGTGAACAACAAATTGCTGACATATTTACCAAGCCACTTGATGAATCAACATTCACAAGATTGGTAAGTGAGCTAGGTATGCTTAATTACTCTTAAAATTCATGTCTTTATTGCAATTTGATTTGAAGCCTGAAATGTATTAGCCACTAGAACAAATTTGACTTCTAACACAGATTATTCCATCAACGGATGTTCCCTATCCGTTGAAAGTCAAAATTGTTCTGTCAACGGATGTTCATTATCCGTTGAAAGACAAATACATTTCTGGAATTTTTATCCGTCAACGGATAAAACTGAAGTACCTTTCAACGGATGACAATTTGCCTTATCCGTTGAAATGACACATCAGTCGATTCAGGTGTTTCACAGCCGTTGATTCTAATTTCTTAACCGTTGATACTCATACATACATCTGTATGTATTGGTTTTAAAGGTAGTTGTTAGAATACTTACAGTTTATTCTTAAACGGCTGAAATTCACTAACATATACTTATTGATTAATCTTTTACTAATTTTTTTTTGAAAGCATATAAGCCCTTCTGATTTTTCATTTTTACTTTACGCTTTCTTAAAATTTCAAGCATTTACCATTTTCTCTCTGCAAAACCTTCAAGTTATTCTCTGCAATTTCTACTCACAACAATGGCACCAGTCGTGAAAATTATGTCTCAATCTGGGTTCATCTATGAGAAGAACAATTTCATAGCTTTGGTAGAAAAGAATGAAGCCCATTCAGACTATCACAAAATGATGGACTTCATCAAAAACTGTAAACTTAGCTATGCAATGCTGGAAGCCCCAACGATTTACTGTGAAGTAGTTGAGGAGATTTGGACAACTGCTGAGTTCAACTCCATAGATATGACTATCTCCTTCACTCTCAAAGGTAAAAATCACTGTATTAACTGTGATGATTTACAAGCATGTTTTAGATTACCTGAGAACAATGCCATGACACCACACACTGATAATGATGTATCCAGCATGTTAGATTCCATAGGTTATTCTCTTAACTCTGCTAGTTTAGGGAGTATTAGAAGAAAAAGCCTTAGGAAAGAATGGAGTTTTCTTGGGGATGCCTTTATAAAGGTTTTCTCTGGGAAAATTAGTAATTTTGATGCCATAACTTCATCTCTTGTTAATATGCTCTATATGCTTGTTTCTGATAGGTATTTTAACTTTAGCAACTATGTGATGCTAGAATTGGGTACTAGATTAGGTAACAAAGCTAATAGACCTAATAACATCTATTATGCTAGATTCTTTATGTTATTGGCTAACCATGTTGCTGAAGGTTTGGTCATAATCAATGAGAATAATAAACTCAAGTGCTGGGCACAAGAGAAAAGAGTTCTTGCAGATTTATTGAGAATGGATCTCAACAGCAGTGTGCCATTGGTATATTTACCAATCATGAATGCACCTCAGGTAGGTGAGGTAATTGCTTCTACAACTCCTACTTCTTCCAACCCCTCTATTTCTTTATCTTCTAGTGTGGCCATGAAATCTGTGACAATGCCCCAACAGATTTCTACCAAGGTCACCAAAACTAAACTTTCAAAATCAAAGACAAAGAAAACCACCTCTGTTGTTTCTCAAAAGACAACAGTTGTAACACCAACCATTAACCCTGAGGGGAGTGAACAGGGAGTGAGTGGTGAGGGGAGGGGTGAACATCAAAAAGCCCCCCAGGATAAGGTGGGAGAGGTGAGTGGTACCCAAGCTAGCCAAGCCACAGTTTCTCAAAAAGCTGTGGTGGTTGAAAAGGTATCTAGCACATCCCTAGTTGCATCATCCCAAAAGGATGTTACTATTGAAAATAGTTCCCAACCAGGAACACAGAACAAACGAGGGAGGGACACTGAAGCCAAACACTCACCAACAAAAGCTTTTATTAGAAGAAAGAAGGCTAGAACCCAATCTTCTACACAGGGTGCACACACAGCACAGATACATCCATCTGTATCTATGCCTTCTCAAACTCAGTTTGATGTGGCTCCAATAAATGTGGAGTCACAGCCCCATTCTCTCACAATAATCACATATCAATCACCAAACACTTCATCACCATCTCTGGATGTGGATATGTTATTCCCATCAATTCCTGATTCTCCCTCTTTACAACTCAGGGAGGAGCCCCACTCAAATACAGGTGATCATCATCTCTTAGATGATTTGTTGGATCACCCGCAAATTCTTTCAGATATAATTGAAGGATCTGTGTCACCACATCTCAAATCAATCTACACAGATTCAACAGTTATATCACTTTCAATTTCAACTTCTTTTCCTTCTTCAACGGATATCACTCATCCGTTGACAAGTGGTTGCTCTTCAACGGATAAGCTTAACAGCAGTTATCCGTTGATAACATCAGTTTCACCTTCAACGGATATTCCACATCCGTTGATAGTCTCTACACACATAACTGAATCAATTCCAAGTGTAGAAGACATGAATACTGTGCAATCACTCTTAGGATTGAGGGAAGGGAGTGAAAATTTGAGTGAGAGGCTGGGTTGCTCCCAGGCAAAAGGAGAGATTGAGAGCTCAAAAATGCATGCTATTTCTTCCAGCATGGCAAAAGTAAGTGAGAGGAGTACCACCTTAGTAGGTGAAGGTGAGGGAGTGAGTTGTGTGAGCCAGGGGGAGCCCCTGATGCAAGAAAATAGAGAAAAAGAGAGAAAGGCAGGTACAGTAGATATAAGGGTGGAACCAGCCATTGCTATTGAGTCAATGATTGTGGATGATGCTGAAAATGAAAGACAATTTCAGCAACATTACAAAGCTGTAATTGATAACATTTCCTTGGATGCTGACACTTTTACTCATCCTGTGTCAGCCTATCAAATGTTGGCTGCTCAGGGCAATGAGGAGGCAGAAAAGACACTACATCTAGTACACACAACAGAATCTCTTCAAAGGGATAAAGCTGCTATTAACAAGATGCCTTCTATAGCTGGTGAGCCATCTGAGGAATTTGGAGTAAATTCTGATGATGATGACTCTGTTTCTTTTGATGGAAGCATGAACTTAGGGGGAGATGAAGGCCCTAGTTCAATTCCAAATCTACCTGAATGGGCTTTGACAAAGGAGTATAGATCAGGGGAATTCAATGTCTCCTTAGTCAAACAAATCAACACTATTCAACAGGCCATTCAGAACACTTCACATGCAAGTATCAAGGCTATCCTTCAAGCTCACCTGGACTCACTGCATCTCATGAAGTTGCAGCAAGTAAAGCACAATCTGAGTATGGATGATCTCAGAAAGGATATTGCTGACTTGAAATCCTACAGTTCTGAAAAATTGGATTCAGTCATGCCCTATGGTACATTGAAGGACTTGGTTTTGAGATTGAAACAGGAATCAGTTACTGAGAAAAGGCTGGCCAAGTTGGAAGACAGAGTTCAAGTTATTGAAGATTCTGTGGCCACCATTCTTCACAACCAACAATCTCAAACCAGTCTCCTAATGCAGCTGGCAAAAGCACAAGGCTTGACCCCTCTCCTTGATGATAACAAAAAGGGGGAGAGTAAAAGGGAAGGGGAAGGAGAGCCATCTACAAAAATCAAAATATCTAAAGTGCTAGTTCCTGCCATCACTACTTCTCCAATCATTCAAATCAAAGGAAAGCCTGATGGAATTGATTTGATTCAGCTAGCAGCAGCTGAAATTCAAGTGAAAGAGCAAAGGAGGAGAATTGATGAAAGGTTGCAACTGTTGTTTGGCTCTACACAAGATAAATCAACATCTGTGAAATATAGCACAAAGATTGAACCAATCAACATGGAGCTCAAGCCAGTAGGGAGACATAAGGATGGAGAAGCTTCTTCCAAAGAACTACAAGCTATAATTCTCAAGCCCAATAAAAGATCCAATAAGGACTCTACAAAGAATCCTTTAAAAGAAGTGGACTTTCCTCCTCCAAAAGCTGATGAGAACAAGCTTTTAGGTAGGAGTATTGCTTATCTCAAAGAAACCATGGATGAGGCTGTAAGGAGAAATAGGGCTATTATCTCTAGAGAGGGAAAGAGCATATGTGTGATGCAAGGACATCCCAAATTCTCAATAGCCAAGAAGGAAGAAGTCAAACAACTAATGGCTGACAAAAGAGCACAAGCAAAGCTTGAACAACAGCTAAAGTCAAGTCAAGTTGAAGAAGAAAAAGGAATTGAAGTCAGGGGTGAAGACAAGATTGCAGACCTAGATGAGGTTTTTGGAAGTATATTTGGTGAGAATATGGAAGAAAGAGAGGAATGGCAGAAGGGAAACAGAAGAAAGGCCAAGGCACATAGAAGGAGTAAAGATAATACTGAAATAACCAAATCTATATCTAAACCACTACCTTCCATACCTGAACCTCTTGTTGCTAATCCCACTATAAACATCCATGGTGAACCAATCATTCCAAAAGAGGAACCTATTGATTGGGACACCATCAAATTGCCTACCTTTCTAACCACTCTCCCACTACCAAAGAAACAGAAAAGAAAACCCAAATCTACACCTCCCATAACCTCTAAGAAATTCACTCAAAAACAACAACCTAACCCTAAGCCACCCATTTCTAAAGATGATTATGTTCACATCTGTGACATAAAAGAAACTTCAGACATTAATCTCTATCTGGATGAGCTAGAGGAAGTAAGGGGAATAGCTGCCTACAGACAGCTACCAGAGAGATTGGTGTTCAGATATAAGGGAGCTGGGGAAAGAACATGGCCTCTCTACAGGATTCTGAATGAAGGCTACTCTACCTTGGTCAGAGTCTTTTCAGCCATACAGAAGGATTCTGGCTTTACCAGAACTGCCAAGACTGAAATTCTCAACAAGATTGCCAACATAAGGAAGACTTGGAGGGAACCCAATGCTTTGCCCAGAACCTTACTCATTCAAGAAAGGGGAACTAAAATTCACAAATCACCTCATTGGTTGATGGAATTTAGAGATGACAAAGGAGTCAGAAGATTTTTCAGACTTGAAGACCAGCTCAAGATTGCCAGCAATGAAACTCTCAAGGAAATGCAATCTAAGTTGGATATCAGGGTTGAAGATGAAGCTGAATTCTTCAGACAACTCCAACTCCAAATTGAGGAAAATGACAAAGGGCTAGGAAAGAAAACCAGGGAACAAAGAAGAAAATAATTATTTGCTCAGGCTAGAGGAGCACCCTTGGAAATACTGTAAATCTTCAATTACCTCCTAGTACATACACTTTTGCAGCACTTTTGAATTTCTGCTTAGTTTCATTTCATATATCTGTTAAGTGTTTTGTTATCATCAAGTTAACCCTGAATTTATGTCTACAATTCTTATAGACATAAATAGGGGGAGATTGTTAGGAATATATGTGCATTAGTTTGATGATATGTTTAACAAAACACTTAAGTAGAAATTCAGTGTCTGTAGCCTCAACGGATAAGACCACTTTGGCTATCCGTTGATGGTGTAGCTTTACTTAGAAATAAGTCTAGTGTTGTAGCATATTTCAGTCTCTGTATTTAAGATGTAATTCTTAGAAGTTGAGAGAAACTATGAGTCATGTTGACTACTAGAAGATATACAGATAGGAAGGCCAATTGTAAATATTTCATGCCTTGTAATTTTGTATAAATGAAGTGGTATCAACGGATGACTTAAAGACCTTCAACGGATGAGAAGCTAAGCTTCAACGGATGTCTCTAAAGCTTCAACGGATAACATCCTTCAACGGATGAGAGCATCAATGGATGAAAGCTTCAACGGATAACATCCTTCAACGGATGAGTGTATCAACGGATGAAAGCTTCAACGGATGTTCTGATTAACCGTTAATAAGTGGTAGTTATACCTACAAACAGAGGCACGTGGGTGAACAGAGATAACTGAAATGTGGAAGCCTAATTTCAGGAACATCAGAAAAAGCAGCCGTTCTACTCTAGTATAAAGAGACATTAAGTCAACAAAGTACTGGAGTGAACTGGAGAAGAAACAAGTGGAGATCTTACTTTATTATTTTATTATATCATTGTCTTCACTTGTAAACTTGGTAATATATAAACCAAGTAGTAGCTAGTAATTAGATAAGAATTTTTCCAGAGCTGTTTAGAAAAATCTTGAGAGAAAAATTATCTAGTTTGTACTAGGATGCAGCTGTGATCAAATTCTTAGATCACATAATTTCTGAAATACCATCTCTGGTGGAACAACAAATCCACCAGAAAAGTTTTTAAAGGTTTATTGTGTTCTTTACATTTGTGTTTGAATATATATCTGTCTGTATCAGCTTAAAGCAATTCACACACTTGTTCATCTTGAACACACAGTCTTTATAAACTGCTCAAAACTTGAAAAAGTTTTGAGATTTACATTCAACCCCCCTTCTGTAAATCTCATTGTTAGTTCACTAGAATAACAGTTGTTATGCCCAAAATTTGGTCCGAATTGGGACACAATTATGAAGATCACCTCAAATTAGAGCTTGCCCCCTTTCTGAGAAAGAAAGGGCATGCCCTCCAGGGCAGGACATCAGGCGCATCCTAACTTATATGGATGTTAGGGCGCGCCCTGTTGTTTTGGCTGACAACAAATGGATTTTTAGGCAGATTATTCGGATGCTTTGTGAGAATACAAAGACGATGAATGATTATTACTAACATATTTATGTATATACTCTATTGAAGAACTCCTTCCTGTAATGCAACCACCGGAAGATGGTGTCCGTGGTCAGACACCTCCAGGGGTATGCTTGGACGGAAGTCCTCCTCCTGTAGTCAATGGGTGTCCTCATTGGGGATGTGCAGTAAACTCTGGTTTGTGCTTTGGGAGCTCTATCTCTGTAGCCAATGGGTGTCCTTGTTGAAATACTTCAGAGTATCCTGCACTTTACATCCAAAAGCTCGGGATCAATTATCATGTAATCTGATAGGGGCTCCTTATTCGGGGGACAAGGATGCGTCCAATATTTGGGGTAAACCATGGTTATACCTGCATTCACGGACTAGAGAAACAGCTGGTAGTGGAGGGTTATCCTCGGTCGGAGAGATGCC
Organism: Apium graveolens; assembly: GCF_009905375.1. Taxonomy (NCBI): domain Eukaryota; kingdom Viridiplantae; phylum Streptophyta; class Magnoliopsida; order Apiales; family Apiaceae; genus Apium; species Apium graveolens. The sequence goes on along the minus strand of NC_133657.1, from coordinate 13,468,724 downwards.
TTATCCACGAAGTCTCGAAGCCGTGGATGAGCCTTGGGCTTTTATGGTTAAGCCTCATCGGTGGACATTCCTAAAGCTACTAGAAGACAGTTTTCAGTAGGTTTTCTACTGGGCTTCGGATGAGAAATCTAAATCCATTAGATTTCTTGTTCCCCAAGAACTACGTTGGCTTGATTCCCTATAAATAATAATACATAGGCAAATTACAAAGGGTCGGAAGCGAGAGCCTTAAGGAGCCACCACCAACCTAATCAATCTCAGCCCCTAATTCATCACAACCACCACACTCCACTCACTTTTCAGGCGAAGAACCACCATCGTAGATCTTGATTCCGACGACGAATCTCAAACTTTATTATTAACAAATTCCTCCGTCAACAAATTAGCACTAGAAGGAGGTGTGCTGATCAAGATCATAATCTCAGGAGGAAGAAATGTCTCATCACAATGAAGGTTCTTTAATGCAAGAATTGAAGGATATCCACGGAGGATGTTGCAAACAACGGCTACGAAGGAGATCAGCGAATAACTATTTTGAGCTAGGGGAGTCGAAGGAGATCTGAATGTAGTAGTCGTGGCCACGAAGGAGATCTATGGATGATGATTTTCAGCCATGGGGGTTGAAGTTTACAGGCATGGCCACGAAGGAGCGAAGTTGGATGCACAATTTAAATTTTGTAGATTAAGTGATTTGCTTACAATATTTGGGCCCTATCTCGAGTCCCGTAAGTCATATTTGGACGATCTTACATCCTACGTGAAACTTATTGAATTCTCTTTAATTCAGAAGTGATCTGGTTATGAGAATCCAAGTTGAACAACCCAGAAATGGAAGAAAATAGCAGCTGCAAACTTTTACTAAAACTCCCATTTGGTTTAAAAGATAGAAGAAACCTATTTGATTTGGCAGATTGCAAGAAACATATTTAGTTAGAAGATTGGGAGAAACCTATTTGTTTTAGAAGATTAGAAGAAACCTAGTTGGTTTAAAAGATTGAAAAATTCTATTCATTACAAGATTGGAGAATCCTATCCCAACAAGAAGAATGAAGAATCTTATTTAATTTAGAAGATTTGAGAATCCAATTCAGTTTAGAAGACATAACAAGGGCAAATTCGAGGAAGTTCAGGAGGAGAACATTCTAAGAAGAAGGCATTATTACCAGGAGCTAGTCATCGCCTTTAAGATGATCCCTCAAAGTAACACTCAACTAATTTTGTTGTGTTTTCCGTTACTTGTTTCTAGGACTTGTGCAAGAATGTTGAGAATTTGTTAAGTCGAGAATCAGGATATGTGTAACAATTAGGATATAATCAACGGCTGTGTAATGATTATCCGTTAGAAGCTTCGTTATCATCCGTTGACAATCTTCAGTCATCCGTTGATATATACTGATGCATCACATTTTTGACACAAAGACAATTCCTGATGCAGCTGTTTTTGATTCCACACATACAGATGTACTGATCACTTCTCAAGATAAGATTGAAGCAATCTAAGTGCAACCACTCAAGGCTATACCAATGGTTGATTTTTCTCAAGGTACAAATCCTTACACTCTATTTTATGACATGACTATTATTAGACCTTTACAAAAGAATACCTCTAGTCATATGATCACAGACAACTCTTCTCAGCCACCTCTTATTTCTGTAGGAAAAACTTTTCTGAGCTTTTCTTGTGAGAATGAGAGAATTTTTTTTGCGAAAAACAGAATTAATGAGAGGCATGATCCATATCTGGAAAAAGGAGAGGTAGATGAGAGTCACGATTTAGTTAATCCTTATTAGGAAGCTCTGACTATTAAAAGTCATGAGATGAGTGGAGTGAGAAGTGATGAGATCACTTTAAAAGAACAGAGAGATTTAGGTATTCATGGTTCTTTTCTTACAGGATCTACACAGGTTACTAAGTCTTCTAAGTCAAATATTGATTTAAAACTCAAAGGCATAGTTCCCGATTCTGATGTTGATTCTGATATTCCTGAGAAATCTTCTGGTGATTATGATGATTCTGATGACACTAATGATGATAATCATGATGATGTTGTTCTGGAAGCTGGTATTGAAGCATCTAAATTATCTACTTTTGTTTCATCATCTGGTCATACTACTGTTGTACATCCTCATAGGGATTATGAATGGAATCATTCTTGATGATTACCAAGTGAGAAGATGTCAATGGAATCTGCTCAGACTTTAGCTGATCATGCTGTTCAATTGGTTTCAAATTCTGATATGAAAGCATCTATCAAATCCACTACAGTATTAGTCAAAGGACTACATTCTTCTGTCTTTGCTATCAAGAAAGATAACGTTACTCTCAGAGAAGAGATTGATGATCTTTCTGTGACTATTAAAGGTTCAAACAAACAAAGTGGTTTGATGAAAAAATTGTTTAGATTGGAAGCCAAATAAGATAATTTGTCTGAGAAGCTGATAGCTTTGAAAGCTGGTCAAAATGCTACAAATTCTAAGTTGGATGTTATTTTCTCTCTTCTACAGAGTCTAGATGCCAAAAAGGGGGAGACAGTATCAAAGACAAAATGTCAACCTGAATCAGTTTTGAGGAGAAATACCAATTCTGATGATGATGGTGATAAATAAGAGGTGTAGACCTCTGATGTTGTGAAAGTTCAAACTGGAACTGGAATTCAAAGTCAAAAGACACAGTCAACTCAAGTCTCTAATGATAGATCACATAGATCTAATATGGAAGCTGCTCTTGTTTCTCCTAGTTCAATTCCTAATGACAAGATTACAAGTTCTGATTCTTTTCCTAACACTAAAAGAGTGATAGTAATTCCTGATTCTGTGAAAACTGATGAAGAAAAAGAAATTCTATTTCGGATGGATTTACAGATTCTCTCTAATTATGTTGAAGCTGTTAATGCTAAAAAATTCAAGGAAGAAGAAATTATTTTTGATAGGGAAGAAAGGGCACAAGAAGGAAAAATTAGAATTATTGTTGACAAAGCAGATCAAGATACAAGAATATGCTTAAAAGATCTGAGAGGAATGGATGGAGGAGTACTGATATGAAGATATTACATAAAAGAGCATAAAGGAGAGCTGAAGTATTTCTAAAGATCAAGAACAAATACAAATGGAGAAAAATTATTGATCTTATTTGTAATGACAAATTGAGTTTTACTCCTGGAGGAATAAGGATGGATGGTTTATTTGGTTCAAATACCATGGGAGATAAGAAGTCTTGGTTAGTACAAGGCAAGAATCTCAAGTTGATTGAACCATTCACAAGAGCTGGAATATGACATCATGAAGTTAAACTTGTCAACTTAAAGTTTTTGAATTTTACACTTGTTGATAGTCCTGGTCAGGAAGTAACTGCTGATCATCTGGATAGACCTAAAGCTGTAAAGATTATTCTTGAGAAATATGATGGTTCTGAATCTAAACAGAAGATCATACTCTTATTGTAAAATGATCAAGTTCAAGTTCTTTCACTTGATGAATTGATGATCATGTCTACAAAGGAATTGAAATCCATTCACTATTTGCTAAGATTTGAAGATAAAACTTCTAGGTTATTGTCAAACATGATTCTTGTCAATATCAGAAGAAGGATATTGGATGATGGTCAATATTATTTTGGATCATATGTTCCTACATATATAAATTTTAGAGGGCAAGAAGTTAACATGAAGAAAGGAGAAGTTGTCATTAAAAATGTTCTTACTCAGAGGCATATAACTATGAATCCTGATGGAAGAAAAACTTGCTATGTGTCACTAGAAGACATGATGACAAAAAGAGATCAAATCATAAATATGAGAGCTGCTATCTATCAATTATCTGATAAAATAGAGTATGAAAAGAATTTGAAGATCAAGTTAGAAGATATTATGTTGAAAAAGATTGACGACAGAGTTAAAGCTTTTGTTCAGAGATACTGTAGATTTTATCAAGAAATATAAAGACCAAAGTCTGAAACAAAGTAAGCTTTACACTATTTATTTTGTCTATCTAGTTTTTGGCACTAAACAATTCTATTAGAATTTATGCTTATTATGCAAAGCATAAATTGGGGGAGATTGTTGAGAATTGGCTAAGTCGAGAATCAGGATCTATCTAACAATCAGGATATGATCAACTGATGTTTAATGATTATCCGTTGGAAGCTTCGTTATCATCCGTTAACAATCTTCAGTCATCCGTTAACAATCTTCAGTCATCCATTGATATATACAAATGATTATCTGTTGAAGCTACAACATATATCTGTTGATCAGGATATCCGTTAAGAATGACTTGGATGATAAGTCAGGACTGCGAGATAAATCATAAGGTGTTGATTCATAGGATCATAGTTGATTTAGATATGTATGGAAATAGTTAGAATTATACTATAATATATCTTGTAATTGATAGAGGACTAATTGTAGCTGTGTAGTATATAAACACGGAATAGGTTATCACAATAAAAAGAGCAGTACTGGAGTATTCGCATAACCTAGAAGCTTTTAAGAATATTGTTCTTGAGAGAGTTTTGTAACAGTTTATTAAAGATCAATATAAACGGTTATTTGATTCATCTGTTCTTACTTTACTTTCATAATACATCGATTTGTTTAGTAATTATATCCAACCCCCCTTAAATAATTACTTTACTGGGCAACAAGGAAGAAGATTGCGAAAGAGATTTAGCACAGAGGAGATCTCCACAAACTTTTAGGACGCACCTTGATTAAACATATCCGAGGCCCGGACGACTTCCAACAAATTCCAGAAGAATTCGCTGATTGGACACGTCCATACATCTAGGACGCGTTCTCTGGGTAACATTTTAAATTCCATATTAATTGTGTTTCTTGTAGGTAGGAAATATTATCTAGAAAAGATCGAGAGTTATCAGGAATTGTGTCATAGTCAAGAAGGGCGCACCCTCCGCGTGATTGATATCTTGAGGTATATTTCCCTCCAAGGGCGCGCCCACACAAGAGAAAGCCTATGGAAGTTTTAATGAATATGTTTTGATGAGAAGATGAGTTATAGTCAGTACTTGAAAATTGGCTCGATTGGAACCACTTTCTTGTCTCTCAAGATACGTTATTTCCTCAAGGCGCGCCCTCAAAAAAAATATTTATGGTGATGTGAACTTTATTTACTACAAGGAGAATCTTAATGTTGGAACTTCAGAAGAAAAGAAGCTATCATAGTAGAGGTACCATGAATCCTAGGACGCGCCCCTTGACTGTCAAGGCGAGGCCTCAGGACATGAATGAGCTCCTCAATCTAAGCATGTAATGTTATATCCTCATAAGTCATAACTAACCTCTTTAAGGCCATCTCTCTTAAAGCGCGGCTTCGTTGAAATACCCATGTCGTCTTTCTCAAAATTGCAGACATGATTTAGAAAGAAGCAAATTAATTACAATGATCTTCCAAGTATGTCAAAAGTTTAGTTTCAACGAACACGCCTTCACATCCTCAATAATCTGAGTGAGTCTTCAGGACGCGCCCTGAGCATATTTGTCTCATATGTTAAGGCTTATTCTTTCAGTATGATTACTAAGGTCATCTGGTTGTTTTTAGCAAGAAGAAATTATGGGAGTTGCCTTAGAAACAGATGAAGAAGATATGGCTACAAAGTACTTTTGATAGGGTGCACGCTCGGGGGTAGGTCACCTCTCATTAGTTCCGTGGTGTTACATATTGCCACATTCTTAAGATATATGGCTTTCCCTAAAAATCAGGGAGATGCCCAAGGTAGGAAAACACCCACGTTTAAGAAAACTTTCAACTTCAAAAAAATGTCTCTGAGAGTGAGATGCTCTTTATTGGATGCAACTTCGTGAGATGTCTCGTTAAGAAATATTTATACATGAGATAGTTTCTGCATCCCTTGAGTTTTGTTGAAGATAAATTCCATCTCATAATGTTGATATTTGATTTGGTTTTGTTACATGAAGATTTTATAGAAGAATTTTGTCGAGGTAGATGCTCCACTTATAGAGGACACGCCCTTCAAGGATGATTTTCCTTGTCGAGGTAGATGCTCCTCTTACAGAGGACGCGCCCTCCAAGGATGATTACCCTTGTTGAGGTAGATGCTCTTTTTAAAAAGGACGTGCCCTCAAGGATGAATACCCTTTTCGAGGTAGACGCTCCTCTTATAGATGACGCGCCCTCCAAAGATGATTTCCCTTGTCGAGTTGGACGCTCCTCTTATAGAAGAAGATCCCTCCGAGGATGATTTCCCTTGCTGAGGTAGATGCTCCTTTTATAGAGGACGCGCCCTCCAAGGATGATTCTTCTTGTCAAGGTGGACACTCTTCTTACAGAGGACGCACCCTCCAAGGATGATTTCCCTTGTCGAGGTAGATGCTCCTTTTATAAAGGACGCGCCCTCCAAAGATGATAACCCTTGTCGAGGTAGACACTCCTCTTATACAGAACGCACCCTCCAAGAATGGTTTCCCTTGTCGAGTTGGACGCTCCTCTTATAAAAGAAGTTCCCTTTAAGGATGATTTCACCTGTCGAGGTAGATGCTCCTCTTATAGAGGACGCGCCCTCCAAGGATGATTCTGCTTGTCAAGTTGGACGCTCTTCTTACAAAGGACACGCCCTCGAAGGATGATTCCCCTTGTCGAGGTAGACGCGCCTCTTCTAGAAGAAGCTCCCTCCAAGGATGATTTTCCTTTTCGAGGTAGATGTGTCTCTTATAGATGACGCGCCCTCCAAGGATGAATACCTTTGTCTAGGTGGACGCTCTTGTTACATAGGACGCGCCCTCCAAGGATGATTCCCCTTGTTGAGGTAGATGCTTTTATAGAGGACGCGTCCTCCAAGGATGAATATCCTTGTCGACGTAGATACTCCTCTTACAGAGGACGCGCCCACCAAGGATGATTCTCCTTGTGGAGGTGGACGCTAATTTTATAGAGGACGCGCCCTCCAAAGATGAATACCCTTTTCGAGGTGGATGCTCCTCTTATAGAGGACGCGCCCTCTAAGGATGCTAATTTTGTTGAGGAAGACGCCGCCTTTTTAAGGGCGCGCCCACTAAAATTTGGTGATTATAGAAGACCCTAGAAGCCTCGACTTTGATTTGGATAAATGAATTACATTATTTGTCAAAAAAGATGAGATCAGCGGTTTAGAAGTATAATTTGGCAAGAAGTAAGAAGTCAAATGTTAGGTCACACTTTCACTGTAGAGGGGGTGAATACAGTGTTTATTACAATCAAATCAAATTTCAAGAACTTATGTAACAGAAAACAAACTTTATTTAAATAATAAACTCTGTTACAATCTGGAACTGTTATCTCTCAGTGATGAACAAAATATCACGAGAGCTGCTAGAGTTATATCAAATAATATTCTCGATAATGATAACACTTTTAGTGTAAACTCTATTTCTGTGTTTATATACTACACAGTTACAAGATATTCGCTAATTGATATGGAATATAATTCTGCTTCCTAAAATATATCAATCAGATATCTTCTATTCCAAGTATTTCATTCTTCACAGAATTCCTTCTTCATGCATATCTCTTCTTATGTTTATCTTGATCTTCTTAACTTTAATCAGCTACTGTCCTTATCTGATCGTCCTTCAGCACTTAAGTTCTGATATCTATCTCCTGATAACATAAGTACTGATATCCCTTAAGTTCTGACTTCCAATATAAGTACTGATCAGTTAAGTACTGATTTGTTCTGTTCAAATAAGATCTGAAATCTAAACATAAAACATATTAGCCATGACATTATCAAATATATCTAACAATCTCCCCCAACTTGTAAATTAACAAAATATACAAGTTTAACAGATATTTGATGATGTCAAAAACATTAAGTACAAATGCATGAGAAATAGACAAGATAACTACAACTTACAGTCCTTAAAGTTTTTACCAATTCAGCTTCTGATAACAACTTCAACCTGTATAAATATCAGAATTTAAGCAGTTGTAGATCTTCGACTTGGCTTCATCATTTTCTGATCTCTCTGATGTCAGGAGTTGTTCTGAGATAATTCTTCAACAAACATTTCTCAGCATATCTGAGTTCATCAATCATTCTCCGTTTAACATCTTTAAGCTCTGCAGTATCTTCACCAGTTTGAAATATTGCAGCTCTGAGATCATTAATCTTTGCTTTTCTCAACTCCCGATCTAGTCTTATGACATAAGCTTTGTTAGACTCTAGATTGAATTCAAGCCCCTTAATACCAAGATATGTTCTGATCTGTGCAGTATTAGGCTTCATATCAACAATATCACCATTGTGATTTCTGTACTTTGGAACATATCTGTTGTCAGACTTAACAGAATAAAGTTTTTTCTGTCTCTGAATCTGTTCCTTTAAGTAGTTTGCAGCAGTCTCTGTTATTCTATCATCCACTTGAAGTAAGAACAATACATGCTCCAATTCTTCAAAATACTTCAACGGAATGGCATTTTGTCTTATATGATAAACCCTACCATCTGTCATGAAATACAACATGATGTATTCTTTCAAGTAGGTATGGTAAACCATTTGTACAGATTCTAGTTGATTCAATCTTTCAGGAGTTGCTCCAATACCTGGTTCACTCAAGGAAGTTGGATCATCGGTAGTGTTGTGTACTCTTCTTTCATCAGCACTTCCCAATCCAGTTTTATCTCTAGCTTCCTTTCCAGTAACTACTCTTGCTTCAAAACCACTTGAAGTAGTCTTCAAAGATTGAGTCTGTTTTGCTTTAGTGAATCCTGGTAAGAGTGTTTTAGATTTATTTTCTGATATCAAGTTAACTTGAGCACTGTCAGAGGTTACTTGCTTCTTCTGAATATCAGAACTTACAATTTCTTGACTCTGAACAACTTGAGCCATGTCAGAGGTTGTTTTAAGAACTTTTCTTGAAGTCAGAGCAAGATTATCTTTTCCATCAGTAATTTCTTCTTTCTCAGGAGGTACATAAGGCTTGATAGGTTCACCAACCTTTTCTTTACCCTTGGATCTTGGATCTATCTGTGGTTGTGATCTAGCAAATGTTGCTTCAGTTTGTGCCTTTTCTTTAATCACAATACCTTTCAGTTTTGGAAGTGACTTTTTACCAGAAGCTTCAGATTTAGATGTGACTTTCTCTGATTTAAGTCTGGCTTCTTCTTCCTTTAAACTTTCCAAGTCCATCCCTGGATTTTCTTGAAGAAATAACTGTCTTGACATCTCTTCATCAAGATCTAGAAGTTCATCAGAACTTATCCTTTTACCAGCAGCAGAACTTATTCTTTTCCCAGTATCAGAACTTGTTCTGTGACTAGCTTGTCTTGATGTAAACCTTCTACCTTGACTATGACCACCACCCATTCCAGAGTTTCCTTGGTCATCTTTTCCATCATCCTTTCCTTGCAGTGTCTTGTCATCCTTGCATTTGGACTTAATCACTTTCTCCCCCTTTTTGGCATCAGCAGGAAGTAGAAGAGAGATAAGCAATTCCACTCAAGATTGGATTTCTGTCAGTTGTGATTGCTGAGAAGCTTGATTTGTCAGAATTTGATCAATCTGAGCTTGTTGCTTCTCTTGAGTTTTCTCAATATAAGCAATCCTGTCAATGGTAGGTTGGAAGAACTTTTTCTTATCAAGTTTCCAAACTTGTTCCTGTTTAATAAAGTTCTCCTGAATCTTGTGTATTTCGGCATGAGTAATTGAATGAAGACCTTGTAGATTTTTAGTACTCAATGCAGTGACACGAAGCTGAGCTTTGAAATCATCAGAATTTAACATTTCATCAGCTTTAGTAAAGTGCTCAGCAAGATGTAAAGCATTTGGAACACATGAAACTGAGTTCCATTCCTTAGTCCACTCCTGTCCTGCAGGAGTTTCACTCCAAGGTACTGGTGCATCCCTGATAACAAACTCCTTTAGCAATTCAGACTTAGGAAGAGTCAGTGGAGGAGTATATCCTGAAGGACCTGCTTCATCAGCATCTATAGTTGTAGCAGCTTCACCAGTATCTCCAATATTTGCAGCATCAGAACTTACAGAATCAGTATCTTCTGATAAGACAACTGTATGAGTAGCAATGGAGGCTTCAACATCCTCTAATTGCTGATCTGATACTAAGTTCTGATCAACAGCCATATCCTGATGCTCACCTAAAATCTGATCATCATCTTGATGCAGAGAAGGTGTTAGTGATAACTCAGGAGTTTGAACAGCATCAGTAACAGGTGTTGTGGAAGGATTATGTGCTGTTGGAGCTTCTAAGAAAAGTATTTCAGGCACAACCAAGTTCTGAATATCAATTTCAGCACTTGTGCCTGGATCAACAAGAGATATAGAAGGTGAATTAGCCTTGTCAGATACAGGTTCCTGAGATTGAGTTGATGGAGAAGAAGTGACTGGAGCAAAGTCCTTGTCTTGTGAGATCAGAGATTCCTGATCCCCTTCCTTAGCTGCTTCCTCCTCATCATCTGAAACTGGCCTCTGTGCCCTCTGTTTCTTGTACTTCCTTGTTGATTTGGATTCCTTGGGAGTTACAGGAACCGTCATACGTCTAAGCCTCTTGAGAAGCCGAGAACCCCCAATTTCAGAATCCTTCTGAGAAGTTGCCTTCTCGGCTTCATATATCATAGGTTCTGAAGATGGAATCTGATCCTCAGAATCTGATTCATCTCTCAAAGTAATCCTCCTTTTCTTCTGAGATGTTTGAGGAACAGTCTTTGTTCTCTTTGGCTTAGAGGATGTAGGCTTCACAGTAGGTGTTGAAGAAGAAGGTTGAGCAGTCTGTGAAGTTGAGAGATAGGATTTGAGATAAGTTCTGAGGGTAGGTTGAGTAGAATGAGAGGTAGGGACTGAGGTTGATGGATTTTGGTTATGGTGAGTTGGTTGAACATTTGAGTAAACAGATTTGTAAGTAGCAGGATCAGCATTTACCAGAATCTGTTTCACAGACTGAGAGATCTGTAAGTGTCTCACCATTGATTTCTTTGTGTCAGCATTTATCAGGTCGTTAAAGTACCTTTTTGCAACCTTAAAAGGTGGGGTTTGAGTGCTGACTAACTGGGGTTCAGCAGTACAATATGTATAAATAAGTTGACAGAATCTAGCAAAATAAACAACATCTCGATCCTCTGTCATCCTATCCCCAATAAAACCAATTATTCCAGTTGCAAAATCAAAATGAGTTTGATGGATAATAGCATACCCGATGTGCTGACTCAGAATTGGGATGGCATCAAAATTTGAACACTTGTTGCCAAAAGCCTTGGTGATGCAATCGAAGAAGAAACTCCATTCTCTTCTGATATTAGCCCGTTTCAACTGTCCAAGTTTCGTCAGACTCTTTTCATATCCCAAATCAGTCATTAACCCCCGAAGTTCTGATTCCTCTGGTATAGAGAAGGTACAATCTTCTGGAAGATGTAATGCTCTTCGTACTGTACCAGGAGTGACTACATAGGAAGTATCACCCACTTGGAAGATAATACTGGGAGTTCCTCGTTTACCACCATCATCAAAAACTCCAGTCCTCCAGAACCGCAGAACTTGTTGACTTGAAAATAATTCAGGCTGAGTTAAGGCGTACTCAACCTCACTATGTGCAAGAAGATCTTGCACAAAATGCAATTCAGATGGAGCTTCAGCATGATCAAGAATTGCAGCATAGTTGTTTGAAACAAACTTTGCTCCATCAATGATTAAATCCTTTGGTGCCATGTGAAAAAAAATATTGAAATTCAAGTATGCCTGTTAGGTGTGTGAGATAATGTCTGTATGAAAAAAAACGTGAGAAAGAATGAGAAAGAGAGTAAAAGTAAGAAGAGAGATAAAGTATAAAGAAAGTAAAAGATTAAATAAATCTTCTCTCTGTTGTTCTTATACTCGAAGTAAAATGTTACCGTTGGACACCTGTCAGACATGCAGTAATAACGGATAGTTACTGGGCTCGAGAAAACAGGAATGATTACTTATCCAGTTGCCTTGTTTCTAGGAAAAACCATTTCAGTTATCAAGAGACATAGTTTTAATTCAAAATTGAAACCGTTAGCACTGATTGAATTATTTTTCACTGCAACATTAATATTCTGAAAATGAATCACGTTAAAAATGACCGAGATAATTTCGATGAATAAGTGCTGACAAAGAATCAGAACTTAAATAAAGACAAAATTTAAATGGTCATCAGAATATCAAGCAGGATTTAACAACACAGATAAAATAACTCAGAGACAAAATCTTGAAGTAAAAACAGTTTTCATTAATATATTAAGTCAATACATATATGAAATAGAAATTACATCAATACAAGATTTTCCCTAAGCTTCTAATCCTAACGTCAACAGCTTTAGTCCTAGCTAAGAAGCCTGACAAAGCTGAGGATGAAGAAGAACAGGAAGAAGACGAGATTAAGTCATCTTCCTCTTCCTATCTTCGACAAACAAGATAGCGAGTCGAATGATTCGCTCTTGCTGACGGATAGCTTCCCGCCTTTCCTCCTCCAGGCGCTCCAGATGGCGATGATAATCCATCTCGAAGAATAGAAGGTGAGCCAGCACCTCCTGTGGGACAGAGTCCCAGATCTCCTCAGGAATGGCTGTTATATGCCACTCCTGCTGCCACTCAGCACAACTGAGCTCCATTGTGAAGGTTTGTGTGTTCAAAAACATGTTGTATCGAACCATTGTGTTTTTGACAGAAGAAGGAGGATAAGTGTGTGAGAAGAATGTGATGGAAAGACTGATGTGAAGTGGTTGCATATATAGGCATGAGAATGCCAAGAGACACAAAGATATTGAATGCAGACAGGTAGAATTAATTCTACCTCGTCTCCCTAGACCTTGAAAAAGAATAACAGTCATTGGAAAAGGAATGTGCACATGTAACAAGAGTGAACTGTTCAAGGACGAGGGCCATTATGTTTTAACCATAGACTATTAATCTTCCACTTCAACATTTCGAAATTAATCTGAGACTGTTACCAAATTTTATTTACAGATAAGTCAAGTAAAGGGTTGGACTGAAAAATCAGAACTTAGACCTATACCAGAACTTAACAGTCATCAGAACATAATGTCTTAACTCGAACAAGGAATATCTATCTTAGTAAATACTCATACAAGTTCTTAGTTATGAACGTCAGAACTTAATTATCAGAACGTGTAACTAGAACTTGTCCTCAGAATTTGTGCATTAGTGACACAATGACTGTTTATCTAAAATAACATAGACCACCACAGAAATTTCATCATTCATATGGAGTGGTGTGTGTGTGCATTAAGCTAAATAACAGACAAAGAGTAAAGTCTGATCTACTTCAGTACATCTTAGAAATAAGTCATAATTAAAATTTTGCTAAAGAGCTGTCACTATCCTGAAACCTACTGATAAATGAGTTCATGCATGAGGCCACCTCAACTGTTTTTGTGCTAATTTTATGCATCTTTTGAAATTCTATTTTACAGTGGCTTCTCAGTGTAAGTGAGTCACGACTGTTTATCAGAATTTATGCTATTATCAGAGTATTTCTCCAGTAATCATAGAGTGTGAAAAGTCACCAAGAAAATATTTTGCTTTTCTAATGCATATTTACTTAATACCAGCAATGCACTTGGGTCGTCCCTTTCACATTTTTACTCTAGATCTCAAAGGAGTACCTGATATTATTCTCTTTTTTTTTTCTTTTGATAAGTGAGGTTTATCAGCACTTAGTACATTCAGCAGTTTTACTAGAATCAGAACTTAAACAGATGAGTAGCATTATTCTAATTTGTGACTTAGTAATAAGATATACAAAGTAAACTTAACTAAGCTCAGTTATCAGAATTTGCTTGTGTCATAAGATTTCCACAGAAATAATTACTTCTTTCATGGGATCATTTGTTTATTGAAGACTAGTAGGTCAGTATCTAGCACAGTTATCCTCATAGGATAGAATAGTTACTGAAACAGACATATCACTTATCAGAGTTTAGAAACATATATCAGACAACAGTCAGTACTTAAAGACATTTATCAATTAAGCACAGAATACACAAAGAGATTAATTCTGTAAATACTGATCATAAAGTCTGATAACATAGAACAAGTTTAAGCAGATTTAGAGAAAGAACCTGAAATCATTCCAAGTTCATTTACCAATTTTGAAAAGGTAGCTTCACACAGTGGTTTTGTGAAGATATCTGCTACTTGTTGATCTGTGGGAACAAAATGCAATTCCACCGTACCTTCATCCATATGTTCCCTGATGAAATGGTACCTGATGCTGATGTGCTTTGTCATAGAGTGTTGAACTGGATTACCTGTCATAGCAATAGCACTTTGATTATCACAGTAAATAGGGATTTTGAAATATGTTAACCCATAATCCAGTAACTGATTCTTCATCCAAAGAATCTGTGCACAGCAGCTTCCTGCAGCAATATACTCTGCTTCTGCAGTTGATGTGGAAATTGACTTTTGTTTCTTGCTATACCAAGAAACCAACCTGCCTCCAAGAAATTGGCAGCTACCACTTGTGCTTTTCCTGTCAATTTTGCAACCTGCAAAATCTGCATCTGAGTAACCTATTAATTTAAAATCTGATTCTCTAGGATACCATAATCCTAGATCAGCTGTTCCTTTAAGATACTTAAAGATTCTTTTTACAGCTGTTAAGTGAGGTTCTCTTGGATCTGCTTGAAATCTTGCACAAAGACAGGTAGCAAACATGATATCTGGTCTACTAGCAGTTAGATAGAGAAGTGAGCCAATCATACCTCTGTAATCAGTAATATCTACTGAATTACCAGTATCCTTATCCAGTTTTGTTGCAGTGGCCATGGGAGTGGATGCACTTGAACAGTCTTGCATTCCAAATTTCTTCAGCAAGTTTCTGGTATACTTAGATTGGCAAATAAAAGTTCCTTCTTCAGCCTGCTTGACTTGAAGGCCCAGAAAATAACTAAGTTCTCCCATCATACTCATCTGATATCTTGACTGCATTAGGTTGGCAAACTTTTTGCAAAGTTTGTCATTTGGAGACCCAAAAATAATATCATCAACATAAATCTGGATCAGAAGTAAGTCCTTGCCATGGTTGAGATAGAACAATGTTTTGTCAATAGTTCCTCTGTTGAATCCACTTTCCAGAAGAAACTGAGCTAAAGTCTCATACCATGCTCTAGGAGCTTGCTTAAGTCCATAAAGTGCTTTATCAAGCCTGTAGACATAGTCTGGATGTTTGGAGTCTACAGAGCCTGGAGGTTGTTCAACATATACTTCCTCTTCCAATTCTCCATTGAGAAAAGCACTTTTCACATCCATTTGAAAGACAGTAAACTTTTTGTGAGCAGCATAAGCCATGAATATCCTTATGGCTTCTAACCTAGCAACTGGAGCAAATGTTTCATCATAGTCAATTCCCTCCTGTTGAGAATATCCTTTTGCAACCAGTCTTGCCTTGTTCCTTACAATTATGCCATCACTGTCAGTTTTGTTTCTGAATACCCACTTTGTACCAACAACCGATCTATTCTTGGGTCTTGGCACTAAGGTCCAGACTTTGTTTCTTTCAAATTCATTCAACTCTTCCTGCATTGCTTGCACCCAATCAGCATCTTGAAGAGCTTCTTCCACTTTCTTTGGCTCAGACTGAGAGAGAAAAGAATTGTAAAGACATTCATTCGAAGTACCTGTTCTAGTTCTGACACCTGCCTCAGGATTTCCAATTATTAAATCAGGTGTATGTGATTTTGTCCACTTCCTTGCAGATGGAAGATTTTCTCTAGAACTGGATGCTCCCCCATGATTCATGCTGTCTTCAGTTTCATTTTCTGATGCTCCCCCTGAAACTATGCTCTCTGAGTTGGATCCTTCAGTATTTAGATTTTCAGCACTGTCAGTACTTGGCTTATCAGAACTTGACGAATCAGAATTTGAAGAGCCAGATGTATGTTCTGATGCTTCTTGAGATGTGATAATATCTTGAGTATGCTCCCCCTGCATTGGTGCATCTTCCTTTGACGTAGTCACCACAGTTTCAATAACATCAGAGTTTAATCCATCAGAAATTACAGTATCAGGACTTAGATTGTCAGGACTTGAGGTATCAGAATATGAATCTTCATTTTCAAATCTCAGCTGATCATGATCAATGCAATCTTCAAGTCCAGTGATCTTCTTGTCATCAAAAGAGACATTGATAGATTCCATGACCACTTTTGTTCTCAAATTATAGACTCTGAAGGCTTTTGTAGAAAGTGGATATCCTACAAAGATTCCCTCATCAGCTTTTAGATCAAACTTGGATAGCTGTTCAGGATGAGTCTTGAGAACAAAACACTTACATCCAAATACATGAAAGTATTTGAGATTTGGCTTCTTGTTCTTCACCATCTCATATGGTGTTTTTCCATGCTTGTTAATGAGTGTTGCATTTTGAGTAAAACAAGCAGTCTGCACAGCTTCAGCCCAGAAATAGGTTGGAAGCTTTGCTTCTTCAAGCATTATTCGTGCAGCTTCAATGAGAGTTCTATTCTTCCTTTCAACAACTCCATTTTGCTGTGGAGTTCCAGGAGCAGAAAATTCCTGCTTTATTCCATGATTTTTGCAGAACTCTTCCATTATCAGATTCTTGAATTCAGTGCCATTATCACTCCTCAAAATTTTCACAGAATCTTTGATCAATTTATCCAGATGTTTAACATGATCAATCAGAATAGATGCAGTTTCACTTTTTGTGTGCAAGAAATACACCCATGTGTATCTGGTGAACTCATCTACTATGACCAACGCATATTTCTTCTTTGCAATAGACATGACATTCACTGGACCAAATAGATCAACATGAAGTAGATAATAAGGCTCAAGAATTGATGATTCAGTCTTGCTCTTGAATGAAGATTTTCTTTGTTTAGCCTTCTGACATGAGTCACAAAGACCATCAGGAACAAACACTGATTTTGGCAGTCCTCTCACAAGATCTTTCTTGATCAGTTCATTTATCTTGTTGAAGTTTAAATGAGAGAGTTTCTTGTGCCAATTCCAGCTTTCTTCAGTTGAGGCTCTACTCACTAAACAGATTGCAGAACCATCAGAACTTGTTGAAAGCTTAGCTTCATAAATGTTACCACGCCTGAATCCCTTCAGAACACTTTTTCCTTTAGATTTACTAACTATTTCACAATGTTCTGCAAAGAAATCAACATGATAACCTCTGTCACAGATTTGACTTATACTCAGTAAGTTGTGTTTAAGTCCTGAGACCAGAGCTACATCTTTAATGATGACATTCCCAAGATTGATATTGCCATATCCCAAAGTTTTTCCAATGTTGCCATCTCCATAAGAAACACTTGGGCCAGCTTTCTCCACAAAGTCTGATAGCAGGGCCTTATTTCCAGTCATATGTCCTGAACATCCACTGTCCAGAACTAAAATATTTTTCCTGTTGCCCTGCAATCAAAAAGACCACTAATTATTAGTTTTAAGGACCCAGACTTGCTTGGATCCTTTGGCCTTTTTAGGTTTGTTAACATTTGCAGCGGATTTAGCATCAGATTTTATGTTAACAGTTTTCTTATCAGAACTTATACTACCAGACTTTGAATCAGAACTTACACTAGAAGGAACAACAGAAACTTTCTTTAATGAAGGTTTTATTTGATAATAATCATAGTACAAACTATGATATTCCTTACAAGTATAAATGGAATGCCATAAACTACCACAATGAAAACAAGGATTTTGTGGTTTGTATCTAACAGACTGACTCTTAACTCCTGACTTTGTAGATAAGGAGTTAATATTCTTATTCTTCCTGCAAAAAGAAGCCAGATGGTTAGAACTTCCACAGTTATGACATGCTTTCCTAGGAGCATTAGGAACAGATTTATAGTTATAGCTTTTATTCACACCTTCCTTTCCATTCCTGTTTTTCCTAGGTGATTTTACCTTGTTTGCATTCTTAACATCTTTCAGCTTATGGTTAAGCTGCTTCTTTGTCATTAAGCCTATGTTAACTTCAGCTGTCTTTTCCTGTTTTAGTTTGTCAGAAGCTAATTCCTTTTTAACTTCTGATTTCTCATTTTCAGATTTTTCAGTTACAAACTTAACAGGTTTTAACTTCGGCTTTTGCTTATCAACAGGCTTAATTTCTTCAGTTCCTTTTTCATTATTTTCTCCATAACCTAAGCACTCTTTCCAGTTTCCACTGCTTAGCAAACTTTGAGTTGTTTTGCCAGAGTTAGTCCAAGTTCTGATAATCTCTCTCTCCTTTTCTAACTCAGTTTTTAGAGATTCATTCATTTTTAGCACTTCATCCCTAACATAAAAAGCATCATCTCTATCCTTCTGAGTTTGATGGAACATAACTAACTCTTTTTCTAAGAAATCATTTATTTTCTTAAAAGCAAGATTTTCAGAAGTTAATCTTTCACATGTTAAAGTTTGATCTCTATAACTAACAAACATGGTTTTAAGATATCTTCTCAACTCATTAATATCATCAGTATGAAAAGCATAAGTAGTCTGAGGTACCTTTGTTTCAGCAGCTTCAGAACTGCTCTCAGAACTTTGTTTATCAGCATTTGCCATCAATGCATAGTTCTCCTCACTTTCAGAGTCTGAGGTGTCTGTCCAGCTTTTCTGCTTTGTGACAAGAGCTTTGCCTTTGTCACTCTTGGTCTTCTTGCAATCAGGAGATATGTGGCCTTTTTCACCACAATTATAACATTTAACATTAGTGTAATCTCCTCTGTCAGACTTTCCTCCTCTTGCTTCAGATCTTCTGAAATTCTTCTTATCAGAACTTATGCCTTTCCTGGAAAACTTCTTTCCCTTCCTGAACTTCCTGTATGCAATCTTTATGATTCCCTTCACCATAAGAGCACACAGCTTCATCATCTCCTCATCAGCATCAGTTTCAGGCAAGCTTTCAGAATCTGAGTCATCATCACTCTCAGAACTTGATGACTCAGCATCAGACTTTATGAAAAGAGCTTTACCCTTGTCTTTCTTTGAGGAAGGTGATTTGGAGGATTCCTCTTCAGCCTTGAGAGCAACCGTTCTTGACTTTCCTCCTTTCCTCTTGCTTCTTTGTTCCATCTCAAGTTCATGAGTCTTGAGCATTCCATAGATTTCATCAAGAGTTGTTTCATCAAGATTGTAGTTGTCTCTTATTGTTGTTGCCTTCAAATCCCAACATTCAGGAAGAGCTAACAGGAATTTAAGGTTTGTATCTTCAAGATCATACTCCTTATTAACCAATGACAAGTCATTCAAGAGTTTGACAAATCTATCATATACATCAGTCAATGACTCATTAGTCCTAGAGTCAAAGTGTTCATACTCTTGAGTGAGTATTGTCTTCCTGTTCTTCTTAACTGTTTCAGTTCCTTGACACCTTGTCTCCAGTGCATCCCATATCTCCTTAGCAGTCTTGCAGTTGATTACCCTGTTTGACATTACATTATCAATGGCACTATGCAATAAGTGTCGTACCTTGGCATCCTTAGCAATAGATGCTATATCTTCAGCAGTGTAATCATTCTTTTCCTTTGGTACGGTCTTTGCTGCTTCACCTGCAACTACAACAGCGAGCTTGGTAGGTTTGTGAGGCCCTTCCCTGATTCTATCAAGGTATTCTGGATCTGTTGCTTCCAGAAACATGGTCATCCTTACCTTCCATATGGGATATTCAGATGGTCTCAATATGGGAACTCTGATAGTCTCATATCGACTCTGAGTTGATGTCTTTGATGATTCCTCAGTTTTGGTAGGCTTAGTTGGAGTTTCTGTGTCAGACATGATTGTGTTTGGATCTTTAACTGTATGTGTGTTAACAGATAGCTCTGATACCACTTGTTAGGTCACACTTTCACTGTAGAGGGGGTGAATACAGTGTTTATTACAATCAAATCAAATTTCAAGAACTTATGTAACAGAAAACAAACTTTATTTAAACAATAAACTCTGTTACAATCTGGAACTGTTATCTCTCAGTGATGAACAAAATATCACGAGAGCTGCTAGAGTTATATCAAATAATATTCTCGATAATGATAACACTTTTAGTGTAAACTCTATTTCTGTGTTTATATACTACACAGTTACAAGATATTCGCTAATTGATATGGAATATAATTCTGCTTCCTAAAATATATCAATCAGATATCTTCTATTCCAAGTATTCCATTCTTCACAGAATTCCTTCTTCATGCATATCTCTTCTTATGTTTATCTTGATCTTCTTAACTTTAATCAGCTACTGTCCTTATCTGATCGTCCTTCAGCACTTAAGTTCTGATATCTATCTCCTGATAACATAAGTACTGATATCCCTTAAGTTCTGACTTCCAATATAAGTACTGATCAGTTAAGTACTGATTTGTTCTGTTCAAATAAGATCTGAAATCTAAACATAAAACATATTAGCCATGACATTATCAAATATATCTAACATCAAATATGAAGTAATAGATGAAGGAATTATAATTGTGTCGTTGGTGGAAGGATTACTCTTATCGACAAGGCATAGAATGGCAAAATAATCCGATCTGACGGATATCCGATCCAAAACCCGAAATTTTGGATATACCGAACCCGATTTTTTGGATTTGGATTTGGATATGGATTTAATTTTTAAACCCGAAAATTTTTGAATTTGGATTTGGATATTAGGTATACCGATCCGAAACCCGATCCAAAATCCGAAACGTTATCCAAACCCGATTCGAACCCGAAATCCGAAAAACCCGAATTATTAAATATATACCTATATATATTAATTATATATATAATTAGAATTTTATATATTACATATTATTATATTATATATGATATATATATTCTATAATGTACCTTATACATATTATTATATAATTTTTAGAACATATATTTTATATTTATGTTAAAGATTAACTAATTATAAAGTTTAATCAAATATAATTATTCAATTATTTAAATGGGTGATAAGTTTTATAAGGTTAACAAAACATGTTTTAGTAATAAATCTAAAAAACTGGGTATCAATTGAGTTAATTTTTTAAATATTAGTCATACATACAATAACACAATTAATGATGTGGTGGAGTAGTTGAAAATGACACATTAAAACTCTTTCTCAACAAGTCGTGTGTTCAATCACAAGCACTTGCAATATCAACATTTATACAAATTTTCAGATTTTGGGTTCGGGTTTCGGGTTCGGATATGAATATCCAATTCAAGAAACTTCGGGTTTTGGGCATTCCCGAATCCGATCCGAAATCCAATGGATCGGGTTCAGATATTTATTTTCGGGTATTTTTCGGGTTCGGGTATGGATAAAATTTTCGGATTTGGATATGGATTCTGCAATACCCGACCCGATTGTCATCCCTAACAAGGCATGTCCTCCTTACATCAAAGATTATTTATTACTTGGAGATCAGAGAGCTAGTCTTTTGTTCTAGTCACCCCTTCCCTTTAGAGTGTGCCTTCCTATGATGATCCTTTCAGTTCAAGGCGCGCCCATTGGAGACCAATTCTGGGATGAAAAAGTTAGAGAAAACCATAAAACCTTTGTTAATGAATTATTTTCCACGGTATGCGAGGTACATACTTTTGTACGATTTCTCTTATTTCTTACGCCGAGTTACCTCATGTAAGCTTAGAGATGTGGTACATAAGTAATAAACCTTTCTCGACAAATCAAGGTTAAAGTCGTCAAGAAGAGAAGCGGTAGAGAGCGACGGATGCTACGTTGGGGATGTGAAGTTGTTGTATAGATTCATGAGACCCGCATTCATCAAGGGCGCGCCCTACCATGTTAAAAGAATAAATAGAGCATGACGAAGAAAGAGGAATGAATAAGTTCGTAAGGGCACACCTTCAAATTGGTAGACGCTCATACACATTTTTCAAGTTTGCTAAGGGGTTGAAAATTCAAATCCCATTTCCAATGGCTAATGGAATTTGGGGTAGTTGTTATGCCCAAATTTGGTACAAGTAATATTCGAGTCAAAATTGGGGCAAAAATATGAAGATCGCCTCAAATTAGTGATTTCCCTGTTTCTGAGAAAGAAAGAGCGCGCCCTCTAGGGCAGGAGATCAGGCGCACTCTAACTTATATGTATGTTAGGGCGCGCCTTCTTGTTTTGGATGATAGTAGATGGATTTTTAGGCAGATTCTTCGGACGCTTCGTGAGAATAGGAAGATGACGAATGATTATTACTAACATATTTATGCATGTACTCTATTGAAGAACTCCTTTCTGTAATGCAACTATGGGAAGACGGTGCCCGTGGTCGGAGACCTCCAAAGGTATGTCTGGACGGAAAGCCTCCTCCTGTAGTCAATGGGTGTCTTCATTGGGGATGTGGGGAAAATTCTGGTGTGTGCTTTCGGAACTCTGTCTCTATAGGCAACGAGTGTACTCGTTGGGAGACTTCGGAATATCTTACAATTTGCATCTAAAAGCCTGGGATCACTTGTCTTGTAATCTGATAGGGACTCCTTATTCGGGAAACAAGGATGCGTCCAATATTTGGGGTAAATCATGGTTGTACAAGCGTTCACGGACTAGAGAAATAACTGGTAGTGGAGGGTTATCCTCAGATGAGGAGATGCCTTATCGGCGAAGTCTCGAAACTGTGGACGAGCCTTGGGCCTTTGTAGTTACGCCTCATCGGCGGACATTCCTAAAACTATTAGAAAACAGTTTCCAGTATATTTCCTACTGGGCCTCAGGATGAGAAATCTAAGCCCATTAGATTTCTCGTTCCCCAAAAATTACGTTGGATTGATTCCCTATAAGTAGAAATATGTAGCAAATTGCAAGGGATCGGAATCGAGAGTCTTAAGGAGTCACCACCAACTCTAAGCAAACTCAGCCCCTAATTTATCACAACCATCACACTCCGCTCATTCTTCAGACGAAAAACCTCTATCATAAATCTTGATTCCGGCGACGAAACTCAAACTTTATTGTTACAAAATTGCTCGGTCAGCCGTTAACCGATGTAATCAATCTCTGGTTCAAATTAATATATTTCTTCAGTTTAGAAAAAAATGTAATACGGGTTTAGGTAAGGTCAGCTTCCATGTATTTGAAATTATCAATTTCCGTGAGAAGTAAAAAAAAAGTACCAACATAAAACATGTTTGCTTACTAAAACATGTAAAGTAGCACTTGTAAATCTTATCCAGTGGCCAGTTGGGCGACGTTGTTAGAACTCAGAACTTAAAGATGTTGTTAGAGCTTCAAGATATTTATCGGGCAGGTGGATTTGTGGATAAGTTGGTTGACGCCACCACGACTTAAACTATCCCCCTATTTATGGTTTTCACTACAATTCCAGCCGACCCATCCATCTCCTTTCAGCTAATAATACCCCTCCAGATCTGCCCATTATTATAATTTTTTTTATAATTATTATATACACATACGTCGGGAGTCGAACTCTTGATCTCCCGCAAAAGAGTTATAAGAGCTCAACCACCACGCCAATACTTTATTGGCAGATCAGCCCATTATTGCTTATATACTAGAGGGTATAATCGGTCACTTTTCACGCAATTTTTATTAAGAACAATTTAATAATGGTTTAAAATAATGTTTTTAATCAAAACTTACGATATTACGAATAAATTAATACTCCAATGCTTTATCTTGTACATTTCTATATTTTTTTTAATCTCTTCTTCATTTAGATACATTTCAAAAGTTATTATCACCTCCACTATTTTTTCACACTACACTCACATTATATACTAAATATTTATTGATTCCATCATTTTAACTCATTCTTATATTATTATCACTAAATTATATATTTTTTTTATGCCACCACCTTACCAAAAATAATAATCTTTCGGATATATTTCTTATTTCCAGTAAGCAGATCATTTATATCACTGAGACGGGTGAAAATATTATTTTAGTGATGCCTTAAATATTAAATACTAGAACATCTATAAAATGACTTATTTTTAAGATATCACTGTATATGTCTTAGAGCAAGTTAACAATGTACCCACAATCTTGTCCCTTACTACATTTTGAGACATATTAAACACAGTAAGTGGTCCAAATATGCTCCAGTAATGTCTTAGAATACTAGGATATTTTATCATATATCTTATTTATAATACACCAACTTTTTATAAAAAACATTGTTTTCTTTCTTGTTTACATTTCATTTTTTCTCTTCATTTATATTTTCTCCAATTATTATTTAAATATATTCTTAGTTTAACAGTAAAATAACACTATAAGGTATATTGTTAGAATTGTACAAAATCATTGTTTCAAATCACTAAAATACTATTTTTTTATATTTATACAGTAATTACTTATAGATTGTTGGACTTCTCTTATTTCACTTTTATTAGTAAAAAATTAAGTTTCCTCCACATCTCTCTCGTCTTATATTTTTCCTTTCTATACTTGTAATTCAAAATATTATTATTTTAATAATAAGACACGTTTATCAGGCATGTTATTGTAATTCATGTACTAAAATAATAATTTAAATTATTGAGACACCATCTTTTATTATATTTATAAACATATTTTAGGAAATTGTTGCACCTACTGTTCAAACACTATCAAATTAAACATTGTGTTTGATTCAAAATTCTATATTTGACTTAGATTTAAATCATTTAAAGCATTTGGTTTAAAGGAATTCGTATTTTTTTGAAATTTATAAGTTCTCATAGAATCATCATTACGTGTGATACTTTTTAGTAAATACTGTTAAGAGGAACAGAATTAAATTATTTTAATATTTTTTAAAAATATAATAAAAATTTGATAACAGTTGATGATAACCGGAGCTCATTCTAGTCCCTAATTCCGTCCCTGATGAAAGGTGCGGTCTCTCGCAAAGAGTTACTCCCTCTGTCCCAACCATTTTTTTACACTTTGTTTTTTTGGATGTCCCGTCCAATTCTTTACATTTCAAAACTTACCAAAAATAGTAAATGGGTCCCACCATTTTCCCACTTTTTTCCCTTTTCACACTACTTTTACTCCACTATCTTCATTTTATACATTAAAAATCAATGAGTCACACTATTTCACTCACTTTTCTTTGTCTTTTTCACTATTTTATACATATTTCTTAAATTCCGTACCCAAACCAAATGTAAACTATTGGTCGGGACGGAGGGAGTATATTAGGAGAGGAATACATTTTCACTTAAATCTCGATAAAATAATAATCGATAAAGTAATAATCTCGTTAAAATAATATTTTTTTTCGGTCTCAATATAATGAATAAAATGTATTTTTACTTCCGGTAATGTAATAAACTCGTTAAAATAATATTTTTTATTAACCCGATCCTAATAATTTAAAGAGATTTAACTGTATCTTATATTATCATTATCCAATTTTACCATTTTAGAATTTTAGAACGAACCGTTCCTTATAGGCATATTAGATTCTCTGGTGGGATCTGTTTCAGCTACGTCTGCATTAGATCAATAGAGTTGTCAGATTTTCAATTTTTTTTGTAATTGACCTCCTCGAATATCCTGCCCACTTTGATAAACTAAGAGTTGGGGTGGAAATGAGCCAAAATTTTCGTGAGCCATTCAAACTCGACTAGGAAAAAATTTGAATTTGGCTTGAAAATAATCGAGCCGGGCTCGCGCTCAAACTTTTTTAATTTTTAACTGAACCGAGCTCTGCTTCAAATTATTCGGTTCGTAAGGTTCGCGAGCTTAATCAAACCTTTATTTTTTAAATTTTTTATTATAAATATATTTTTATGTAAATATTTAATATTTTTTATATATTATTTATTTTTATCGAGTCGAACTCGAGCCGAACTCGAGTCGAACCGATCATAATTTGAATTTTTGTTAATATTTAGTGAATTAATTCGAGATTTTAAGTCGAACTCGAGCCTACCGAACCTATTACGAGCCGAGCTTCGAACTTTAAATTAAAGTCTCGATCGAACTCGAACCCGAACTATTTTAATCGTGCTCGAGTTGAGCCTGACAGTATTCGGCTCTGCTCGGCTCGATTACACTCCGTAGCTAAGAGCATCTCCAATGTGCAAAATCCTTAGCTAAATTATTTACGTGTGATTTATGTGATACCTAAGTGGCAATATTTAGAGATTATGTAAAATTTCAAGCATTACAACCAACCATAGTTGCTCTTAGCAAAAAATATAGATAATCCTGTTTAGTTGACTATATTTGTCTAACCACTAAATCTCTTACGTATAATTTTGCTATCATAATTATACATAATATCATTGGAGTGTTTAACCTTCTCCTTAGGTAAAATTTTACATAATTCTTAATTTATCATATTTTAGCTAACAGTTTTTCTAATTATCATTGGAGATGCCATAAGTAAGTATCAAATTTGGTGTTGCAACAAACTTTGTAGAATTTTTCAAAATTTTAATATTATTCTTATATCTTTTAATCAAAATAAATAATTACTTTTGTATCTTTTTTAAAATAAAAAAGATTCATTTTTAGTGTGAAGTTTGATGTAAAGAGGTTAGATATGATCTAAATTTTAGCGTGAATTTTACACTAATTTAATGTAGAAGTTACACCAAATTGATGTAATAAGAACTTATTTACATGTATGATGGTAAATAAATAAACTTGTATTTTTATCATTATGTTTCAACTTTAATTTTTGGACATTTTAGTTATAAATTTTCTTGATTTCTCTTTAATAAAATTATCGATTTTTTTCTATTATAAATAGTCGTGTCATTTACTTGATAATTGTAATTTAAATAGCAAATTATTACCTAGTGATGACTTCAAATTAACTTAAATTAGAATACAATTTAAATTTTAAGTTATTATCGATTTGAACAAATTTATTATCATTGTGTAATGTATATTTATTAAAAATAAAAAAATATTAGGAAACATTTGGCTGATATTATTTATTCTTTCAATAAAACTCATAATTTAAAATAAATAATTAAAAGAACACATTGTTTCCGATTTTCAACATGGTTTTAAAGATCACCAGATCAGATTTTTGAAATCTGATCAGAAATCTGATTAATTTTATATATTCTTCTTTATTGATATATTGCAAAATATAGAATTTCAATTAAATATTATATATTATGATAAATATATATCAATTTATAAATTATTACTAAAATAAGTATATTAAAATTAATATAATTTAAAAATATAAAATACTTATTTTTTCTTCGATTAATTCCTAATTTTCCGATATCTTAACCATTATCTTCTGATTACCTATTTTTATAATACCGATTTTCAACTTTTAATTAAGTTTTTTTCACCTAAACCAAATGAAAGATTAAAGTGAGTTTGCAGCGTGGCCCCTAATAATTGGTGAAGTCACTCGCGCCGGATACAGTTTCTGACGTGTTTATCCGTTCCAAACGGAGCAGCAGGAGCACTCTTTATTATCTTCCTAATATTTTATTCAATATTTTATTATTATTATTTGTACTGGCGTAAATATTATTTTAATTAAAAAAAAAACAAACTATTTTCAGTTCAACTATGGGGTCTATGACTCTTTATATTAAATCAACTTTCTCTGCGCAATTTCTATTCCAGTTTCCACACCACTTCTGCAACTTTTATCCGCAACTTTTGATTCTCTCTCTCTCTCTCTCTCTCTCTCTCTCTCTCTCTCTCTCTCCCTCTCTCTCTCTCTCTCAATACAGTCGAGCATTCATCGGACTCGCGTCTTCGAATTTGGGTTTGTACTATCCCTCTTTGTTTATGCTCATATCTATCAATCTTTAGTTTTTGAATATGATTCTGCATTCGTTATATTGTTACAACTATTAGATGGTTTAAGTTCAGAAATTATTATGCTGTGTTGTTTAGATTTTCGTGTATGTTTTCAACTTATAATCTTAAAGAAGCTCATAAAACACACTCTTTCACACTTTTGAGGATATAGTTGCCTTCGTATATCCGCTGATAGACTAATATCTAGCTGATTAAGGAACTCATAAAGTTGTAATATTTAGACTGCTTTTTGTGTAGATTTCACAAATTGACTGAACTGAAGCCCAAAATTCGCTAAGTTTCGTAAAAAAAGTTGAATCTTTATCACTTCTTGATCTCGAAATTAGTTTAAGTCTTATCAAGTATGCGGAGCACGAAATAAATACTTAATTTACTTGCCTTTACATGCAATCATGTATTCGTATAGTTAGTCATTCTAGAAAATTATTAAAGATTAGTTTCTTGTTTATGCATAAGAAGATTTTATTTGGACTCCGATTGAAGGAAGGAGATGGAATCATTCTACATTGAATTTGAAAATAATGTTTTCATGAATGTCTGATAATCTGAGGGTTTATTTTTGTTAATCGATTCTTAGCGGGGATAGGTCGTATTCCCCAATTTCGACCTTCTATATAGATTGATGGTTGATTTGTGTTTATCTTAAGCAGTTGCTGCAGTACAGAGCTTTGTTCCTTTTATCTGTGTGTGTGGTTTAAATTGCTTTGCGCCTCCTTGTTGCATAGAATCTCTATATTCTGGGAAAATTTGTTAATTTTTGTTTATCTTTGTATCTGCTTCTTGCTGATTGTAAGAGTGATACATCCCATCATTAGTTAATATCTGATCCTGATTTCAAAGAAGTGTTTAGAGTGAAGTAGCTTGGTTAATAGCAAGTTAGCAACTTGATAAATTTTACAAATAAATGGAATTGCAAATCTCCAAAGCTCGAGCTTATTTAAAACTTGTCTGGTGTATTATATATCCATGTAGCAGTATCAAGAAATGTGAATCTCCAAAAGGAAACCTTAAATACGGAGATGACAGATGAGGGCTTTTACCATTTTTTGACATCTCTTATGTGGCTGCTTCAATGTAATTTGATTTTATTAATATGTTGTTCTTTAACTAATTAATATGCTGATCGTACTAAGCTTTTCAGGCACAAAAATTAAATAAGGACTACTTTAAAACTATGGATCAAATGGCCACGAGACAATACTTTCAAGAGTCCCTAACTTGTGACTCAAGTGAAAGTGGTGAAGCTTCCCTACAGAAGTGCAATTCTGGCTATGTAACAGAGGATACTGTTGAACAAGGTGCAACTGGAGGTTTTGACTGCAACATTTGTTTAGATTTTGTGCAAGATCCAGTAGTCACCTTTTGTGGCCATCTCTACTGTTGGCCTTGCATTTACAAATGGATACATCATCAGAGTGTCTCTGCTGAAAAGCTAGACTATCAACAACCACAATGCCCGGTATGCAAAGCTGTAGTTTCAAAAGAAACGTTAGTTCCACTTTATGGTCGTGGCCGAACTACTAAACCTTCTGAAGCCAAGCCTCCACGTCTAGGTTTGGTCATACCACAAAGACCTTCCAGTCCCAGGTGCGGAAGCCAAACTGATGGAACTACCCGGTCTATGGAGCCGACTCAGCAATTGCATAATCGCCGACATCAAAATCAGCATTGGCCTTACTATAGCATGCCAGGTAGCTACAGTGCCACACCAATGCTCAGTGTCAACAGTAGCAGAAGTAGCACAAGCCCGATGGTTGGGGTGTTGGGAGAAATGGTTTATGCAAGGCTCTTTGGAATCTCAGAAACCACACTATACAACACAGACTCTTATAATATAATAACTAATAGTAATCCAAGGTTAAGAAGGCATGTGATGGAGGCTGATAAGTCACTAGGCAGACTTTTGTTTTTCCTATGTTGTTGCATGGTCTTATGCCTTCTTTTGTTCTGACTTCTGATGTTTTCTTGTTTGTTCATTTTGTATACTCTGTAAAAAAAACAAAAATTGCTGTCTATATTTTATTTTGACCTGATAGAACATAGCTGGCCTGATAGTTTTCGCATTATCAGTGTTACAACTGTATGAAATAAAATAAACACAGTAGTTTTATACTAGAACTTGATAGTTTTATTTTTTGGTATCTTCAGTTCATAGTTGTGATAATGTATTTATTTATTCAATATATATCGATTAATGTCAGTTAGGCCAAAATCATGTCAAATGGCAGATTTACTTTTAAACATCAATAGATTTGTCATTTTTATTGTAGAAAGTAGAAACCTAATTCCCACAGTAATACTGAGACTGAACTCTGAAGTATTATTAGAAAAAGAATAAAATAAAGCTAGGGCAATTTACATTATATTAGTATATTTTGTTGATAATAGAAAAGATAAAAAAAAATATAAAAAATAAATGGCAAATGAATACTGCGTTTTGAAATATGGATTAAAGCAGGAATCCCGGATGGAATGGCAAGAAAATAGGGAGTAAAGAGTAAAGATAAAGATGAAAACATGAGAGTCATAACTGTAGATGGACTTAAAAACCCTTAAACCTCCAATGGGGCAGGGTTCATTAGAGGATCATTGTTAAATAATTATAATTTCATTCTTTGCTTGGTTTAATCCAGAAACAATGGGCAGGAGGAGCTGGGTAAAATCGTTACTGAAGCATGCAAATTCATTGATTGGAATGTTGGCTATTGCTACCATTCTATATGCTCTCTGGATGCTTACCGCTTGGCATAAGGACATTCATGCTGATAATCACCCCCTACCCTGGTTTGCTACCTCTTACACTCTCACACACAACACAAACAGTAATGAATTTTTTTCGATTCAATGTCATTATGAATATATGGGTACTCTGATCCTGATGTGGAGCCTTGTACTGATAACTTTTAGTATATAGCTTGTCATGTAATTTTTCTAGATTTTTGGTGTTTGATGACTTGTTTATTTAGCACCACTGTATTTGAAGTAGTTAGTTTCTGAGGGTGCGAATCGGCCTTTTATGTAATGCTTTGAGCGTACTTCATTCCTTACAATATGTTGCTCACTATTTCTTTTGCTTCTGTCAAAATGTAGGTTTATATATACATTCTTTGCTGTTGGTGCTTCTTTGTGTTTGATCACATGCTTCGGTCATATTGCTGCCGAAACTGTTAATGGTTGTTGCCTTTATTCTGTATCCTTCCTCTCTAGCCATACTCGTGTCACTGTATTGAAAAATGAAAACCAATATTAATGCACTTTTTGAATATCACTCTCTCATTTCAAGTTGTTTTAATTATCCTCTCATTGGATCTTTTTCTTTATCACCGGCAACAAATAGTCAAATATTGTATTTCCTCTTTGGAAGGAATAAAAAATCATCTATGTGCTCTTCTTTTCTGTTTGAGCACTTCCACTGACTTAAATTATTTCTGCCTATGAAAATTTAGGTCACTCAATTCATTATTGAAGATATACGAGCCTGGAATTATCCGAATAATGCTTTTGTTGTTGGCCTTAATAACTGTAGTATGCATTGTTCATCTTTTTGTTTTTCATCCTAGAAGTTGCAGTTTCGTTGGAAATATTCTTGGACCGCGACTGGGAAGAGGTATCCCGCAACTAAAAAATTTCCCTTCAGTTTCTGAACTTGTATATGCGTACAAAACAATAATTAGAAAAGTCGCTTTACTTGTCATTTTCTCTTTTTCCGGAAATCAGGACTTTCCAGAAGACCCAACTGGCAACTTTGGTGACCTGAAAGATTTTATAATGGAAAACATTAAGATGTGTAAATGGATTGGCTTCTTTGTTATGACCATACAGGTATCTCTTTCTTTCTCTCTAATTTATATCACTCCCTCATGGAGGAATAGTCCTCTAGAACTGAATACAGGGAAGTTAACTAGCAGTATATTAAAAGAATCCTGTTTTAAGCTTAGCAAGAAAAGAAAAGGACCCTGTTTTATATATCCTCGATGCAGGAATGAAATTACTTATTTGATGCAAACACATGATTCATGGAAGAATTTAGTATTTTATTCAAAATATGGTGAATATTCAATTTTGAAAATGTTTTGCACTTTACTTTAATTAACCGGACTTTGATCACTTTCATTTAGGGCCTGCAACTACTAAGCCCCCACCTATTGGCAGCAATTGAAGTTCTAATTATTGGCTACCTATAAGGATATATTTCGACTATCATTTATAATATGTATAATTTAAATTTTCAAGTGGATATAGATAAGAAATTACAGAAAGTTATCCCGTTTATAACTATAAATGGATGGATGTTTACTAAATTGATTTGAAGAATCTTAATAAGTTAAAGATCGGGGACAAGGAGTATTGTAAAAAAGTTAAAAAGTTGAATTCCATCAATAACTAGTAATTTATGAAAAAGAACTAGAATCCTTAAATACCCGGACATAAATTCTCCAGGCACCAGACATTCCTTACAAGCTAACGACCATTAACATCATAATTGATCATTAAAAATGTTTTTCGATCACGTATAATCTCATTTTTAAAATACAAAATATACCATAGTAGGCTACGAGACTGTAATGCATAGTTGTTTGGTGATCACGTGAGCCACTTTCAACCTTTGTAAAAAAACAATTTCAAATTATCCCATAGATATGTCTTGGTTGTAATTTTGAAGAGGATATTTTAAAGGTGCACTGTCATGAGAGATGTATGAGAGCAAAAGCTACTGATATCAGATTTACTGACCCAATTTATAATCAGTAAATTTGAAGTACTGAAATAAACTTGGTAAATTTACTATACTGATTTAAATTCCAAGGTAATGCTTAAATTCTTCTGAAGTGTAAAGTTTCATGTAAATCTTTCTTGTCATCCATTTTTGATTGCCTCTACTCTTAACCAACAGGGGTTATGCACGCTATTAGCTATAATTCTCAAAGCTCTCGGACCTGATCATGAAGCAAGTTATGAAAGTGATGATGAGTATATTCCTGAAGGGGTCCCTCTTTTGACAAATTACCCTTCCCAGCCCCCATTCGTTGTTGGTGACCCTATCCACGGATCTAGGAATGGTTCTTATAGCGTAAAGTTTAACAAGTAAGGCTAAGTTTTTATTTTATTAGCTCAAGATGAATCATTTTACATGCATTAGCTAATTGGTAAAGTGGGAACATCAGTTATTTATTTTATGTGATATTTATGAACACCCCATCCCTACTACTTCAACCAAACGGTGATAGTTAGACATCAGTGCCTTGCTCTTTTGCTAGACAAGAGAACCAGACCTTGCCCCAGTACATAAATTCCGTAACAGACTGTCATAAATGATCCCTTGGACCCATGTACCCACACATGCACTTCTTGAGCCTGAATTTTAATCTGCTCGTGTGGGTTATATGACATTGATCATATATAGACCTTGTTACATTAATTCATCTATTTCTAGGTTGTCTTTTGTAAAATCTTTTGTTTAATAATTCGAGTAGCCTGAGTGATCTGGATTAATTACTTGCATGATAATTTTGGTTCATTTATGCAATTTCTACACTATCTCCTCGACAATTTATGACATAATATAATTGCTAAATCTTACATTCATTATATTGCTCAGCTTAAAGATCATCTGCATATTCCCCACTAAATAGCAAACATAAGCTGCAGCAGTTAGCAAAACATTAACAATTAGTTTGTTTTTTTACTTCTCTATTACCAATTGTGGACTCTAATTTTAAGATAAAAACTGCTTCCATGCCTATAAAGACTCTAAACTGAGTGAAATTTTTTAGTGCCTATAAAACTTGCGTTCTACTAAAACTCCATCAATCTAGTCTTTTATCATTTCGCTTTATCTGAGAATTAGCATATATGCAGTTCAAAGGATCTAGCTTGATGTTGTATTCTAATATACCACGCTTGCATAGTTGCATGTCCAGTAATTATTTTTGTATTGAACCTTTTGTTTGTGCGATATCTTTTTATAAATTACTATAAGAGTGCTATGTTCTTAGTGTACATTACAATATGGTTTCGTTAAACACGTCTTTAATCTGAAACAAAATTTCTGCCAGAGAGACGTGCAAGGGGATGAGAATTCAGCAATTAGTGTATCAATTAAGAAGAGAAAAAAGGGGAAGGTGATACGGCATCTTTAAAATTGAAGATGATGGTTTGAACGACGATAGCTGTATAGACTTGAAAAAAGTTAAGGTATTTGTTGAAGCCCAATCAGCTTACTGCATTGATAAGGTGCTCTGTGCATGTAAATATGACCGAGTGACAATGATTTTGAACAATGATATGAGAAAAATTGAGGTATTCGTTGAGCCCATTCAGTGTACTGTAAAATTTTAAATTCAAGCACATCCTATGTGTGTCCTAATTTTTGCAGTATAAGTGGTTCATATTTGATTAATCTGTATCTGTACTCTAAACATCAGTATCACTCCGTCTTCTGAGCTGCCATATAAATTACTCCTGGGTGCAAAAAGAGAGATTGGTTGAAATAATAGGCACTTTGTAGCAAATCTCATCTTCCACTAGCTCTACTTGACATACAAATTACTTTGGTCTGTTACTGCCTTGAATGATGAGTACTTGTCTCAATTATGAAAATCCAGCAACTGGTAATTTAGTGTTTTCAAGTCTTATGAGTCCCTACTAGTATCTTTTCACCTTAGTGGGAGACTTGAGGGAATGGAAATAAATATCCTCCATTTGGAGAATAATGTCATCAACTTTTGATAATCTGTAACAAGTGTGCTAATATGCATGGAAACCGGAGGATTTTGTGCTAATCAACTGTACATACAAGATACAACTAACTCTAACTGGCTTGAGTTGAAGAATATGAGAATGTGAGCCAACTCATGGAATAGACAGTATCTGCAGCCCAGTCGCTGGCATGGAATGGCACACCTCCTACTTTCTCTAGTGCTTTGACAATTTTAACACAGACACACTAAAAAGAAGAGAGCAAATAGTTTTTATTAAAGTTAAAGTTATAATGGATTTTCTTTAATTTCTTGAGATTGTCTTTATGAATATTTGATGATACGTGTGTTCCTTCAAGTGGACTGCCATTTATGAGTATTATATTGTTTATAAAGGTTACATGTATTTCTAAACTTCATTACAGTGTTACTTGAACACTCTGCTTTTCTTTCCTTTACAATGTGTGTTTTAGCAATTGTAGGTTTCTTTGGTTGAGCTTTAACTTTTAAGTACCATATAATTCTATGATTCGTACTTTGGTGAGACATAATCATACATCTTGGTATTACCTTTATAAAGTACCTCCGTTGTGGTTAAATGACCCAAATAATATGATATGCAAAAGTATTCGTTGAATAATTAGGATCATATACCTTATTGTGAGTATCTATTCTAATAAATTTTGGAATAAGTGAAAATCGAATCCAGAAAATATGGGGGAACAAAAAATAAACTGTGTAACTATCAAACAAAAAAGAGGTTAAAATAATATTTTGGAGATGTCTTATAGGGTATCATATTCTGCATAAAATTTACTGATGTTGGTGATATAGTTGAAAACCACTTAGACTAACATTCTTAGTAAATGGCCAGGGAGGGGCTGAATAAAAATTCAATAATTTTCTGTGATTCCAAAGTCCAAATATAAACTTAAAAACAAAGTACATTCTAAATATGGTGCCAATAATTTTTATGAAGAATAATAATGTCCAGAGCGCACGATGCACGCATTTTCTACAAACGCTGTTGACTTGATAATGCGTACAATTATCATTCGGGTCCGAGCCTACTTGCCAAGATAGATACATTGAGACTGAATTGATACTTTATTGTTTTCAATTCAATCTCGCCTTTAATCCTTTGTGTGGTTTATTGAATTCAATATCATGATTATTGAATCGTGTATAATTTGACTTGAAGCACAGTAAAAATGTAATGTGATTGGATAGATGCGCCAACGTAAATATCATAATTTGCGGAAGCTGGACAAGTAAGAAAGAGGAGAATGATGTGATTTCATTTCATTAACCAAAAGAGAGTGACAATATTCTTTTCTTGATTCCAAAACCTCCAGGATTTTCTAGGATCTCATCCGACCCCATATTGTCACGGACACTCCCCACTCTTTAAAAGTTTCCATCAACTTTTTATTCTATTGAGCGGGAAGAAGAAAACAACTTCTTTCACTGGTAATTAATTGGAATTAATTTACATCAACCGATTAAAATTATAGATTTCAATCAAATTAAGATCAGACAATTGAATTTTTCAATATCAGATCAAGTGCAAATACAATTTATATCGTGTTGTTTTTCTTCAGGACATTGTTGGCACTATCTTATATAAGTAACTTAGGTCATTTGTTCGTATATTTAATCCCACAATAATTATATAAATTATGTGAAAATATTATACACTCCACTTGATACAAATTATTAGCTAAAATTTTAGTTTATCCCGTTATATTAGTCATATTTGTTCAAAGTAACATGCTCAATCATTATTTATCATATTAAGATAAATATTTTATTTATAACAATTGAAATACTAAATACATACTGTTACGCCCAGATTCCTTGGGGTGTTTGAACAAGTTTCGACTGACTTGAAGGTGGCTTCAGCCGGTACTTGAAAGTGAAGAGAATGCGAGGGTTTGTACCCCGGATTCACCTCCGGTGTGAGAGTAAGAATCTGGTTGTAAAGAGGAGGTAAATACTACAAGAAAAACAGAGTGTTTGTGAGAATCTGTGTGTGTTTGTCTTACTTTTCCAGGGGGTTTTATACCCAACCTCACCATAATTGCTGCTTACGTTACTCCTCATTATGGAGGGAGTGAAAGGGGGGCGTTATGCTTCCTCTGTGTTCCAACTAGGGCTGTAAACGAACCGAGTTGATCGTTAGGCTCGACTCGTTTACTCGACTCGACTCGTTAAGTAATCGGGCTCGAGTTCGAATAAGAAAATATGTTCGTTTAGCTTATTGAGTCGATCCGAGTTTTACAAGTGGTCGACTCGAACTCGACTCGAGATTGACTCGAGATCGAATCGACTCGTTAAACTCGACTCGAACTCGACTCGATAAGCAATATGCATAAAAAAATCTAAATATATACATGAGCATGTTCTATCTCTACCCGTTTCTTCCTAATTGCGCTGGGCTTAAATTTAATTTTATTTGGATTGGGTCTTATTTGGACTCTAATTGGGAAAAAAGACCCAAAAAAATTAAAAAATTAATGACCAGCTCGAACTCGACTCGAGTTCGACTCGACTCGAAAAGTTCGTGAACAACTCGAACTCGACTCGGTTGTTAACGAACTCGAGTTCGAACATGAAAATCTGATCGTTAAACTTTTCGAACTCGACTCGACTCGTTAAGAAAAAACTCGAACTCGAACTCGTTAACGAAAAACTCGACTCGACTCGGTTCGTTTACAGCCCTAGTTCCAACGGTCCTGAAGGAGAGAAGGCTTTGGCCCATGACTCTCCGCGGGCCTTTGTCCTATGGGCCTGGTGGCCCTTCGGCCCAATAGCGAGGTTGTCGACGGTCTTTAGTTCAGAAGGCCTTATTGGGCCTATTGCTAACATGTCCTTGTCGTTCGGACGTTCCTTCGGCCGTCTGATGGACATCTGTTCAGGCCCATATTGGGGCGAAGAAACCCTGGGGCGACCTCTTCAGTTTCGCCTTGATGGTCGCTCGGGCACGTGGCACGTCCTTGGGAACTGGTGGAACATTAAAGTGATAGATGTTGGCATGTCGTTTCACGGTCCAATCTTAGCCGTCGAATTTCAACCGTTTTAATCCGGGACGTTGATTTTAAAAACCCCCAAACGTCGCCTTTCCAAATTCATTTTGGGCGCCTATATAAAGCTTATTTGTGCCTTTTCTTTTACCTTTACCACTTCCATTTTCTCTACACAACAACAAACTCCGGCGAGCTTTTCCAATCACGGGCAACATCAACTCCGTTTTTCCAGATCACCTCATTACAGTCCAGGAACATCTTCAAATTAGTAAGTTTCTTTTTATTTCGAGCATTATTTTATTTGCATGCGAGTTTTTGGAGTTTACTAGGCTTTGCATGCGGCCCTTGTGGCACTGGTTTTAGGGGGTGTGACTGGGTTTGGAACATATTTAGTTGTATGTTTTGGGGATTTCCAGTTGCTGGGGTATTTATGGGTAGGTAATAGGAATTTGTTTGGGTTTTACCAGTTTGAGGGGCCCCGCGGGTTTAAAGATGGCATGCGAGGCGTTTTCTGGCCAAGAACGTCCTTCGGGGTTTCTTGGCTTATAGAACGTGTTCCGGGAGCCGACCCAGGGTATAAACATGTCCCGGAGTGTTAGAGATGTTTGCGAATGATTCTTTGTGGGCAAGAACATCCTTCAGGTTGGCTTGTCCCAGGAAAATCCTTCGGAAGCCGCCTCCGGGTCTTTTATTCGTTCGTTCGGTCCTGGTACATGTACTCAGTTTTTTATCTTTTTTTCTTTTGTCGGCTAATCCGAGTACATGGACTAATGTCTCTCTGTTTCCGAATACAGGGACATGGACCGAGCAAACCGCCCTCCAGATTCCTGGGACCCTTTGTCGAACAGCTTGGCGGGGACGTCTTCTATACGCCCAGAACGAACGGGGCGGGCCCTCTTCGGTTCGGCCGCAGACTACCCGGCGGCTACAATCGATCGGAGCTGTCGAAGGGGCGTGTGGTTCAGATGTACAACGATTTCTCCGTCCCTTGGGGGTTTTGTTGGTTGTATGCGCCGAAGGAGGAGGAAAGAATCTATGATACTCCAAGGGTGCCAGAGGGATATGGAGGCTACGTCGTTGGGGTCTCGGAGGCGGCCTTTAAATATGGCTTAAGGGTGCCCCCGCTGAAGTTGATAAAGCACCTTTTTTCTTCCAGATGGGCATCACCCTCGGATAGATGGACCCAAATGGGTTCATCCATATTAACTGCTTCCAGAACAGATGCCTTCACGCCGGGATCGCACCCAACACTCGTCTGTTCTGGTATCATTACGACTTTCGGAAGAACCCGAAGAGTCCCGGTTTTTACACCATCGCTCGGCGAGCAGGGCGAGCTGATTGGACGGCGACCAACTCGAGCAATAAGACCACTTACACTCATTGGTGTTCTGTGAGTGGTCCGCGGTTATCTCCCATGTCGGTTTGGCGCGATGTGAATGCCTCGCTGCTTGTGGGGTCCGTGTGAAGAAGTTGGGTTCTGAAGAGTTTCGGGACAAGGACTAGCTCTTCAGCTTGTGGGGTGGGGGTAACAAAACTTCTTCCTTCGTTATTTCTTTTATTAGTTTTGTTCCATCACCTGTATAATTATTTGTCATTTTTATGCATTCTGTTATATATGCTTGGGCTGACTTGCATCCTGCTTACATTTCAGTGTCTTCAAGAGAGGCCTTGATAGAGAGGAAGAAGGCCAAGGCGGCTGAGAGGAGGGCTGCCGAGGAGGCGGAGAAGAAGAGGGCCGCCAAACAAAGGGCTATGCCGGATCCTTCGGAGGAGACGGAGGAGAGGGCTTCGCCGCCCCGCCAGTCTCGTGCGGCTTCTGAGGCCGAGGAAGGGGACTACCTGGAGTATATGGGAGAGGGGAACCCTTCAAAGCGGACCCGGAGCCGGGAGGGGGTCGTGCAGTCCTATCTCCCAGGGTGGAGTGTGCTAACATCCGACCATATTGTATACCTGGCCCGGCAATCCACTAAGGAGGTGGCTTCAGACTGATGCCATGGCCTCCAGCTTCCAGTCGATCTTCCGACCTTCGCTTCGGCTTCTGCTACCGAGGCCTACACGGAGCTTCCATCCTTCTTGTCCCCGGTATGTACTTTATTTTTACTTGTTCTTATCATTCGGTAGGTTTCTTTCTCTTTCGTATGACATTTTGCCTTGTGTTTTCGCAGGCTGCTCCTTGGGCTGCTGCCGTCGAGGATAAGGTCAGGGACATGGAGGCTCGGATGGCCGAGGTGAGGGAGCTGGAGAGGAGGGCCACTGTAATATCCCATATTTTCAGATATTATTTTTATAATTATTTGGAATTGTTTATGTGATTTTATGTGAATTTTGGTGTATTATCTGATAAGTGGAATTGATGTTTGGGTGTTTAGATGTGATATTATTTGAGTATTTTAATTTTTATATGTCCAGAATAAAATATAGATAATTGTGATATTTTTTTGGTAATTTTTGGACTGTTAGATGATTTTATATTGATTTATGTATTATTAATTATTTTCTGAATAATTACCAAAATTGTTTTATAAAGCCGGGAATCGTCCAACCTCAACCGTTTTTGCGTTTTTATAACCCGAAACTCTTCCGAAAACTCCTCCCTAACTTAATCTGGTAATTCCGGACATTTTCCGTGTTTTGACTTTTTCGATCCGGATTACGGTTTGACCCGTGTGTGGCCCGGCGCAATATTTTCGATACGATAATCATTTCGGTAATCGACAAAAACCCGTATTCTCGAGAGACGGGATATTTTTACATTATTTTCGTATATGGTGTTTTATGAAAAGCTCGGTTTTGATAATTATCCAATTCTGGTATTGAATTGTATCGTTTTTGTAGTTATTTAGCGGCTAAGCAACTAATTTAACGATCCAAAACGATCCAAAACGATCCAATATTTCATAAATATAAATAGCCTATTTCTTATTTCTTTTATTCCGTTTATTCATTTGCAACCAGTTAAAATACCGTAAATACAGAGAAAAACCTGAGAAACCGATACGTTCCCGAGAATCAAACACACGAACGAAGGCGTTATCGAACTCCGATTCGGGCGTGCAGCATATCAAAACGAAGCTCTCAAAATCTTCTTTCTGAATCAATCATCAGTTTATGCCCAGAAATCATGGTAATTTTCTTATTTATTTATTTATATTCGAATTATTTGATAATTAAATTATGAAAATTTGTTCTTGATGTTGTTGATGTGATTTGATGCTTCCATGTTGTAGAGCATGTTTTTCTGGTCGATTTGGTATATTATACTTCAAAAATAGAGTTCAATATCATATAGAAATTAAGGTTTGATTTTCTGAAAATTATTTGAATATGTGTTTTTGGTGTTCTTGAAAAGTTCTGAGAATCAAATCCGAATTTGAGGGTGATGCAGACTTCAGAATTTGAAGTATGAGTAACCAAAATGTTCAGATTTTCATGCTCTTTCTGTTTATGCCATCAAATCATTTAAACGATAGGTAAATTATTAATTTCGTAAATTAGGGTTTAATTCGAATTTGGGTATTTTAATTTAAGAGTTTGTTGATTGAATTGGTTGATGTATAGTTATAGATCATTGTCTTGTGAGTCTATTCGTGTATAATATGTTGATGTTTGTGTCCGATTTGGGTTCGTCAAAATTTTGAACCGCCACCAGAGTTCTTGATTTTCCGGTTGATTCGTAAGCTATTCGACTAAATTAAGGTTGCAGATGAATTCCTGGTATCGATAAGACCGTGTCTTGTGTATTTGGTTGATTTCTGGGTTATTATTCGGTCACCGGAAAAGCTTCGTACGGCGGGGGTCGCCGCTAATGGCTTCCCCGACCGTCGCCGGCGAAGTAGGGAGGAAGATAATGGTAAATTGCAGTTTAGCCATCGTTCTTTTCTCATATTTACATTTAAACCCCTGCAATTTTAAAAACTTACAAAAATCATATTTCTATGTTATAATTTTCAGAAAATGTATTTAAATATTTTAAATTCCCAAAATTCTTTATTTTTAATTTTAAAAATTATTTTTTTTATTTATGAAAATTTATTTTTAATTCAAAAATAAATCCAAATTATTTAATTAATTAATTTTAGTTGATAATTAATTATTTAATTAGTCAATTAATTTAAATATTAATTGATTAATTAATTTAGTTAGTTATTGTTATGGATAAAAAACTAATATATATAATTGCTGTATTTATTACTAAGGTAGGTGAGCTCAAGGCCTTTAATGATTGCTCTCGTATTTCGTAGCTTAACTCTCCCTTTACAAGATGCCTACTTATCTCTGTGAATTAGAGAATCAAGCCAAAAAACGTAGTTCTTGGTTGTGGGGTGAGACCCCTTATATAGATGTTGGAAGTCCTTGAATTGGACTTGGTATAGGAGACTTGGTGGGCAAGTCTCATAATTAGAATGGACTTTGGAGTCCTAGATAGTAGGAAACTGATTCCTTATCCTTTTAGGTCCCCTTGAGGCCAATCTACAAGGATTTATATCCCCACTAGGACTTATCTTAATAGATGTTTTTCTCCCTTATTTATTAATTACGAATTTAATAAATAATCAGGGTTTTTGGGCCTTCTTTGTCTCATCAGGCCTGATCCGGTCCATCAGGTCTGATCAACATGTTAACCTTTCTGGTCTGAATGTCATACATCTTCTTATTGGGCCTTGGAGCCCAAACTGTAATAACTAATTATGCAATCAGGATTTATTCATCCCTATCATTTGCCCCCCAACTTTTGAGAAACCGTATAAGATTTCACGAAAGTTAAGTTCACTTATTCCCTTACTGGGTATCATTTTGTGTAAAGTGTGGAGCGACTTACACGTTTACAACGATTTACTTTTATTCCCTTTATTCAGGAATTATCTTAATTTCCAGGAATTTTTTCCCTTGACTCCGTGATTTTTTCTTAATTTTCTGGATTTTTTCCTTTAATTTCTGGAATTTATCCTTATTTTTCTGGGATTTTTCAGATTTTCAGCCCTTTTTCGACCAGGATCCTAGTCGAAATTTCGACCTGGATCCTAGTCGAAAATATGGGTCAGTCTTGCAATCCTGGTCGAAGGAGTTCGACTAGGATCCACGACCTGGAATTCGACCAGGATCCTAGTCGAACTTTCAACCTGGATCTAGGTCGAAAACTTACCCCTCTTTTCAATTCCTGGTTTTGAACTTTTCGACTAGGATTTCGACCAGGATTCACGACCTGGTTTTCGACCAGGATCCTAGTCAATTTTTGACCTGGGTTTTAGTCTAGGTTTTAAACCCCATTCTTGAAAAATACTTGGTTTATTTCGACCTCATTCCTGGTCGAAGCTTCGACCTCAATCCAGTCCTGTTATTTCCGTTGTTTTCGTGTTTCTAGTCGAAAAAATTCGGGCAGGATTCACGACCTGGAATTCGACCTGAATCCTAGTCTTTTTTACCCGTTATTTTCGGGTGCCTGCTCGAAAGATTTCGGGCAGGATTCACGACCTAGAATTCGACCTGAATCCTGGTCTTTTTTCCCGTTATTTTCGGGTGCTTGCTCGAAAGATTTCGGGCAGGATTCACGACCTGGAATTCGACTTGAATTCTGGTCTTCCACTAGCAAAATTCATTGGGCCTTACAACTTTTAGGGCTAGAATTTAGGTTATTATATTTTCCAAATCCTAATTGGATTTGGGCCTAGCCTTCTTTATTGGGCCTTATTTTAGCGGGCCTCTTTATTGGGCCTTTAATCTTATTGGGCCTCTTTATTGGGCCTTAAATCTTATTGGGCCTCTTTATTGGGCCTTAAATCTTATTGGGCCTCTTTATTGATTTGGAATTCTCTAGAATTCCTTGGAATTATTCTGGAATATTCCATTTTTCTGGGCTTTTTTCTTTGGGCCTCTTTTCTTAATGGGCTTTCGTCCCTTCAACTTCCCTTTTCCTCTTATATAAAGGAGTAAGGAGAGGCTACTTCTGCTCACTTTCTCATTTCTAAGTTTTTCCTCTTTCTCCACCTGCTAAGTTTCTCAGAGTAATAACAGCAAGTCGGAGCTCAAAGCCTTTTTTAGGAGCGCTTCTTCAGGTAAAATCCCTCCATTTACTTCTTGTGTTTTCTTTTCCATTATGTGCCCTTTTTTTTTTAGGATAACATGACTATGTGCCCCCCCTTTTCAGATGGCTGACAAGAAAATGACTCGCTTGGCCAAAATGAACGTGGCTAGAAAGTCCAACGAATTCCCTATTCGATCAAGGTATACTTCTTTAATCGACATGATCAACACTCGAGGGGATGAGTACCCGTCTAATGCGCATCTGGACGCGCACGACCATATTAGTGCTTTGCGGGATCCCAAGGAGCTGGAAAAGTTGAGCAGCTGCTTCAAAATCAAGGAACCTTTTAAGCTGGTTCTTGCAGGTCCGGCCGATAGGGCCTGTCAGTGGAAGAAGGACGCCTTATGCGTATATAGGGATACTCTAAGGGCAGGTATCAGACTCCCTTTTCATCCGTTCATTCCTCTATTACTGGCTGATGTGGGCATCAGCCCTTGCCAACTCCCCCTAATTCTTGGAGGCTCATC
This sequence comes from Apium graveolens, assembly GCF_009905375.1. Lineage (NCBI taxonomy): Eukaryota > Viridiplantae > Streptophyta > Magnoliopsida > Apiales > Apiaceae > Apium > Apium graveolens. Next base: position 13,424,746 of record NC_133657.1, on the reverse strand, counting down.
CTGTGCTATCTGTCACAATGTGCCAAGCACAATGTCCCTACTTCCGTTGCCGTTTTCAGGAAAATTTTCCAGTTCAAAAACAGCCCTGATAAAAGTCCGGGTTGGGTTTCTCTAAACCAGCGCCCCACTATTCCCCATATTGTGAACGGGAAGTCCATCCCGGACAACAACTTGGGGTGGAAGAAAGATTTTTTGTTCATCGTTTGGGAGGGTGGAGATTGGGGCACCCTATTTCGATCATCCTTTGGGCTTGCCGTCGATGGGAGCCCAAATGATAAACCTCTGTCTGAGGAGGAGGCTAGATCTTTCAACCTCCTTACGCAAGATAATGGGACTTCCCATTCTTGGGACCTTATCCGGGAGACCGTCCTGGTAGAACGCGGCCTCTCGCCCGTCCCTAAGAAAAGTAAGTTTCCTTCCTTACCTCTTTTTTATCTCCTTTATTTTTTATTCCGCTGATTCTTCAACTTATCTCGCTTGTCGCAGTGGCTGAGAAGATTGAGGAGGCTACCAAGCCTAAAGACCTGGAGACAACCAGGATGAAGCGGGCTGGAAAGGTCTTTAAAGACCCACGCCTCGGTGACCGCTTCCCTGAGTTCCTCCTTCAAGCAATGGAACCAGGCGAGGAAGGCCCCAGCCAAGTTTTGCGCACTAAGCAGAGGCCAGGGGCCTATTTTCAAACTGCTTGGGGGATCCGGGGCAAGGATGCAATCGTTGGCAGCACGGCGCTGTCCAAGGAATGGTCTAAGCATTCCATCTCCCCGGTGGACTATCAAGACTTTGTCCTTCAACAGGACTTAGAGGGGAATAAGTTTTTCAGAGCCCAGGCTTTAGCGACGGTACGTCCTTTTCCTATGCCCTTCATACTTGCCTTTTTACGTTTCTTTTCTCATACTTTTGCTGCTTCTCTTACAGGCTAACGCCCATTTCCAAGGGGCGATTCACCAAGCTAAGGCTTGGAAGGTTGGCCTAGAGGATGCTAATAAGAAGTTGGAGGAGGCCAACCAGAGAATAGAGGCCCTTGAAGCTCAACTGGCCTCTTCCACTTCTGACCTGGAAACGGCCCGGGCTGAAAATGTTATTATGAAGGCTCAGAAGGATAAAGCTTTTGACGGTTGGATGGACACCCAGGAGTTCAAGGACTTGATGGTGGAACACGATGCCCTCCTACACCCAGTTAGCTATAAAGAAGGCCGGGATGCTGCTGTGGAGGCCGTTCAAGATGAATTTCCAGAAGTCCTTGAGCAGTCCTCCTTTCCTTGCCCTGTGCGAGTTCCGGAGCTTGGGGGTGTTACTGACATGCTTGCTGATCTGATCAAAGACGGCCCTTCAGGGAGCCCAAGCCACAAGAGGAAAGAACTCGAGTCCAGCTCTTGGGAGGAGGAGACTTCTTCCGAAGAAGATTCTGCGCCTGCTGTGAAGAAGGTCAGGGTGGAGGAGCCTCCAAGGGCTGCGCCTCAGAATCCAGTGTCTTCCGCATCATCCGAAGCATCCGAAGGCGGTTCTGATGGAACCTCTACGGGGACTTCTGAGGGGACGACTTAGACGTCCGAGGAGACTTCAGATAGTGGTTCCGAAGAATCCGAGCCTTCCGAGGCCTAAGTTTTTTTTTATGTATATCTTCTTCCTAGACAATATGTGAACTTTGTTTATGTCAGAACTTGTTACCCTTCGGGGTTATTACATATGCTGCTTTCCTTACTTGCCTCTTTCTATTTTATCTTTACAATCTTAATATGCATTTGAACTTTAAACATCCTTAGATTGAAATAATTTCAAACTCTTTAATATGAAGTCTGGTTTTCCAAAACCTTACATAGCATGGGTTCGACCCTAATCAATAATAACTAGACAATGTAAATCCTACTGGAATATAAAATCCTACGCAAGCAAAGCTTCAAGGTGCTTTTAAACCTACTTGTCACAATGACAAGTGAGAATCGTACTTCGACTATCTTACACGTAGTAAACCTTCAGATTTTGTGCGTGCCAGGTTCTCGGGACTTCAAAACCATCCATAGTCTCCAGCTTGTAGGTTCCTCTACCCTGAACGCTCTTGACTTTGTACGGCCCTTCCCAATTTGGGGCAAGTTTTCCTTCCTGTCCTACACCAGAAGCTTCCACTTTCCTTAATACCAAATCTCCTTGCTTGAAGAATCTCTCTTTAACCCTTAGGTTGTAATAAAACGAAGCTTTTTTCTGGTATTCCACTATCTTTGCATGTGCCTCATCTCGCACTTCATCAATTAGATCCAGGGCTAACCTCTGCCCATCCTCATTTTCTTCTGCATCGAAAGCCCGAATCCTTGGAGAGGAATGTGATATCTCCACTGGAACTACTGCTTCTGCCCCATATGCCAACATGAAGGGCGTCGCTCCTGTCGTGACTCTACAGGTAGTCCTATAGGCCCATAATATGGGAAGTATCTCATCTACCCAATTATTTCTTGACTTCTCGATCCTCTTTTTTAGTCCATCCAGGATTATTCGATTTGCTACTTCTGCTTGCCTATTGGCTTGTGGGTGAGCCACATAGGTGAACCGTAACTCAATTTCATTTTTTTCACAATACTTCTTGAATTCCTCATTGTTGAATTGTGTTTCATTGTCAGTGACGAGGATACGGGGAATTCCATATCGACACATAATATTTTCCCACAGGAATTGTACAACCTGCTTAATTATGATCTTGGCCAAGGGTTTGGCTTCGATCCACTTGGTGAAATAATCAATGGCTACAATCAGAAACTTCCTTTATGCTATGGCCATGGGAAAAGGCCCCAAAATATCCATTCCCCACATAGCAAAAGGAATGGGCGAGTTGATAGAGGTCAGCATCTCGGGGGGTTGTCTAACAACAGGTGCATGCTTCTGACAGCGGTCACATTTCTTCACGTATTCTTTGGCATCAGCCATCATTTCTGGCCAATAAAATCCTAAACAAGTTATCTTATGAGCCAAGGCCCTGCCCCCAAGTGTTATCCACAAATACCTTCATGCACTTCTTCAAGAGCCAAGCGTGCCTCATCGGGCCTGAGACACCTCAAGTAGGGAACCACGAAAGATCTTTTGTAAAGAATCCCATCTATCAAAGAGTACCTTAGTGCTCGAACAGTTAACTTCCGTGCTTCAGTTGCATCACTTGGTAACCAACCGGTTTGAATGTGAGCCTTGATAGGATCAATCCATGACGTCCCCAGACCTATGGGAGCCACAAGCTTAACATCTATGCTTCGTGTCTTCAAAACACGGAAGTACACACTTCCTGAACTTTCTTCTATCTCAGATGAAGCAAACTTTGATAGCGCATCTGCCTTAGCATTTTCTTCCCTTGGAATGTGTTCAACATGGCATTCATTAAATTGGGTCATCACAGCCCTTACTAGGCGGACATACTTAGCCATCGTATCATCCCTTACCTCAAATTCTCCCTTTACCTGGGATATGATCAGCTTCGAGTCTCCACGGACCTTTAAGTTTTTGACTCTAAGTGTCCCAGCTAGACCAAGGCCGGCTATCAGGGCTTCATACTCTGCCTCATTGTTTGTGGTTGGGAAGTCTAGCTTCATAGCATACTCAATTAAGAACCCATCAGGGCTTTGCAAAACCAACCCTGCTCCACTGGAATTTGTTTTTGATGCTCCATCAAAATAGAGAACCCAATATTCTTTCTCCTTATCATCCTTCTCTCTGTCCCCATTATCGACTCCCTTGTCTTGAGGTACGATATCTTCCTGCCCCCGACTTCTTGGTTGGGTATGGTACATTCCACCACGAAGTCAACTAGTGCCTGGGCTTTTATGGCCGTACGTGGCTTATACTTGAGATCGAACTCTCCCAACTCTATTGCCCACTTAATCAATCTCCCACTTGCCTTGGGACTGTGAATGATATTTCTCAGTGGCTGATTCGTTAGCACCTCAATCTGATGAGCCTGAAAGTAAGGACGCAGTTTTCTCGAAGCCACTACCAAGGCTAGAGCAAATTTCTCAATAGTTGAATAATTCAATTCAACACCATGCAGAATTTTGCTGACATAATATACGGGTTTCTGGACTTTTAGCACCTCCTTAACCAACACCGCGCTCAAGGCGCTCTCTGAAACAGCCAAGTACAAGAATAAAACTTCATTCAAAGATGGTTTGGCCAACAACGGGGCCTGAACCATATATTTATTTAACTCTTCGAATGCCTTCTGGCTTTCCTCATTCCATACAAAGTCTTTGATATTCTTTAGTGACTTAAAGAATGACAAGCACTTGTCTCCTGACTTGGAGATGAATCGTCCTAGCGCAGCGACCCTTCCTGTGAGCTTCTGAACATCCTTGACAGTTTTTGGTGGTTCCATGTCCAAGATTGCCTTTATTTTATTGGGGTTAGCCTCAATTCCTCTCTTTGAGACCATCAATCCCAAGAATTTTCCAGATCCTACTCCGAAAGCGCACTTCGTAGGATTCAACATCATCTTGTGGTACCTCAGGATCTCAAAAGCTTCCCTCAAATGGGTTATATGATCAGTCTTTACTAGACTCTTGACTAACATGTCATCAACATAGACTTCCATAGTCTTACCAATAAGATCCTTAAAAATTTTATTTACCAACCTTTGATAGGTGGCTCCCGCATTCTTAAGACCAAACGCCATAACAAGATAACAATAAACACCAAAGTCTGTGATAAATGATACCTTTGGAATGTCATCCTTGTGCATCTTAATCTGATTATATCCGCTAAATCCATCCATGAAACTCAGCATCTCATGCCCAGCAGTGGCATTAATCAAAGTATCAATCCTTGGCAATGGAAAACAGTCTTTAGGGCATGCATCATTCAGATCAGTGAAGTCTATACACATTCTCCACTTTCCATTAGCCTTCTTCACCATTACAGGGTTTGCTAACCACTCCGGAAATTGAATCACCTCAATGAAACCAGCCTCTAAGAGCTTCTCTACTTCCTGTTTTATAGCCTCTTATCTTTCCGGGGCAAAATTTCTTTTCTTTTGTTTCACTGTCTTCCGGCTTGGATCCACGTTTAGGTTGTGAGTAATCAACTCCGGGTCTATGCCTGGCATATCAGCTGCTGACCATGCAAATACATCACTATTTTCTTGCAAAAATTTCACCAACTTCCTTTTAAGGGGCTCCTCTAGTGTGGCTCCAATGAAAGTCATCCTCTCAGGATTCTCGGGGTCTAAAGGAACTGAAACCAAGTCTTCTGCTGGCTTTCCTCTCTTCTCATCATTTTCTCGGACATCCATATCTTCAATAGGAAGAACCTGCCCCCCGCCTCCATCTGCCCTCAAAGAGGCCACATAACAGCTTCTTGCCATTTTTCGATCTCCTCTTTCTTCTCCAATCCCATCTCGAGTTGGAAATTTCATAACTGAATGATAAGAAGAAGGGACTGCCTTAAAGGCATGTATCCCTGTTCTTCCCATGATAGCATTGTAGGTCGAACTAGCCTTTACTACCACAAAGTCCAACATCTGTGTTGCTTACCTTGGTTCCGTTCCTATGGTGGTTGGCAACTTGATTATCCCTTCTACAGGACATTCTACTCCAGCAAATCCATATATCGGCATATCGGTTGGCGTCAACTGGGAGTCGTTATACCCCATCCTTAGAAAGGTATCGTGGAGCAAGATATCCACAGAAGCACCATTATCCACAAGGACCCTTTTAACTGGGCTATTTCCTATTATCGGTGTTATGACCAGGGGGTCGTCATGAGGAAACTTTACACCCTCTAGGTTAGAATCATCAAAAACCAATGTTACTTCTATCCTGGCCCTCTTCGGGGCTTCTCCTACAATATGCATAACCTCTCTAGTATATGCCTTTCTGGAATTTTTGGACAATCCAGCAGCAGTTGGACCTCCAAAGATCGTGTTTATCACAGGCCCTCGAGGTCGCTGCCCTCCAAAAATTGCATTTATAACCGGCCCTCTAGGTTGGGGATTCCACCCCTGATCATCTTGGTCCCTCCTACAATCTTTAAAGTTATTTCTTCCATTATTATTCCTGTCCCCTCCTTCTCTAGTATATTTGTTCAATCTTCCTTTTCGAATCAAAAACTCAATTTTGTTTCAATTGCCTACATTCATCGGTGTCATGGCCAACATCTTTGTGAAATCTGCAATACTTGCTCTTATCTAGTTTGGCGGGATCAGCCTTCAAGGGCTTAGGCCAGCGAATATCTCTATCTTTCTCAATCTCCATCAAAATATGGCTTCTAGGAGCATTCAGCTTAGCATATTCAGTGAACTTTTGCCCAGGTCCTCCCTTCTTGGGGGTTGAATCAGAATTTTGTTCGGTTCTAGGATACTTGTCCTTTGCAATATATTCTAAATCAGTTTTCCTCTTCTTGTTTCCAGTGGGCTCATTACTTACTGCGGTCTTCCTCATACTTTCTTCAACCTTGATATACTTCCCTGCCCTCTCTTGGAGCTGCAACATGCTTTCAGGGGGACGTTTGGCCAAGGACATCTTGAAAAACTCATCCCTAGTTCCTTGTTGCAGTGCTATCATGGCCACCTTATCATCAAGGTCCGGGACTTTTAAAGCCTCCTTTGTGAAACGATTCAGGTAATCTCTCAAGGATTCCTTAGCTCCCTGCACAATACTCATAAGAGATGCTGAACTTTTCTCATGGACTCTCCCACTGATGAACTGCTTAATAAAAGCCCGACTTAACTCTCTGAATGATCCAATAGAGTTTGGGGGCAAGCGACTGTACCATCTTTGAGCCATACCCGACAGGGTTTGAGGGAAGGCCCGACACTTTATAGCATCATTCACGGGTTGCAGCAGCAGTGCATTAGATAATGTCCTAACATGATTAGCGGGGTCTCCCATGCCATCATAGGCTTTGATAGTGGACATCTTGAATTTCCTTGAGATATGGGCATTCATTATCTCTTCTGTGAAAGGTGGAGTTGGATCATCAGGATCTCCAAGGGGAAGGAGATTGCTTGGATCAGTTCTTGGGGCGACAACCCTTCTTCGTACCGGACCATCCAGGTCTATGACAGGAGGATGATTCCTCCCCCTAGGAGGTAACTGGGGTCTGGTGGCCTGGTAAGCTTCCAAGTCACGCCTCAGCCTTTGGATCTCAGCCTCATGAGCCCTGATCCTTTCCTACACTTCCTGGGGATTCGCCCCTTGGGTGCTTCGAGGGCGTTGCCTTCCATCGGCCATCGGCTCTTTGCCAGGACGTCTCCTTCTTGGGGCCACTTCATCATCCGAAGATTCAGAGTCTCTCTCAGTGTAAGGACCAGAAAATTCTCGATCCTCGGGGATAGGAGCCAAACCTCGTATATAGGGGGCGATTGCCCTCGTGCTTCACTCCGCCCATCATATCCACTTCCTCCAACCTCGGGGTAAAGGGGCATCCCATAAGGGGGGTTAGTAGTAACAACAGTTGAATATTCATACCCGACGGGTCGAGAATTCACAGGTACATGTACTTGTTGAACTTGAGGATTCGTACCTTGAATAGTCGGGGGAGTTGTCCCTTGTGGCTGAGGTTGAGTTTCCCCTATCTGGGCTTCCCCTTGAGTAGATGCATAAGTTGAATGGGGAGGAATCTCCACGGTTGATGAAATCACCTGAGTTGTCCCTGATGGTGTTCCTTCCTTCAGAGCTCTAATTGTTCTCCGTGCTCTCGCCATGGTTGTTGTTGTGCTTTCCCACAGACGACGCCAAATGTTATGGATAAAAAACTAATATATATAATTGTTATATTTATTACTAAGGTACGTGAGCTCAAGGCCTTTAATGGCTGCTCTCGTGTTTCGTAGCTTAACTCTGCCTTTACGAGATGCCTACGTATCTCTGTGAATTAGAGAATCAAGCCAAAAAACGTAGTTCTTGGTTGTGGGGTGAGACCCCTTATATAGATGTTGGAAGTCCTTGAGTTGGACTTGGTATAGGAGACTTGGTGGGCAAGTCTCATAATTAGAATGGACTTTGGAGTCCTAGATAGTAGGAAACTGATTCCTTATCCTTTTAGGTCCCCTTGAGGCCAATCTACAAGGATTTATATCCCCACTAGGACTTATCTTAATAGCTATTTTTCTCCCTTGTTTATTAATTACGAATTTAATAAATAATCAGGGTTTTTGGGCCTTCTTTGTCTCATCAGGCCTGATCCGGTACATCAGGCCTGATCAACATGTTAACCTTTCTGGTCTGAATGTCATACATCTTCTTATTGGGCCTTGGAGCCCAAACTGTAATAACTAATTATGCAATCAGGATTTATTCATCCCTATCAGTTATTAATTAATTTTAATTGATTATTTAATTAGATTTAATTATTTATTTTTGATTTAAAAATTCCGAAAAATAGTTTCGAGCTTTAAAATATTATTTTAAATTATTTTCCAGGCTCGATAATTCATATAAAAATTATTTTTGAGTGTTCGAGCCCTATTATTTAATTATTAAATGATTCGGAGACCCGTTTTAATTCCGAAAAATGTTCAAAAATTCATAATAAATCAACCGTTCGTCCGTTTAATACGAAACGAACGCGTACAGACTTAGAAAAATATTCCGCTTTCAATAAAAATACTTTCGAGACCAAAATCCTTTTTGTTTCGAAAGGTCACTTGCTTTGTAAATCGATTCTGAGTCGCGTAGTGACTGAAAAATCATATTTTTAATCCGATTTCAGTTTTAAACATATCGAGTCGACCCTTCTGATGAATTGAGTCTTATGTGATATGAATTATGTGATATATGAGTTATGTGCTTATGTGCTATGTGAATTATGTGCATATGTGGGTCAAGATTCCTGTGTTTGGCTGATATAATTATGTGTGGGCTATCGTATGGGTAGACGATAGGATTTTGACGCGCAGTTCGTTGAGTGATTATCGTTTAGACGATTAAATTTGTATCTTTTAATTATAGATGCAAGTCTTTCAAGACGATCAGAACCAGAGGGCATGGATGAGGACTGGAGTTGAACAGTGTGGAATATTAGGTTGCAGCACTGCATGAGCAGCAGACCAAAGAATTAGTAGAAGAAAGACGGTGATGCTTTGAGACAGAATGTCAGAATAGATGCATGTTTGCGAGTGTGACTAACTGCTAAATCTCAAAGGAAAGTACCCATGACTTCACTTATCGTTCAAGTGACTTTTATTTCGAATCATATTATGCAAGTATCCCTATCAGCACTTATTGTTCAAGTGATATTTATTTTAAATCTTTTCATGCAAGTATTGCTTTCCCTATTAAGTCCGGAATAGATAAATGTTTTATATATCGCTGAATTAAATAATTCTGTTTATGCAAGTATTCTTCCGTTATTCTGTGTTGAGAGTAGCTAAGTGATTTTACTTATCCAATTATCGGATTTATAAATGTTTTGGATTTTGAGAAAAGTGATTTGGTTGTGAATATTCCTACCCAAGAATTGGGGGAATAAAATTATTTCGGGTGTCGATTATTATGACCCCATTTCAATAAAAAGTTTTAAGATTGGATCATAATTGCGTAAGTGACCGGGACGGACGGTCCAGTGGAGGGCTATTTCTAAGTGCCATATGGAATATTATGACACAATTTTTGCCATAGGCAGGTATATTGCCTTTTGTTTGAGTACTCGTGTTTTTGGGGTCACGTTTCTATGAATCATGACCTTGTGCTATCACACGGGCTGATCAACATGTGATAGTACGTCCGTCGGAGAATGATCCTAATCTAAATTATCATATCATTTCTGATATTCATAGAATAATGATTTATCAACTGATTCTATTTTGGATTAAAAGTATTGATTCTGTTTTGGATTAAAAGTGAATTGTGGCTTTGATTCAGTTTCCGATTTTGAGAATACTTAGTTTGTTGTTAAATATCAAAGGTGGTATTAGTATAGATGACTGATGTTGACTTAAGTATGGGTGTTGTGAGCATCAGAGTTCGTATTGATATCTAATTTGATATGATAGCAAAGTAAGTATTAATTTGAAGAGTTCGGTTTTGAATAAAGTTTATGATTCAATCCATAATCATTGTTTCATGTTATTGTGGTTTACGATATTTCCGTAAACACTGTTTTATGAGTTTTATTCTCGTCAAGATTCAAAGAATTGCTGAAGCATTTCGCTCAAAAATATCAAAATGGTTTTGAATACAATTAAGGAATCAATTCTGGGATTCCTCAACTAAAATTTTATGATTTAGCAATTATGATTTTTTTTAAAATGTTATGCGCTATTGCAGATGTCGGTTTTATATCAAAACAACCATATATATTATAATGATCTTGCTGAGCATTTCTTCCGCTCATACTTGCCTGTTTTTAAATTTAACCTTCAGTGAGGATTAGCTTGCGCTGTTTAGCTGCGAAATTTGAGGAAGTAAAAAAGAAGCTTTTGGAAGGTGGTTGGTCCAGGGTTTGCGAATTAGTGTAAGTTCTTTTGTGTAAAGTTGTTTATATTATATTATACTATAATTGTGTATTTTATAGTTGAGCCTAGTATACTTCTTTTCGAAGTTATACTAGTGGGTTAAGTTTTGAGATGGAGAATTGTTGTAAAGAGTTTTAAAAGAAAGCGAAAAATTTATTTATGGAATTTGGATATCTTGTTTCTAGAACTGTAACCTTAAAAGATCTTGGTTTAGTTTGGGGACATAAATGATAAATATCTTCCGCTGGCATTTATTTATTGATTTAACAGGTTATTTTGGATTGAGGTTTCATAGTGACGACCAAATCCTCTGACCCCGGATTTGGGGGCGTTGCAGCCACAGTGGTTGAGGAGGAGCTCGGGAGGGTGAAGACCCAGAAAGAGGAGCTGGACGGGCAGGCCACCCAACTGAAGGAGGACAAGTCCCGGCGGGAAAATGACTTGGAGAAGGCGAACCGGAGGATCTCCCACCGGAACGTCCAGCTGGAGAGGTCCCACAAGGAGCTTCGGAAGAAGCAGAAGCAGCTGGACTAGACGGAGGAGCGCTGCTTCCAGTTCGGCGCTGACTATGTCCTGGAGAAGGCCCATGACCTGAACTGGGACTATAAGCAGTTGCTAGACGATAGCTTGGAGGATCCTATCGGTCAGCCAGCAGTTGAAGCCCCTCATGTCTCCTCCGGGGAAGACGAAGAGCTCTCGGATGAAGACCCTCAGGCCTAAGCTTTCAGCACTGAGGTGTTTGACATGACTGAAGATGATCTTGTTGCGAAGTTTGTCGTTGGTGTTTTCATGGTCGTACCTAACTCTTGCAGCGGCTTTATTCGTTCATCTTCTTGACTTGTAATTTTATTTTTTGTAATCGATACTCCTGCCTTCGAGCTTTTGTAATTTAACTAGCTTTCGGGCTTTTATATTTTAATGCATCTTTCATCTTTCGTCAGCATTGTTTCTTTTATTTCAACCGTGTATTTTATTCATCAACAATTTTAATAGAACGAATTGTATCTTCGGCTTCATTTGCCTTAACAATTTTAATAAAATGAATCGCCTATTCGGCCTTATCAATTTGCCTTAACGATTTTAGTAAAATGAATTGCATCTTCGGCTTTTGCCTTAGCAATCTTAATAAAATAAATCGTATCTTCGACTTTTGCCTTAACGATTTTAGTAAAATGAATTGCATCTTCGGCTTTTGCCTTAGCAATCTTAATAAAATGAATCGCATCTTCGACTTTTGCCTTAACGATTTTAATAAAATAAATCGCATCTTCGGCTTTTGCCTTAGCAATTTTAATAATGCCTTGCCCCCTATGGCCCCAAGGGTTAAAGACCGAAGGTGACTTTGGGCTGTTAATGCTTTAAGTTACTGCTCTTGGGCGAAGGAACAGGGATGCTAATCGTTCGGTGATTGCCCCTTGATCAGCATGTCATATTTCGTTCGGTCAATAAGAAGTTTCGGGTGGTCTTCTTCGGGATTGCCCCTGGACCAGGCCGTCTTCATTCTGTATTTTTTTGTAAATACAATCGTGATTGAGGCCGAATGATCATGTCCTTTTCTAAGATTACCCCCGGATAGGGTTTACTTCGGACCTCTTTGATATTACACTAACAAGGAAAGGGCGAAGGATACGGGCTTATCTTAGGATTGCCCCTTAAGGCTCTTCGTTCGTCCTTTCTACGTGCAAATCAATTAATAGTAGTGTAGTGAAGGATGTTTGTGTTTCGTGGGACTGCCCCTTATGTTACATGCTTCATTAACAAATTAGACAAGGGCGGCGGCCGGAGAGTTTATCGTATTCAGGATCGCCCTTAGATAATACTCATGTGGCCGCGACTTTGGTAAATAAAGAAATGTGACAGAAAAATGTGTCTTTATTTATAATCGAACTGCTTACATTCCTCATATTAAATTCAAGTACAAACTTTAATTTTTAAAGAAATTTCTTACTGATAAAACTTCCGAAGGCGACTGGCGTGTCATGTGTTCTTGATTGCTTCGCGTGCTAGAGTTTCAAGCTTATATGTTCCTGGGCGAACGACCTCAGTCACCTTGTAAGGTCCTTCCCAGTTAGGCTGAAGCTTTTCTTGTTTGGTGGGCATAGAAGCTGCCAGTTCTCTCAGGACTAGATCTCCCACTCTGAACGACCTCTTCTTGATGTTGGAGTCATAGTGTTGAGCAGCCTGCAACAAGTATTTCATATTCCTTTGATAGGCAGCTTCCCTTTCTTCCTCCAGTAAAACCAACTTCGCCTTCAGCTCAAAGTCGTTTGTTCCCGTATTGTAGACCTCGGTTCGGTGTGACTCCAATCCTACTTCGACTGGGATCAGGGCTTCGGTTCCATAGGCCATCCTGAAAGGAGTCTCTCCTGTTGAAGTCCTAGGGGTCGTTCGATAGGCCCATAAGATCTGATGAGGATCAAGGAATGAATATGTTAATTGGGATTTGGCTATGTGTACTCGTTGTGATGTTCAATTGGAGAGAATGCAAACATGGGTTATGAAGCTTACTTGGAAAATAAGGAATAAATGAGCGATGCATGAAGTTGGACAAGTAGCTGATTATTATATAATTATTAATTCGAATTTTGCTTGTAAGTTTTTACCTTTCACTTGAAAGGGTATTTCTTGTTTTAAGCACATAGGATTTTATTTTCCTATTTGGATTTGGTTTTTGTCTTTTTTCTATTCGGATTTGGTTTTTAAATTTGTTTCCTGGAAGGATTCAGATATTGGCTAATTCAAGCTGATATTGAATTTCTCTTGGAAACCTATTGGGTTTGGGTTATTGTCTAAGCCTATAAATACCCTTTTCATGTAATCTTTTAAGGGAGACAATGGATGATATAAAACTTATGTTTTGAGATAAACTGTGAGTAGTTTTTCTTTTCTCTAAACTTCAATTACTGGATTATTTTGAAGATTATATTCGAATTACTTAGTTTCTGGATTGATCTAAGCAATTTGAGATTCAAAGTTCACGTTTCTGGATTGATCGTGTTCTTTTGAAATATCTTCTTCTTCTCTTATCCCTTTTCTTCTTTTTCTTTTCTTTCTCTGTGGAGCGATCCACATCAATTTGGTATCAGAGCCGAGGTTTTTTCTCCAATTTTTTATTTGTGGGAGATCTAGGTTTCAAAAAAAAATTACTATTCATGAGTTACTGTTCACGGGTACTATTCCCGGGCACTGTTCATCGGCACTGTTCACGGGCACTGTTCATCGGCACTGTTCACGGGTACTATTCATCAAAAAAATCAGATTTTTCTTATGGCTACGGATGAATTACTTAGAAAATTACTTGGAAATTTGGATGAGATTGATAAACGTACTCAAAAGCTTGCTAATTCAACGAAATCGAGGTTTGATGAATTTTATAAAATTTTAGTTAAGGTTAATGATAGTGATGAAGACTATGATCCTGGTATAGAGCTTGGTTATTTTACAGGTTTGGGTAGCATAGATGATTTTGTTGAATGGGTTACATAAGTCGACAAGATTTCAGCTTATACAGGTTAGACTGAGATGAGAATATTCAAGATTGCAGCGCTTAAACTTACAAAGAAAGCAGGCTTGTGGTTTGATAATCTAAACATAAAAAGAGTTAGATCTGGAAAAGAAAAGATTATGACTTGGACATCTCTGTAGAAGAAACTTCGTGCAAAATATATTCCTTTGCATTATAAATTCGAATGTATAATGAAGATGACATCCCTCTCTCAAGGTACTATGAGTGTTTCTGAGTATACTTCTGAGTTTTATAGATTGCGTCTTATTTGTGACTTGGAGGAGACGGAAACAATAAAATTGGAAGATTTATTCGTGGATTGAATTTGCCTATTTATCGAAAGGTTAAATCAAGTCCATATATCTCGTTTAATGATGTATGCAATCTTGCATTGGAATTTGAATCTTTTCAAAAAGACGAGAAATTGAAGTCTTCCCTTCACGAGTTCACTCTTTCAGAAGAAACTAAAGAAGAAGACTGTGTCGGTGTGGAGAATGTTACGGATCTTGTTGTTGATTACCAGGTATTACGTGTGGTGACTACATCAAGTTTTGATGAAAAGGATGAACCAGTTACAAAAGAAGCTATAATAGAGAAGTATGAAAAAAGAAAGTCACATGATGATAAATTCTTGGTTGTTGAAAAAAAATCAAATATATACATCTCTTAAACTTGTGTGTCGTGACATGGTTGAAGAGAAAAAGGTACTTGAGGATATGTTCCAAACTAAAGAGGTTGTGTACAAGGAAAACAACATCATCCAAGTGGAACACATTGATTTTTTGGGGTAGAGAACTTGTTGAATGCACCTATCTCATCAAACTATCTTATTCTTTCGAGTTTACTTCCAAATATATTGCTGATGGAATTGAAATTTAAGGCTTTCAAGTTCTACGAGAAATCACCTCATTGTGTGCTTATTCTTAAATACTTTAGAACTCGAGGACGAGTTTTTTTCAAAGGAGAGGAGAATGATGAGGATCTAGGAATGAATATGTTAACTGGGATTTGGCTATGTGTACTCGTTGTGATGTTCAATTGGAGAGGATGCAAATATGGGTTATGAAGCTTACTTGGACAACAAGGAATAAAGGAGCGATGCATGAAGTTGGACAAGTAGCTGATTATTATATAATTATTAATTTGAATTTTGCTTGCAAGTTTTTACCTTTCCGTGAGTAACGCATTCCGTGAATGCGCCACAGGTGTAACGCATCACCGGAATGCGTTACAAGCCTGTCTGTTAACATTAAATTTGATTTTCTGGGAGTTTCGTAACTCCGTTTTGGGCGTGCAATATACCGCTGGATTCGTTTTTCCGAGACGGATCTAATGGAGTGATCAATTTTAGTTTATATAAAAGTTTTGAACTGTTTATATTTCCATGAAGTGTTTTAAAGCTGTTTTTGACTGTTTTAGTTGCTTTTAAATACTTCATGTGATATATAGAGATGTATAATGCTTAGACTAATGTGCTAGATGATGTAACATGCCTACCTTGATGTTTATTCATGTTGATATATGTGATATATGCTTAGTTTATCATGCGATGATAGATTTAGGTGAACTTAAATAAACATAAGGCATTTGTTAGACAACCTAGTATAGTGAAATTGTTTCATAACCTTAATAATAATATTATGAATACAATCATGAGATTCTTGTGTTTATGAAACACGTAATTGAATATGAATTTTCGATATGAGAGAAAGGATGATTCTGTCAACAACAGATTTCTATCTGTAAGAAAGGGTTATTAAGTGACGCCTCTTGACAATGCTCCACCCGATCTGGGAATCATCTGATTATTGATTATTGATTTGAAATATTTAATTTAAAAGGAAGAATCTGTTTATAATATGATTATGATTGTAACGTAATATAATCCCTCTAAAATTAAATAATATCAAGTAGTAATTGGTCAATGACACAACGGGCTTGTGTCGGTCATAGCCTTCCAACATGATAGAAAGTAGTTCTTATTTTTGAATCATTGTCGGTTCATGCTACAGCCGAGGGCTTTGATTTCGAAATAAGAAATACTTGTCTATTACATAGAGATATGTACATTGAATAAGAATCTAAAGGTCGGTACGTGCTACAGCCGTGGGCCTTTGGGGACTGATTCAACTGTACGGAATGTTGGGTTAGACTTGACTTAGAATATTGAGTTTGTCGTGCTACAGCCGAGACTCAATTATTCAAGAGGCTAAAGTTTGATTAGGGAATAACATGAGATGTAATTGACAAGAGTTGTCTGCCTATTGAACATTACATGGCGGTTCGTGCTACAGCCGGGGTCGTGTAATGGAATGTATGATCCCTATTCCCACTAGCATTATGAATGCTTAATTTTTCACGTAGGGGGTTGAATAAATTAGGAAAACTAGTGGGAGCCACTTATGAATAAAGACCCGATTCATATAGTGTTTTTAAAATGAAATCGAATATTTGCTAAGTGTTGTTATGTGTTTATCATTTACAGATTTACAATATACATTATGTCTTCTGCACTATCACTCAGGAGCATACTAGATGCTCACAAATTGACTGGTCCTAATTATGCTGACTGGCTTCGAAACTTGAGAATTGTTTTCAGGATTGAGAAGCTGGAATACGTGATTGACTCACCTAAGCCTACTGAACCTGCTAGTGATGCACATAATGATGAACATGTTGTGTATCGTATGTGGATAGATGATACAAATGTTGCTCAATGCATCATGCTAGCTTCCATGAACATTGAGCTACAGAAGCAACATGAGCATATGGATGCTCACACTATCCTCATGCATCTACAAGAGTTGTATGATGTGGCGGGGAGGACAGCTCGATATGAGATATCAAAGGAGTTGTTCGGTTGTAGGATGTCTGAGGGATCATCTGTGAATGACCATGTACTTAAGATGATCAATTTGATTGAACGTCTTGGACAACTTGGTTTTGCCATGGATGGGGAGCTGAGCCAAGACTTAGTCTTGCAATCGCTTCCGAGTTCGTTCTCGCAGTTTGTTGTGAACTTTCACATGAATAAGTTGGATGTCAGCCTGCCTGAACTCCACAACATGTTGAAGACTGCGGAATCGAATTTTCCCCCTAAGAAGAGTTCTGTTCTTCTAATTGGTGAAGGTTCCAATCCTAAGAAAAGGAAGAGGAACTCTTCCAAGAAGAAGAAAGTAGGTGAGAAAACGCCGGTTCCACCAAAAGCTGAAGACCCCAAGAGCAAAGTTGTTTGTTTTCACTGTAACAAGGTGGGGCACTGGAAGAGTAACTGCAAGGTTTACCTTGCAGAATTGAAGAAGAAGAAGGGTAGTGAGACTACCGCTTCTGATTCAGGTATGTTCATGATAGAAGTGAATATGTCATTAAGCCAAATTTCTACTTGGGTATTAGATACCTCCTGTGGTTCTCAAATCTGCAATTTGTTGCAGGGACCAAGGAGAAGTAGGACTCTTGAGGAAGAGGAGGTGATTCTACTGATGGGAAATGGAGCAAGAGTTGCTGTTGAAGATGTAGAATCATTTCATTTACATATGCCTACGGGCAAGACTATTGTTTTGAAATAATTGTTATTTTGTTCCCTCGATTGTGAGGAATATTATTCCCATGTTAGACTTGGCTGAATTTTCATTTATTATTGAGAATAATGAATGTTCTATTCTTAGAGATAATATTCTTTATGGACGTGGTGCTTTAAATAATGGTCTGTATATATGTGACATAATTTACTTCAGATTGAACAAACTAATAAAAGAAAAGGGATGATGAAAATCTCATTTTGTTGTGGCACTGCAGTCTCCATTTAGTAGACATGAAGAGAGGACTGCAAATTTGCTAGGAATGGTACACGCAGATGTATGTGGACCAATGTCTAAGCAAGCCATGGGTGGATTTTCATACTTCATTACTTTCATGGATAATAGATCCAGATTCGGATATGTGTTTGATGAAACACAAGTCTGAAGCCTTTGAAAAGTTCAAAGAGTATAAGTATGAATTGGAGAAACAAACGAAACATAGTATTATAATTCTTCGATTAGATCGAGGTGGTGAATACTTTAATGGAGTGTTTCTAGATTATCTCAAAGTAAATGGTATAGTCTCCCAGTGGACTCCTCCAGATTGGTATCTGAAAGGAGAAATTGAACTTTGTTAGACATAGTTCGGTCCATGATGAGCTATGCAAATCTTCCAGTATTCCTATGGGGTTATGCATTGGAAACCTCAGCATATTTACTGAATAAGGTGCCTTCCAAATCTGTTCCTCAAACTCCGTATGAGATATGGAAAGAAAGGAAACCGGGTCTTAAACACGTTAAGATTTGGGGATGTCCAGCTTATGTCAAGTAAGTTGACCCAGATAAGCTGGAATATTGATCCGTAAAATGTAGTTTTGTGGGATATCCTAAAGAGACTTTAGGGTATTACTTTTACACCGATCATCGGGTGTTTGTCTCCAGACATGCTACCTTCTTGGAAAAGGAGTTTATCCTTGAAGGAAACAGTGGGATCAAAATTGAACTTGATGAAGTTCAAGAAGCACAAACTACAACGGTTCAAGTGGAAACACATGTTCTGACTGAACAACCTTTTGTGGAACAGCCCATTCATAGATCAGGGATAGTGTCTCGCCAACCTGAGAGGTATTATGGCCTTGTCATTGAGAATGACAATGAGTTGTCGGTCATTGATGATGACGACCCTGTAACCTATAATGAGGCTATGAGTAGTGTTGACTCAGAGAACTGGCATTGTGCCATGAAATCCAGAATGGAATCTATGTATACTGTATACAAAAGATAGATTATAGCAGATGGCCAGGTGGAGACCTTTAAGGCCAAGCTTGTGGCAAAAGGATTCAAACAAAGGCAATGGATTGACTTTGATGAAACCTTTTACCTGTAGCCCTGTTAAAATCAGTTCGGATTTTGCTTGCGAATGCTGCTTACTACGACTATGAGATCTGGCATATAGCCAGATGGTTTTCTTTCCAAGGGAAATGAAAACCTAGTGTGTAAGCTACTGCGAACCAAATGTGGTTTAAAGCAAGCTTCTCGTAGATGGAACATTCGTTTTGATGAGACAATCAAAGAGTTTGATTTTATCAAAAACATAGATGAACCATGCGTCTACAAAAGGGTTAGTGGGAGCTCGGTAACATTTCTTGTATTGTATTGAATTAGAGTTGACACACATAACAACATAGCAGACCCACTCACAAAGCTACTTTCTGAAAGTCACTTTGATCGTCATAAACACAAGATGGGTATTAGATACCAGAGTGATTGGCTTTAGTACAAGTGGGAGATTGAAAGGAATATGTCCTAAGTCCAATCATGTATGAGGATTTAGGAATAACTTTTATCTAATCTGTTTTGATTTCATTGATATTAATAAAAGACTTGTTTTGTTTTTATTACGGGCTCTATCTATTTAAGTGTTTAAATAAGATATACCATAGTTTAGAGTAAAGCTTTTTATGGATTATGATGAGATCATAATAGTGAGACCTAAAATGATGATAACTCTAAACTTAAATAGTTCCTGGTCATAGGATTACTAACTGGTAATTAATAATCCGCAAAGATCGGTACATACTATGCTTGCTTCATTATGAAGGATGTATGTTCTCATAGACATTTGTGTGGTGACACTATAGCTAGTATGTAGGTGCTTATTGTAGAATAAGTTCACTGAACATGACTCGCACAGCTGAACAACTGATGGAGTTCACTCACGTGTCAGCAGTTGTTCACATAGTGATAGTTGTACAAGTATCCTTAGACTTGAGGTCATCATAGTCATCTTGTGTACACTGAACTATGCTTTGGTTTAGTTCTTAGTCTCCAGGGACAATTATTAGGGCTCTTCTGGGTATAGGAATTTGTACACGAAGATAGTGTATGATCAATAAAGGATCTACCCCTTCCAGTGAAGGAAGCGAATGTTCAAGGCTGATCCACTTATGCTAGTTCAGGAATCTCTGGCCAGATTGAATGAAATTAGAAAGGAGTTTCTAATTTGCATAGAACTACGCATAGTAAATGGTAAGCATGTGATTGAATTAGATAGGCTTGACACGAGATCCATGCCTTGTATTTAATCGGGACATTGTAGGGTAGAAAGAGTTTATTGTACGGTAACTATTCACTGAATAGGTTCTTGGTATTCTAAGCAGTGAATTCATATTATCCGGATAGTCGCGATATGCTGAGAAGTATCCCTCACGATGTAGAATAAATGTGATTAATTAATTAATCATATTTAATAAATTAGAGAATTTATATAAATAATGATAAAATAGTTTTATTATTATTTATTTCTACTACCGGCTTAATATTGAACCTACAGGGTCACACCATAAAAAGAGAATGATTTAATGGTGGATGAATTAATTAATAATGGCTAAATAATTATTTATTTGTGAAATAAATAATTAATTGGCAAATTTAATAATTGATTAAATGAGATTTAATTGATTATAAATTAATTAAGAAAAGTTCTTAATATTATTAATTAAAGGATTTAATTTTTGGAAATTAAATCAAGAGAGAGAATTATTTCTAAAGTATTTAGAAAAAGGATTAATGATTAAAAGGTGTTTTAATTATTAATGAGAATAATAAATGGGATAATAATAATAATATTTATGGGAAAATTTCAGCTAAAAATTTTGCCTATAAATACACTATTATAGACCCTAATTTTATTCCAACCTTGAACCCCAAAACCCAAAAAGTTTGGAAAACCCAATTCTCTCCACCTCTTTCCTCCTCCTTAACATCGTTTTCTTGGTGGATACCGGTGGAGTGCTTCACACTTGAGGAGCAACTGCTAAGGATCTCTGATCGTTGTCTCCGAATTATTTTAAAAGGTTAGATTCGATCCCTCGAATTTTTATTCACGATTTATATGCTTTTATTTGGATTTTGTATGTGTAAAAGTGTTTTGCCATGCCCCCGCTACGTTAAAAATCCAACAAGGCATATGTCATAGCCTATTTGTATATTCGAGGATTTAACTCAACTCAAATAAGAATGTAATAAGTAAATAGTGGATCTACCGTCAAAGAGATCTCGCAAAGTAACATCTGTCAAAGGATTCAGAAACAAGGTTCATCTACAGACTTGAGGAATTACTTCACTGGAAGAAGTTCAAGAAATTGATCAAGCCTCAGTGATATAAATCAAGATTGTGGATTTAATCAAGTGACAGAGATCTCATCAGGGTATCAAAGAATTACAAGGATTTAATCTGAAGAAAATCAATTATCAAAGTCAAGACATTAAGAAACGTCACATAAGTTAGTCATTCATGAACCAGACAGTACATCGAGTGTCAACATTAAAGTGGTGGAATTGATTCATAATTATCAGTGATTTTCAGAAGATTTTCAGAAGAATGGTTGCTGCTCAGAATTAGTATTAATTCTCTATTAATTAATTAAGTCATATAATTTAATTAAGAAAATAAATTATATCTACAAAGATTAATTTATTTATTAATTGAATTAATTGATTAATTAATTCAGAATTAATATTAAGAATTTTCAGAAGTTTAATTGGATTAAAAATAGTCTTAAATCAGCAAGACAATTGAAAATGAACTAGCATGACAATCTGGATTGTCATACCGATTGTCATGCCAAGTCATTTTAATAGTCATACCGAAAGTTCTACTGGGAAGGAGATTGTCTTGCTAGTTCAACTGATTGTCATACCGAAAGTTATTGTAGTTCAATCAGATTGTCTTGCTAGTACAATCAATAGTCCTACCGATTGTCTTGCTGAGCTCAAGATTGTCTTGCCAGTTCAATGAGAGTCTGTTGATTGATTTAAAAAGAACAGAAGCAGCATACATTCATTATCATCCAACAGAATTCAACAACCAAGAACACAGAAAGAAAAGAAGCCGCAGAAAACATTTTATTTTTCATCTGCTAAATTCAAGATCACATTTCTAGTTATTAAAGTTAAATCCAAATAACTAGAAATTATTCTCTTGTTCTTGTGTAACTATCTAGCGGATAAAAATCCCTAGAACTTAATCTCAAATTGCGTTTAGCATTTGATTCTTTTTATTGCAAAAATAGAAAAAGTTCATGTCGAATTTATTCTAGATTTGTGATAATTAATTTGAGATTAATCCCTTGTAATCGATACCGTTGTTGTAACACCTTTCAAGTTTAATAATATTTTTATTTAACTTGAATTTTGTTTCACATTTTTATTCCGCATTTAATTCGATTATTCAGTACTGTTTGTATTCAAACCCCCCCCCTATAAACACATTGGGACCTAACAATTGGTATCAGAGCCTTCTGACTAACAATTTTACCTTTGGAGATAACAACAAAGGTTTATCTGAGGGATATGGCTGTTTGCAAGCTGGGAATGTTATCATTGAAAATTTGTATATTGTGCTAGGTTATTATCAGGAAGCAGTATCTAACATATAGCACCAGTGACGAGACTTGAGAATATTATGACATATCAGGAACCTGCTGCACATTACATTTGGAATTGGACTCTAGTAAGATGTGTACAAGTGTACTCCTGGTTGGTGAGTCAAAAGAGGAAGTCAATGCACCACAGTTCATGGACTTTGCAGCTGCAGATCTATTGGACTATGCAATCTCTTCTTCACAGTCTCACTTCAGGTTGGTATGAACTAGTGTACTACTCAAACAATCGTCAAGGACATGGCATGGCACTCTAACTAAAGTTATAATTTTATATGAACTAGTAGAGTCGTCATATTTATAACTCTCTTATCACTAGGTACAATCATATTGTTTTATATGTGCAGTGGTATATTGATAATGCTATCATTGAACTCAAACTTCTTTCTACATTAGTAATTTCTTATTTCATGTAAAATCTTTTGAAATCACTATTGTAAATCATTTTCTCTCTATTGTCATATGTTCTGTGATATAGGTTCAGTCTCCAATGACTTTCTTTCATTGACAGTCATAAGGTTGAAAACCCACAACTTCTATCCCAGACTGTAAAGACAAACACAGATTCGGAACCAACCAACACTCTCTTACCACTAAATGTAGTATGAATGAGCGTGAGGGAGATAGTGCCTTAGTGCACCAAATAAGGAAGGTTATGTAGTCAACCCAGTAGCTCTGTCTCATACATAGATGAGTAGTATTTAAACCGAGACAACTGCTAGCCCCCATACATCTTCTCAAAAAGATGTAATGGCTGAAAAGGCACAAAAATAGTTACTAGATTCATTCTCTCAACAGGGTGCGTTTATTGAAATTTGCCTGTCGGCCAAGGCATCCGATGTAGTGTCACCACTTCAAACATAAACAATTCTTGATTCACAAGGAAAGGTTACACACACAAAGGATGAGTTGACGGAAACAAGAGTTTCGACCATTTTAAGGTCAGATTCGATTGTTCAAGGTTCGTTAATGGACCAATTGCCTTTACAGGTGTTAGGAGAGGATACTGATCTAAAAGTCATATGTCAGTGGTCAGTGTCTACCTCCCCAGGCTTAAATCCCCTGGATGCATCTGCGGATAGTGGATCTGACATAGGTGCAGATCGGCAACTTGTTGACAATGATTCATATATTACCTGATGAGTCACAAGGAAATGTCTTCACAAACATTAGAAGGAAACTTTGATCTTTATGCTAAATTCGTTGGATCATTGTTTACCTTCCCAGAATTCAAATCTGGAACCCTAAAAGGGAAACTAGCAACTTGTAGATTATGACTCAGATTCATCTGACGAGTTTAACAAGGATGGGGATTTGCGAACTCCCATTGCACCACTTGTGACCTCCTTAAGGATGGCTAAGGTGATTTTCCTTGCAGGTACATCTGAATGTTGGAGCTATGAGAGGAGTGATACACTTGTGAGAATGAGTGTAAACATGAGTGGAGAGAAGAGTGAAACACATGTGAGGTACACTAAACAGAATCACACACTCACAGTGAGGAAGAAAGACAAACTTCTTGTTATTTCTTTTCCAACCAAGTGAAATATGAGAACTCCTTCAGACGAAGGCATACATTCCTTATTTAAGGGGGAGATAAAAGCTTAAGTAATAGTTTGGAGGATTCCTCAACTAAGGGGGAGAAATAGCAGGGAGGAAGAAAAAGATCCTGCGTATGTACACTACACCACACCATTGTTGTTTGTAACTACGGATCCTATTGTACGGGAGATGTGGTAAACGAATGTGATCTTCTTTAATCAGTTGATTCTCATAGGGGGGGAAGCAAGAGAGATATGTGCTTCTCAACAGGAAATGTGGTTGTAGAAAAGAAGATGAAACTACTTGAAGATATGTTCAGTCTAGAGGAACATCTATTTAGAATCTGGAAAATGTTAAATGTTATCCAGAACTTTTCTGCTATTTACTTTGCATTTATGTTTATATCTTTTTCTTATTTTTTAGTTAAGTTATCCTCTAGGTATTTATGTGTTATTGTCTAACAAACAAATAGGGGAGATTGTAAGGCATATGTCATAGCCTATTTGTATATTCGGGGATTTAACTCAACTCAAATATGAATGTAATAAGTAAATAGTGGATCTACCGTCAAAGAGATCTCGCAAAGTAACATCTGTCAAAGGATTCATAAACAAGGTTCATCTACAGACTTGAGGAATTACTTCACTGGAAGAAGTTCAAGAAATTGATCAAGCCTCAGTGATATAAATCAAGATTATGGATTTAATCAAGTGACAGAGATCTCGTCAGGGTATCAAAGAATTACAAGGATTTAATCTGAAGAAAATCAATTATCAAAGTCAAGACATGAAGAAACGTCACGGAAGTTAATCACTCATGAACCAGACAGTACATCGAGTGTTGAAGTGGTGGAATTAATTCATAATTCTCAGTGATTTTCAGAAGATTTTCAGAATAAAGGTTGCTGCTCAGGATTAATATTAATTCTCTATTAATTAATTAAGTCATATAATTTAATTAAGAAAATAAATTATATCTACAAAGATTAATTTATTTATTAATTGAATTAATTGATTAATTAATTCAGAATTAATATTAAGAATTTTCAGAAGTTTAATTGGATTAAAATAGTCTTAAATCAACAAGACAATTGAAAATGAACTAGCATGACAATCTGGATTGTCATACCGATTGTCATGCCAAGTCATTTTAATAGTCATACCGAAAGTTCTACTGAGAAGGAGATTGTCTTGCTAGTTCAACTGATTGTCATACCGAAAGTCATTGTAGTTCAATCAGATTGTCTTGCTAGTACAATCAATAGTCCTACCGATTGTCTTGCTGAGCTCAGGATTGTCTTGCCAGTTCAATGAGAGTCTGTTGATTGATTTAAAAAGAACAGAAGCAGCATACATTCATTATCATCCAACAGAATTCAACAACCAAGAACACAGAAAGAAAAACAGCCGCAGAAAACATTTTATTTTTCATCTGCTAAATTCAATATCACATTTCTAGTTATTAAAATTAAATCCAAATAACTAGAAATTATTCTCTTGTTCTTGTGTAACTATCTAGCGGATCAAAATCCCTAGAACTTAATCTCAAATTACGTTTAGCATTTGATTCTTTTTATTGCTAAAATAGAAAAAGTTCATGTCAAATTTATTCTAGATTTGTGATAATTAATTTGAGATTAATCCCTTGTAATCGATACCGTTGTTGTAACACCTTTCAAGTTTAATAATATTTTTATTTAACTTGAATTTTGTTTCACATTTTTATTCCGCATTTAATTCGATTATTCGGTACTGTTCGTATTCAACCCCCCCCTTCTACAAACACATTGGGACCTAACAGAATTACTTAGTTTCTGGATTGATCTAAGCAATTTGAGATTCAAAATTCACGTTTCTGGATTGATCGTGTTCTTTTGAAATATCATCTTCTTCTCTTATCCCTTTTCTTCTTTTTCTTTTCTTTCTCTGTGGAGCGATCCACATCAGTTATTGTCTAAGCCTATAAATACCCTTTTCATGTAATCTTTTAAGGGAGACAATGGATGATATAAAACTTGTGTTTTGAGATAAACTATGAGTAGTTTTTCTTTTCTCTAAACTTCAATTACTGGATTGTTTTGCAGATTAGATTCGAATTACTTAGTTTCTGGATTGATCTAAGCAATTTGAGATTCAAAGTTCACGTTTCTGGATTGATCGTGTTCTTTTGAAATATCATCTTCTTCTCTTATCCCTTTTCTTCTTGTTTTTGTTTCTTTATGGCGCGATCCACATCAAGATCCAAGGGAGTTCTTCTGACCATCTTCCTTTAGCCTTGCCCAGCCTTTTCTTTATTCCTCGAAAGATCACTTTGTTTGCCGCCTCGATTGCCTCATTTCCTTGCGGGTGGGCGACCGAGCTAAATTTTTGTTCTATTCTGAAGTGGTGCAGAAACTTGCGGAACTTGTTTCCAATGAACTGTGGCCCATTGTTCGAGATGCAGGTCTTCAGAATGCCAAAACGAAGAATGATATGTTCTAAGAAGAACTTTTTTACGACTTCCTCAGTTATGGCCGACAGAGGACGAGCTTCGACCCACTTGGTCATGTAATCAATGGCGATTATGCAGTATTTCGCTTGCTTCGTACTAGTTGGGAGAATGCCAACTATGTCTACGGCCTAGACGGCGAACAGAATGGGACTTAACACTGAAGGCATCTCTTCTGGGGGCTGCTTGGGGACTGTGGCGAAGAGTTGGCACTAGACACACTTCTTGGCATATACGATGACGTCGGCCTTCAGGGTTGGCCAGAAGAATCCCTGGCGAAGGATCTTGAAGGCGAGGGACCGACCGGCCAGATGCTCACCGCAAATTCCCTCGTGTACAGCCTCTAGGGCTTGGCGTTGTTCTTCAGGGTTCAGGCACCGTATGAGGGGCTGGCTGACGGATCGCCGATACATTCGCCCATTAATGATTGTGTAGCTCGACGCTCTGTACTTTATTTTCAGTGCTTCCCTTCGGTCCGGAGGTAAGATACCCTTCTCCAGGAAGCTTCTTATGGGTGTCATCTAGTCGTACTCCTGGTGTATCTCTAAACATATTTTTTTCTCAATTGAAGGCGTCTTGGCCTCGGTGAGGTAGATGGAACCAGCTAGGTTCTGTGTCTCAGCCGAGGATAGCCTTGACAAGGCGTCTGCCCGCTCGTTGTTCTCCCTGTCAATTTGACTAAGCTCAAAAGTATCAAATGACAGGGAAGAATCCTTTACCTTGGTGGCATAAGCTTTGGTTAAGGGGTCTCTCTGTTCATATTCCCCCGAAAAGTGCTTTACGACCAACATGGAGTCGCTGAAGGCTCTTACGTGCTTTGCTTCTAGGATGCGGGCCAGTTCCATCCCCGCGAGCAGCGCTTCGTACTCGGCTTCATTATTTGCCAGAGGGAAGGTGAACCTTATAGCCTGGCCCCACACCTTTTACCAACTACAGAACCATCCACAAAAAGCTTCCATTTCCCGGGTGTTCGAATGAGTCGTGCATCGGGGGTGAGGTCTTGGGGGCCCGTGAACGTACATTCTACCACAAAATCAGCTAGAGCCTGGGCCTTGATTGCTGTCCTGGGGACATACTCCAGGTCAAATTCTCCCAGTTTGATGGACCAAGCTACTAGCCTCCCCGATGCTTCGGGCCTAGTTAAGATCTTCTGTTGTTCGACTGCGAATGTCCTCTTCTTCTGCTTCACCAGTTTGGCCTCGGGCTGCACATTCAAGCAGTGCTCTGTCATCTTGGGATCCAAGCCGGGCATCTCCTCCGGCCCCCAGGCGAACACATCATGGTATTGCCGAAGGACAGCTATCACTTTGGTCTTCAGATCTGCCCCCATATTTTTCCCAATCAGAATCATCTTTCCCGAATGGCCTGCATACAACTCCGCTTCTTCGGTTTCGGCTGCGGGTTCGGCTATCGGGCTCGAGAGATCGGACCCAAATTTCTCCAACTCAATATTTAATGTTTCTCGGCTTCCACTGGGCTCGGATTCAGCCCGCTTTCTCTTTTCAGTTCCGTCCGACCCCTCGTACTCCTGATCCTTCTCGAGATCCTCCAGCATTATGATTCCGGCGGTTTTCTGATCGTCTCTCATTTCTCCTACCCCTTTCTCAGTTGGGAACTTGAGCTTAAGATGGGGTATAGACTCCACCGCTTCAAAGGTCGACAAGAATGGCATGCCAAATATTGCATTGTACGGGCTTTTGATACGAACTACGTAGAACTTCACTGGCTTCTCGACAGTATATGGCAATTTGCCTAGGACTGATAGAGTAATCGTTCCTTCAAACTGAATGGGATGTCCTCCAATGGCGTAAAGGGGAGCCTCATTGCAGGGCTCTAACTGCTCTCCGGCCAAGTTCATCTTGCAGTAGGTTTTGTGGAACGGTATGTTGGCCGAGCTTCCGGTATCTACCATTACCTTCCATAAGAGGGTCCTCGTGTGGGCGAATGACATCCTCATAGTCTTCTATGCTGAAGGTCATGGGCATATGGGGCTTCTCCTGACCGAACTGATATAGATTGTATACTTGTCGGGCGTATTTCTTCTTGGTTGTCATACTGTCCTTATCCAGGATGCTGCCCCCAGATATGGTTTTTACTTTGCCCCTAATTATATCCCTTCGCTCTGTCTCCTCGGACTCTATCTCCTCCTCCTAGTTATCCTTCGGCCCCATCCTATCTCTTAGATCTCGGACGAACTGATTAAGCTCGCGGTCTTTGATCATACGCTCGATGAGCTTTTTGAGGTGATAGCACTCATCGGTGTTATGCCCCTTGTCCCTGTGATAGTCGCAGTATTTATCAGGGTTCTTCTTGTGGTTTGGGACCTTCATTTTGGCCGGATGGACGAATCCGGGTTTGCTCTTAATCTCATGTAGAATCTTGGAGATCGGTGCATTCAAAGGGGTGAATACGGCCAAATCTCTTTCTCGTCGCCGTTCGGCCCCGCGATCCGTTTCTCTTTTTCCTTCTTTCCTACTATCCCTTCGGTCAGCGCTTGATCTTGAGCCTTCGTATCTGTCGGCTCGCTTCGATCGGTCGTCCCTTCGGGAATCCTTATACCCCCCAATGCTTTCCATTTTTTGGAGAATGTTCTCGCCTCTCACATATATATCATTCAAGGATTTCGGGGGAAAATCGTAAAGAGATGAGCGAAGCTTTTTACCTTTATAGGGGTCCAGCCCCGCCGTTAGGAAGCCCATTGCTTTGACCTTGTCAAGATTAGTAACCATTCCAGCTTCTTCCTTAAACCGAGCGAGATAGTCCCCCAGCTCTTCGTTCGCCCTTTGTCTGCAGTGGACTAGGGCTTTAGTATCCTTCGCCTTTTGACACAGGTGCGAGTAGTACTTCAAAAACTTCCTTTTCAACTGCTCGTAAGATCCAATAGACCTGGGCTTGAGGGACTTGTACCACATCGAAGCCGACCCTTTGAGATAAGTCTTAAACATTTTGCACAACATGATATCATTGTGACCCATCCCAACCATAATTGCTGTGTGTGTTTGTCTTACTTTTCCAGGGGTTTTTATACTCAACCTCACCATAATTGCTGCTTACGTTACTGCTCATTATGGAGGGAGTGAAAGTGGGGCGTTATGCTTCCTCTGTGTTCCAACGGTCCTGAAGGAGAGAAGGCTTTGACCCATGACTCTCCGCGGGCCTTCCTCCTATGGGCCTGGTGGGCCTTCGGCCCAATAGCGAGGTTGTCGACGGTCTTTAGTTCAGAAGACCTTATTGGGCCTATTGCTAACACATACTAACTTTAAAATATAACCGACCATTACATCTAAATTCGCTGAAATATAATTTTTTACAAGTTCAATATAATAATATTTTTAATTATTTAGCCTACCATTATTGCCAACAACTATTGGAGATACATTTACGCTGAATTTATTCCAAACAACCTACTCCCTCCTACCCGTTGATTAGTATATGTTGTGTGAGAGTAGTATATGTTGCAGGTGTCAGAGGTGTGGCGCGGAGGTTAAAAAAATGTAATTTAGTGGAGTAAAGTAAAAAAATATGTAAAGTAATGAGACCGATTAATTTTTTATATATAGAGCGAATGTAGTAAGAAAAAGTGGTGGATGTAGGTGAGTGTACTTATTTTTTATATTATAAAATTTTATTATTTTTAAAATATAAAGAATTGCAGGAAACGTCCCAAAAAGAAAATTATATAGAATTAAACAGGACCCTTGGAATGACATAATTCATTAACATTGTAAAAAGGATCGCACTTTGGGGTGAGTAATTTTTAAACGGGTGCAAGAACAATTTACTTGACACATTTTTACCCTTGTACGGCTAGACGAGCCTTGAACATACTAGTGTACATGGGTAATTGTATATGTTGTTGATGATATGAAGTGGTCGGACGTTGAATTTAATTTTACAGCGTCCACCATACATACAATTTGGTCCATGAATTGCACTGGTAAATGGTCACCAGCCTCTGCGTGTCTAGTTAATATTAGTAATGAATACCCAGTCGCAGTAGCAGGACCCTATTAAAAGCGAAAATGTCAGCTCTCCAGTTACGTTCATTTCTCTTCCCGGTCTGTTTCACATCTCCTTTCCTCCTCTATAGTAAGTCTAAGTCAGTCCATCCACACTTGCCCAGTTACAGTCCTGTGTAAAACCCAGCTATATCACTTAAATATTCATTCTTATTGTTTATTCCGGACAAAGTTAGTCTCTAAATTTGGCTATAAAGTTGTACACAAAATATACTACCATCTAAAATCATTTACATCGGAGACGCGGTTTTAACGCCTTAACCGCCGGTGGGTCCAAAAAAGACGACGGCACTACCGTTGTTATTTTATTCACATAGCCACACGTGGACATGCTGTACATCCCCCTTCCCTTTTGGGTCGACCACTCATATATATTTAATAAAAAAAATTAATCTTCTATAAAATTGATATATGCTTGTCATTTAACTTTTTCTCAAAATAACTAGGCCTATACCCTTAAAAATTGTAGTTGTGTTTATAAAATTACTGGTCAGAATCGAATTGATAACCAGGCCTTCATTCTCATTACGAGTCTAATATATTTAACTTAATCTTTAATAAAAATAAAAAAAAATATAGTACTTGCATGGTTATAGAAATTGATAAATCATTCCAAAACTGATTAAAATTATTTGTCTAATTTGATCAATTTTTGAAAAATTAATAATAAATTATTTAATTTTTTAAAAATT
This sequence comes from Apium graveolens, assembly GCF_009905375.1. NCBI lineage: Eukaryota > Viridiplantae > Streptophyta > Magnoliopsida > Apiales > Apiaceae > Apium > Apium graveolens. The sequence goes on along the minus strand of NC_133657.1, from coordinate 13,393,617 downwards.
ATTCAATAAATCATAAATTAGTATTTTTATCAAATAATTCTAATTTTTGAAATGTGTTATATGTATTAAAAAGACAAATATTCAGCATCTATATAAATGAAACATACAGTTAGTGCATGTTAATAACTTGTTATGTCAAACTCAAAGAATGATTGCAGTGAAATACTAAAAGAAAGGAAAAAGAGTGTCTAGTTAGTTTAAGGTCTAACAGTAACGGTACTATACTACTCCAACTGTTGCTTCTACTAGTTCCTCGATATCTCCGCTTCTTACAACCCCAAATCACTCACATTACATTACATTACAATGGCCAGCTTCAGCTACCGGTCTCTGCCACAGCTCCTCATTTCATTTTCACTCTTGTTTTTTTCCGCTTCTTCTTCCGCTCCTAAATCCGACCTGCATTGGCGTCCTGCCACCGCCACTTGGTACGGCAGCGCTGAAGGCGATGGCAGCGACGGTACTTATTATTTTAATCCTTTTAACACAATGTATAAATTGTAGTAATGTACTTGATATTTAGGATTCGTGTGTGTTTTTTGGTTTAGGTGGTGCATGCGGGTACGGATCAATGGTTGATGTGAAGCCACTAAGAGCGAGAGTAGGAGCGGTGAGTCCAATTCTATTTAAAGGAGGTGAAGGTTGTGGAGCTTGTTACAAAGTCAGGTGTTTAGACAAGTCCATTTGTTCTAGAAGAGCCGTTACTGTTGTTATTACCGACGAGTGTCCCGGCGGTTACTGTTCCGGAGGACGTACTCATTTTGATCTCAGTGGAGCTGCATTTGGCCGCATGGCTATTTCCGGTGAACACGGGTTGCTCCGTAATCGCGGCGAGATCTCCGTTATGTATCGCCGGTAATATTATATTTATTTACTTGCTTAATTAATTAATCTTGTTTAACGGTCTCTTTTTTCCTTTTATCTGTCTGTTTGTGTTCGTTGGTTTTTCTACTAAACAACAGATGTTACTTGGGTGTAGAATGACGAAAATAACCTTCGGCTTTTACGAGTTTAAGTCTGTTGAAGTCACTGTTCTCAAAGTCTAATATAGTACGACTTGCTGACCATTACCACTGGTCCTCACCTTTGTCCGTTGACCACTTCCATACTCTTATATTTACTGTCACGAACTTTAATTATTTATGTTACGGACGCGTTTTTTGGTTTAAATTCGATCTATCAATCTCTTGTCATGAAATCTCTTAATTTATCTTAAACTTGTACTTTTTTGTTAAGATTGGAATTGTCAATCTCTTGTCAAAAACTCTGTTAATTTATACGAATATTTAATTTTTTGTAGGACTCCGTGTAAATACCCGGGAAAGAATGTAGCGTTTCGTGTAAACGAAGGATCGACACCTTTCTGGCTATCTTTGTTAGTGGAGTTCGAGGACGGAGATGGGACGGTTGGATCAATGCATATTAGAGAGGTCTTCTTAATCTTCCTTCAACCTTTAACTTTGCTTTACTTTCTACACCATCCATCACATGGTGTGATGCACATTCTATTTTTAAACTGTTTTTAGTGTAACTATAAAGATTATGGCCAATGGGTTGTTTAATAATACTAATAGAGATTAGAGTAGAGTAGTTGCGCGGTCAAAAGAAGCTTTATTGAAAGGGTAATTTTGTCAAATAGGGCTCTTCTTTCTTAGCATAAAAAGGGGCATGTGACATTTCCGAATATAAAGTTCACCATAATAGTTTAACCTTATATGCCACCCTCTTTTGTCCATACTCAGTAGTGCCTAGCTAAGTGCTTGGACCAACTTTTTTGTCTACTTTAACAAATATGTTCTTGGCTCCAACCTGATCTTTTACTACAACTAATTACTGCAAGTCTGCAAGTTGTAGTACTTACCTGAAACAGGTGAAATATACATGTTACATTACCTGCAACTCTCTATGCCTAATAACTCCATCTCCTTCAGTCCCCACTCTTACTCTTTTGTGTGTTTTCAGTTTCATCAATAGGACATAACAAGAACATATTACCTCCTTTTTTTTAAAATAATGTAATGGTAGGTCACAAAATGTAACATTTGTTAGCAGTTTACTTGACAGCGTTTGATTAAAATGTTTGACAAATGTTGTGCCGAATAATGATATAGGAAATGGTAGTAACTGTTGGACAAACTTAGTATTTTAGACTAAGTTGTCAATCATTTTGAGACTCTATATGAGTGAAACACATTATGTGTTAGTGGTGTGTATTTATTGGAACGTATTCTTCTCTTCGAGGGGATTCCAACGCATATTAACACGCTCAAAATGAGTAAAAGGTGAATGAGAACTGATGTTCCAGAGTTTTACCTTTTAATATGAAAAGTGGTTTTGTACCACATCGAGAGTAGCACAAACCTATTCCTTAGTTTTTCTTATAAATACCATGTACCACATCGAAAAGAAAAATAAGTCCTTTCAAGCCTCTCTTTATAAATAGAGTCTTAGGGCACCAGTTTTATTAAGTCAAGAAAATAAGAGTCATCTCTTTCATTCTTGGTCTCTTTAGTCTTAAATTTTTCCAATATTCCGGTGATAGTTCTCGGGCCCAGTTCAAGTTCGCTGAGAGTATATTCGATTTATCGATTATACTAGTATCTCGTTTTATCCTGGGAAGCAGGTCGCTAAACACGGATGGTGCGGGGCGAAACTGCTTTAAGGAGACAGTTTTCTGGACTCGAGATTAAATCCAATCTCTGTTTGTTTTCTCAAACCCTTCTCCTAATTTAATTGTTAATTCTTATATGCTTATGTGATTTAAGAATTAGCAATGTTCTTATGAATTAGTTATATATTCAATATATATATAATAATGTCTTTATCGTACAAGATTGATAACAATCTTAAAGCAGTTTCCTTCAATTTTCATACTTTCTTGTGAGTAGACGCAAAGGTCAATTTTATTGTTTAAATTGGATTTATTTATGGGTATATGAGTGGCCATTATTTGTCTCATTAATTAAATTAAATTTAGTGCGTTAATTTCTTTGATCACTTGTTGCCATGTGCTTGAAATTAATATAAATTTGATTTTAAGTGGTGCTTTGTTTAAGCATAACAGGTACGAGGCAAAAGTAAGCACAAAGTTGTTGGATAATTGGTTTCTTATAAGGCTATTGATGCTTTAATGGTTATTGATTTATGATCAACTTATATTCAAGTGGACATATTTGGTGACATCTCTCTCGGGTTGATCATTATAAATTGGTAGATTAAACCCAAATTTATAATTCGTTCATGTTTTCGCTATTAATGGATAGCTTATTATGTTTTGTTAACATGGTGATTGATTTCTTAATTCTGAATTGATTTTGGAATTATTAGTACACTGATACAAGAATCGTATATGCTATAGTTTACATGCGTGTTTGCAAGTTCATAACATGATATTGCTATGCAATTAAATGATATGGCTACATAAATGTGACCCTTCATGATGGAACTTGATTATTTGGTGATTAATTTTTTAATCATTGTTGAGTGATGATAAGGCATCAATTATTATTGTTTAATCTTTAATAATGGAGTTATATCACAAATTTGTAATACTGGATAGAATGCAGTAACATGTTTGTTGTTAAATAATGTGACGAGGTGGACAGCTGAAGTGAACCAGATTTACAATTGCTCAGGATTCTCCACATTAAAAAACCTAATGGGCCTGGAGTACAGGTTATGGGTCGGCACATAAATTATATTTTTCTGGTTGGATTTTTCCTCCAGTTAAATAGTAATTTCACGTGTTGGTGTCGGTCTGCTGCGGCAGTGACACACGAGCCTATTATAGTGATCCATATGATACTTAATACGGCGAATATTGATCTCAGTAGTTACGCTGAACTTCGGAGAGAATCCGAAAAGTTGTTAACCCTAACGCATCAGTTGATCAAGGATCACTGAATGTGGGGTTATTGAAGATTTATATTCTTCCTTGGGCCTTTTATGGTTGTACCAGTAGGTGAGCCAGAAATGTAGGTTCGTGTGAACCATGTAAATATTTTAGAGAAATTCGGTAATTGAATTTTTAATGATAAGAACCACGGGAAGTTCTTTAAACATGATATTAAAATCTTATAGGTTTTAATGAATGACGTAAAACCTGCTCAGATGAGAGGTAGTGACGCGATACGTGTTTACTGTCTGGTTTGATAGTAAAACATTTATCACTCGTACTCGTAGTCGAGTCAATATTGAAGCTAAATAGAGAGATGTGTGCTCTATAAACTCAAGGGCAAATCCAACTTAATACAGATAATTAAGATGGTAGTGAATAAATTTGATGATGAATAATCACCGGGCAAATTCTGTTTGCAACGTGAATATTCATGAGGTCGTTGCACCTTACTCGCATTAAATAAATGGAGTAGATGCAGGCTTGAGTTGCGCTCTGAGAGAGATGCAAAACGATTGTGATCAGCTCAGACTATCACTGAATTTGAGGATATTAGTTACGAAGGGCTAATCGTTCCTTAAACATGATACCACAGAAGGAAATAATTAAATTTCCTATTAGTTTTGGAATATTTTCTGACATTCTGTAAAATATTAAAATTGTGGGGGTATCTAAAATAGAAAATTATTGAATTTTCTATGAATAGTGGAATGTAATGAAACATTCTTGAAAATAATTGAAATGTGGGGGTATCTCGAAACTTGATACCAATACCTCTGTTGGTAGCATGAGATCCAAAATCAATTGAGATATTTTGGATGGATACATAGACAATGGTTGAGTCTAATAATATCCGATATATGAATCTAATTTTTGAGATTCGTAAGAATACTATTACAGAGTTTAGGAATGCTTATGCGATAATCTAGTAGATCCCAGTAGATCTGTAATTAAAAGTCATCTAAATGAACTTACGAGTTATTGGATGAATGTGATGATGAACCTGCAGAGAGCAAAAGACTTGGACAATTGCTAGTCCCGATTGTCTTGATAATTTGCTTGAAGGTGAACTCGTAAATTTAATAGAAGCAATGCGCTTCTCGTATAATTTCTTGATAAGTGAATATATCAAGAGAAAATTTGACTATTACTAAGAGTCAATAAATCAAGATTTTCTAGCACGTGTACTAGAAAATGGATTGTGCATGTTCTCTCTATGTCCTTTGTGGGGGAAAGGATGTTAAGAAATAGAGAGAGTAGTTCTGTTTGACAGAATCTTGTTTAAAAAATATATAGATCTTCTTACGAGATAGAAGCATTAGGACCCAAATGAATTTTTAAATTGGAAAAATATATCTGGGTCTGAAGGAAGTATAAGGTCAGACTGATACAAAAATATTACAGTCGAAAGTGATGACCTTATATAATTTATGAAATATTCTCGAGTTTTGAGAATAAGGTTCATTAAGATGATACTAAAATTATCGTATTGTGAAATTTAAAAGTGCATCAATGAACATTGAGATGGTCTTTCTAAATAGATATTTGGAGAAATATCTATTTACGTGAACCCGAGGGTTGCTCTAGATAAAGCAAGAGTAGAAAATTTGTATTTTCGGTGATCATGTTGAGTGAAACAACATTGACACGAAATAATGACATATTAAATTTGATATTGCTATGATAAGCAATGGCTTCAAATAAATGACATGGTTGCCATTTTGAGGACGCTAAAAATTGGTTGCTATGTGAATAAGGATTGTCAGTTTAAGGACGCTTAAACTCGGTAATGATGCAAACTGAAATTGCTGGTTTTTGGGACGCTAAAAGCTGGTAATATCAATAACAAGTGAAGCCTTAAGTAATAACTAGTAAAGTTATTTCATAAATATGAAATATGTCAATATGAGATGTCAAACTGATTCAAAATCAGAGAATTGACAAGTGTGCATGTGTTATTTACACATGATATGCAAGTCATAATTGATTGCATGTGAGTGATCTGATCATTACGAGAAGTAATGACAAGAGGATCATCTCTGAAAATCTTGATGAGATTGAAAAGTTTTGATTTGAAGATTACAATCTTCGTGACTTTAGAAGTTTTAGATGATACATGTCACAAGTTGGTGATGTGAATTTTGAAGAGGTCAACGAAGCTAAAATTGTCATAGCTGGAATGGATTTATATATATCCAAGCGTAGATGAACAAGGATCTCTCAAGAAGGATTGCAAGTCTGTTGTACTTTTTAAAAATTGTACAAAATTAGACATAGGCTACACAGTTGGTAAACTGGGTAGATGCACGAGTACAATGGAAATGAGATTTAAGGTGTATGATATGTGCTCGTGAGCTTGGACTGCAATACGAAAGATATCTAATTGTACTATGTGAATATAGTATGTAAATTAGATATTTGACTTTAAGAACTTAAAAGTCATTCGAGAATACATTTCACACTTAGCAGTCGTGTCATGGAAATCCTAAACTTAGCTCGATTCATGATGAAATACGAGTCTGGTGCATAAAATAAATGCAGTTAAAAGGCCGAGTAGCCACTTTGTAAGGATATTCCTAAATGACAAGGAAAATGTGTCTTCAATATGCATATATCGTGTAATCAATATGCAAATTGGGAGATCACATTATTGTGTATGAAATGGTATGTCTCACATCTATGATGAGGACATAATACCATTAAACAACTATTCTCAACGAGAATTATCATGATTGACTATGTAAAGTTAAATGATAATGTTTGGATCCACTAACCAGATGGTTAAACTGAGCGAATCTGTTTAAGCCAAGGGAATCTAGTTAGACCGAGAGATAGTTGTCAAATCATCGAGAGGAATGGGCCTTGCCTATTGCTTAACGGCGTCATGGTGGACACCCAACCTTGCTGACTGGAGATCCCAAGAACTTGGTTCAATGGGACAACTAAATCATGATGACCAAATCACTGTGGGGGTAACCCCTGGCCTATTTCTATGATGATGAAACAGTGAGACCCGTAAGGTACGAGGTTAAGCTTTATGCTTTTAATGATCTTTGACGAATACAGGGATTTCAAGTTTGAATACATAATATTCGGTTGAGTAAATGCGGGTTACTCTATAAGATAAAGATCACCTATGTAAGAGAGAAGTATGGCCGCTTCAAAGGAGAATTGCGAGGCACAATTCTTTAGAAACTCTTGCAGAACCAGGACGATGTTCCAGGGCCAAAATGGACATAATCATGAGAACTGAATGAGTCAGGAAAGATATAGTGATGAGTATGTCATCGTTTACACAAACGGTCGAACAGTTCAAGGACATCGCGTCATACTGTCTACCAGTAAAGTCGATATACTTATTCGAGCGAAGGTTCAAGGAGCATTCTCTACCTATCGTATGCTATATCCGACCGCCGGAACTATCACCAAGTCAAGCTCCGCGTCTGTCTGTCTATATGGTGCGTGCTACTGGACCATCAATCTCATTTGTGGGGGATTGTTGGACAAACTTAGTATTTTAGACTAAGTTGTCAATCATTTTGAGACTCTATATGAGTGAAACACATTATGTGTTAGTGGTGTGTATTTATTGGAACGTATTCTTCTCTTCGAGGGGATTCCAACGCATATTAACACGCTCAAAATGAGTAAAAGGTGAATGAGAACTGATGTTCCAGAGTTTTACCTTTTAATATGAAAAGTGGTTTTGTACCACATCGAGAGTAGCACAAACCTATTCCTTAGTTTTTCTTATAAATACCATGTACCACATCGAAAAGAAAAATAAGTCCTTTCAAGCCTCTCTTTATAAATAGAGTCTTAGGGCACCAGTTTTATTAAGTCAAGAAAATAAGAGTCATCTCTTTCATTCTTGGTCTCTTTAGTCTTAAATTTTTCCAATATTCCGGTGATAGTTCTCGGGCCCAGTTCAAGTTCGCTGAGAGTATATTCGATCTATCGATTATACTAGTATCTCGTTTTATCCTGGGAAGCAGGTCGCTAAACACGGATGGTGCGGGGCGAAACTGCTTTAAGGAGACAGTTTTCTGGACTCGAGATTAAATCCAATCTCTGTTTGTTTTCTCAAACCCTTCTCCTAATTTAATTGTTAATTCTTATATGCTTATGTGATTTAAGAATTAGCAATGTTCTTATGAATTAGTTATATATTCAATATATATATAATAATGTCTTTATCGTACAAGATTGATAACAGTAACAATTCTGGTCACGGTGTTGGTAATGCAGGCAGGATCAAGCGAGTGGTTAGAAATGAGTCATTTATGGGGAGCAAATTGGATCATCAATGGAGGACCATTAAAGGGACCATTTTCAGTAAAGTTAACTTCACTCTCAACTGCAAAAACTCTCTCAGCCAGGGATGTCATTCCTAACAAATGGTCTCCCAAGGCTACTTACACCTCTCGCCTTAACTTTTAATTATTTCATTTACTTTTACGCAAGGTGGAGAGCTCATCTTTTAGTGAGGTCCTTACCAATTCAGAAGCAAACGCAATGCTGTCGTTCTTTCTTAGAGTGTTTTACATGAGTCGCTGTTAGTTTTTTTTGTTCAGCCTACCAATTCGAGTGTTATCTGTAATTCGTATTTGTTTTTGCTTCAGCCTGCCAATAGTATTGGATAAAAAAAGGCTTTGGTTTGTGATTGAAGTTGTAGTGTCTGCTTTGTAGCCCTCTCCAGAAGGAGAGCGAGCGTCGTTCTTGATTTACAATTTATAAGTGTAATGTGGATTGATTATATTTTACCATGAATATATATCAAAGTGTATTGCTTCTTTGGTCCGCGACCCAATTTTTATAATTAAGTCGATATTTGTACTAAAAGTTTAATTCAAGGAATCTGAGTAAGTTTATTATTAGACAGGGTGGCGTTCTAGAGCTTATGGGGATGAAGCAAAACTAAATAGAAGAATCGAAGAAAGGGCAGTTACTGAAATACAGGGGATGTATGAACAAAGTAGCTCCTCAGGACCAGGAGGAATGTAAACAACAGGGGGGCACACCCACAATGAAAAATAATGACCTTGCTAGACTTGTTTTCCAAAGCTCAAAGGATTCATTTATGTAACAGTGCGTGTGTGTGTAATTTTCTTTGTTTTCTTAGATTTGCATGTGCTCTGGGATCCCCAAAGATGTGTGGACAGTAGAATGTAAGAAAAGCTGTGAGTAGCAGTAGAAAAAACTTCAGCTTTCACATGCAGTTTGCATCTCTGAAACATCAAGTTTGGTAGGTGGGGATTGGATTAGACCGGTTTTTTTGACTATTTTCTGTTATTGTAGTACTCTGTTCATTTCTCTCGAGTGACTCACTAAATTTTGTTTAGTTTCATGGAAAAGAGCTTCGTAGCCGCACAATAGTCGCTTACTTTCATGCAATTTTGATAGGTGACCATTATTTATCAGACTTAATTATAATTTTACCCTTAAAGTATGACACACTTTACACATAAACCCTTAAAACAAAAGTCTTATATTTTAACCCTTCAAGTATGAGATTTTTTCACTTTAACCCTTTTCTCGAAATTTCTTCCAATACTACCCTCAACCTCAAGAGTTATTATATCCACAATCAGGTACTTCAAGGGCAACATTGTTCGTCAATCATTTTCTTGTTATTTTTTATTTATTAAATAATATAAAATATATATAAATGTATAAGATACTAATTAACTACGTATTATTGTATTTAGTTTACTTTTGGTGAATTTTACTAGAATTATTAATTTTACTTAAAATAAAAACTTGCAAAATTATAATATAATATTAATATCTAGCATATATGTAATTATAACCGATATAAATTAAAACTTATATGATTATATAAATTAATTAATATGATAAATAATATTATTAAGAAATTAGATATTAAATAATTTTAAATAATTTTTCGCAAGAATCAAAACAAGTATATAAAAAATGATTAAAGAGTTAAAGTGTACAAAATTCATAGTTTAGGGACTGAAGTATACAATATTGAAGGGTAATATTAGAAAAAAAATCAGCAAAAGTGTTGAAGTGTACATAACATATAGTTAAGGGGTTAAAATGTATACTTTTTTTATTCAAAGATTCATGTGTACATCAGGTTATACTTTAAAGGTAAATTATAATTAAGCCTATTTATTATTGGTGGTGAATTTTTAAATATAAGAACACATTATCATTAATAGATGAGAGCAAATAAAAATTTGACATCTAATATTTTATTGTGTGTTCTTGGACGACCAGTAAATTTCAAACCGCATCTGCAGCGTTAAAGCAGCGTTGAAAAAACAAAATTTGCAACTTCTGCCGAAAGTTGCTTCTAAAACTAATCTTTTTTGACAGGAAAAAAACCTGATTTTCAACAATATTAACAAAAGTTTAATGAACTCCTTATTTTCTCACTAAATGATCCTGATCCTAGTAGGTAATTCTCTACATCAAGAATCAAGAAACTGTAACACCACATTTCAGTGATACCAAGTAATCATTGTAAGGGCTATAACAGGTAATAGGATTGGGGAGCACCAGATTGTCGTTTGGTAGACATTAGTCGGTATCATCTTCAGTGTCTTAAGCTTTCAATGACTCGGAAATTATGACAACTGGATTCTTAAGATTCGTCGCAATTCTGAGTGTAAGAGAGGCGTAATTAGAAGCATCCAAATTTTGATAACATTTAGGCTTGAGAGATCTATCAAGACATACCCAACCTGCGAAATTGCTTAGCTATTGTAAGATACTGGCAAACAATCTGAATGTCTCCCTCAAATAAAAAAGCTGAACTGTTATGTAGTGGCCTTCCCTTCACCAGTTAACTTTAACTTTCTTATCCTTAAGATGTTGGATTTAGCATAATTAAGAGCTTTAATTTCTTAATAAAGAACTGGGATTTTAACCCAAGAGGAACCAGATGATTTATACATGCCTCCTCCCGGCATGCCAAGAAACTCAATTCATATATTTATTTAAAACAGACACTTTTTTTCGTCACAAAAGCAGAGAACAGGAACGGAAAGAATAGAGCTTGAAATTTTAGTTCAAATAACATGTCAACTTTGTACCGAGAATTTGTCGAAGCGCCAACAAACGTTAGATCAAGTATGCTTTTTGAGAAAGTTGACAAGGAGGGGATTGACTTGTTCAGGGAATTGCTCTTGCACGAAATGTGTTCCTTCAGGTATATATGATACCTCCAAATCAGGAATATGTTCCTTAGCCATTCCACTTGAAATATACTCCGCAAGTGGTCCAAATTTTAAGACATAATCCTTCTCTCCCATTATCAGCAATGCCGGGGTTTTAACTTTGAGCTCGTCTAATTCATAGTCTTCGAGCCAAGCCCTGTTTCAAGAGAGTTATATTTCCATATTCTAGCTATGTTCATAAATTTCGCCATGGAAGTATATAAATTCAATTTTTTTTGAGAAGTATGATTAGATAGAAGTTATTTAGTTGTACCTATATGGAACCTGCAGCGGGGTCTGAAAACCAGATGTTTCGTACAAGTTTGCATAGTTAGTTAGATCTTCTTCACTAAACCAGGAGGGCAATGGTGCAGAAGAATCAACCAAGTCCAATATCTCCTGGTCTTGTCTAGCTACTTGTAGTTCACTATCTGTGAAAAGTACGTATATCTTCCTTATCACTGTTTTAACATCAAAGCGGCCAAAGTCCTTTTCAGCTCTTCCCGGCTCCTGCTTAAGATACATAGGCCAATTGTAAGCAGAAGGAAAAATCAAATATACTTGTTATTTTCCGGCTGCATTATCTTAAATTTGTTGAAGGTGAAGAAGACGAGAACTTGCCCTCCACCGATGCATGTAGAAACCCTTGGGGATACCAAAAGGAACTACATTGAGAATAAAAGGCGCTCCTAGTGTTATGACTGCAGATACCCTATCTCGGTGAACCATGGCAAGATGGTAAGCTGGTCGAACTCCAAAGTCCTTTGCAACAAGAAAAACCTGCACATTGAAGTAGCCACACCTTATACCGCTGTTAGCTTAAAGGAAAAAAAATTATAATTGAAAGCTCATTCTCCCAACCCCCTGAGTTGTTGGATAAACTTATTCTACACTGTTCAAGCCAAATGACTGTTCTCTACACTTGGTTCTGTATAAATGAAGATTTAAAGGAGCATAAACTTATTCTACACTGTTCAAGCCAAATGACAGTTCCTGTTTTCTTTAATTTGATTTGAATTTTCTACTTACTAAAACCAGGCTCAGTGCAATAATATAGTGGTTAGCCTGATGCATGCTGAATTAATATTCACATAGTAGAGATTTAATATGCTTACACACACTATTTGAGTAGAAACAGATCACAATTAAATCACAAGTAACATATTTTCGGCTAAAGTTGTAAAAGCAGTAGTGCTGATACTTAAATCTTATTAGTATTTTACCTTGGGGATGCCAAGCAAATCAAGAATTGCGACAAGATCATTAAGAAGGTCCCTGAAAGTTGTCTTCTCTGGTTCTGCAGGCTTTTCGGACAAGCCATAACCCCTACAATCGGGAGCCAGTGCTCTGAACCCCGCATCAGCAACAGCGATCATCTGATGCCGCCATGAGTACCAAATCTCCGGAAATCCATGAATGAAAAGCACAGCAGGACCTGCTTATATTTAACAACACATTACTTGTACATCAATAAACAGAAACGAAAGAAGCCTGACTAGAAATTTAAGTAACAGACCTGTTCCGATTTCAGCAACATGAAGTTTAAGTCCTCTAACATCTAGATACTTGTGTTGTATCTTTTCCATCTTATTATCTATAATACAAGATATGCATTCTAGGATAAGAATGTCAACTTATAGATCTAAATGATCATATACCAATAATGTTTATGTGGTTTTCCAAATTATTTATGTAGTTGGTGGGTCAACTCAAGTGATAGTTCGTCTTCTGAGAAAATTTGCCACTTCGATAACATTTTAAACACTAATAAAGAGGCCGCATCTCAAACATATACAATTCCCCCCTCTATTTGGACATTGGTTCTTAGTATCATACTCTGCAAAACAAATGCCTAAAATCTGGCGCGCGCAAATAATGGCATTTTTAATCACAGAGAAACGTAATTATTTTTTGCGTTTTCGTTTTTGCCAAGATAATGCTGTGTTTTTTGTGTTTCCATTTTTGAAAAGACAACACAATTATTAATTGCGTTTCCTGGGAAGTTATTATGATTTATGTGCAAACACATATAATAAGTTCGTTACTCTTAAAATGACAGAACAAATTTAAATTAATTGTGGCTTTAAATGCAGAGAAAAATTGCGTTACACTAAAAACGCATTCATTATATGTGTATCATGTAAACGTAAAACTTTTAATTAAACATGTGTCAACGGACTTGAAAAATGCGTTACGGGTAAAACACATGTTTTTATTATGTTTGTGTCTTACAAATATAACCCACTCCTGCTCTCTGGAAAACTGGTCTGATGCTTCTTTCTCCCCAAAAAACTCCCCCCCCCAATTCCGTAATGTACCAAACTCCTATCAATTGAATTGATTTTATCTTCTATATTAAAACTTGGGTTTACGGATAGGAGTGAGCATTTCCCGGTTCAGAACCGAGAATCGAACCGAACCGATCAAAAATTGCGGTTCCGATTCGATTCTTCACTAATTCGGGTCCGGTTCGGTTCTTCACTAATTCGGGTCCGGTTCAGTTTTTGTTTTTCTAGAAATTTCGGTTCTCGGTTCGGTTCGATTCTTAACATACTAGAAACATAAGAACCGAACCGTATATAAATGAATATATATATATATATTACATATTATATTTTTTTATTTATAATATTTTGATAAATTTTAAGAAAAATATGATTTTTAATGTATTACTCGTTTTTTTTAAATATATATGGAGTTTCCAATATTTTTATAAATATTTTTCTTCTTATATATTATAAAGTAATCGAATTTAAAATGATCCACCACTAATAAAAATCTTTTTCTACTAAATTACTCTTAATAAATAATTAAAACTAGTCAATATTTTAAAAGTTAGAATATAAAATAATATGCAAAAGAAATAAATATAAAATAAAATATAACTTCGGTTCTTTCAGTTCGGAACCAAACCGAAATTTACGGTTCGGTTCTCGTTCGGTTCTTACATATAAACGAGTCCGGTTCGGTTCTTGAAATATTGTTATTTTGGTTCTCGGTTCTTTCGGTTCCGGTTCGGTCCGGTTCTGACCCGTTGCTCACCCCTATTTACGGATGGCAACCGATTCAACAAGTTCCGTACTTGGATGGATATACATTGATGGTAATATTCTAAAAACTCAATTAGATGGTGTTATTTATGATAAGCCTGTTGTGAAGCATGTTAAACTTAATATTGGTATGAAATATGATGATTTATGTGATGTTTTGTTCTCGACCTTAAAATCGATAGAGATAATGATTTGAAATTTGGCATGATACCAATTGATGATGATGAAGATGTAGAATTGATGTTTGGAGTAGTGGTTTCAAAGGGAAATCCATTGTTTATGGAACTTTATGTGAAAAAGTTATTAATTGGTTCGCAAAAATTTTGATTGAAAATCCGCGTATTGGGTTTACTTTTGAAAATAATTTTGTTGAGCGAGTAAGCAAATCGAGTTCTCGTTGATGTTTGGAAGTTTATGCAATTGTTGAGAGTAGGGCATCAAGTGAAAAATCATCATTCCAAACTTCAAGTAGGTCAACAATGTCAGCTTCTATTAATGATTCTGTTTTAAAAAGTGGAGATGATATTATGATACCAATGGAATTGAGGAAAAGAATGGTATTTAAATCGAAAAAGGAGTTGGCACGTGTGGTAAGGCAAGTTCATATCCGGAACTATCAAGAAATTTCAATGATAAGACCAGACCTCTAAATTGGCATGTTTGTTGTAAAATGAAGGAAAATGGTTGAAATTGGAAGTCGAAGGCTAGAAAGCGTAGTGTGCATAATCATTTTTAGATAATGGAGACTTCGGGTGCACATACATGTATGAACACAACTATCACACAAGATCATTCTAATTTGAAATCTTCGGACATTGCCGAAGTGATTATAGCTCAAATACTTGTCGATATAAACATCAAGGAAAGAGTACTATTAGCAACGATCGAAGATATATTTGGATACCATCCAAATAGAAAAAAGATTAGAAACACAAAGAAGCTTGTGATTGAAGATATCATGGATCTTGGGAAGGGTCATATAGTGACCTTCCACATTTAATGGAAGCGCTATAATCATTTGGGACTTCAAAGAGGATGAGATGAGAGAGGTACTTTTTAAATATATTTAATGCTTTGGTGGTGTTCACACCTTATAATGTACTCAAGTAAATTTTACTCTTTATAATGTTCAATCGGTGTACCTATATTCTAAAACCCAAAAATAATATATTGAACCCTAAAAGTTAATTGTTAAACCCTAAAAGAAAAAAAATATTAAATCATGAGTTTCGGTTCCTAGGGTTTAGGGCATAAAGGCCCTAAACCCCTGCATCTATTAGGGTTTACGCTCTAGGATTTAGGGGCCCCTAAACTCTAAACCCTAAATCGATGTACATATCTTCTAAAACCCAAAAATAATATATTGAACCCTATAAGTTAATTGTTAAACCCTAAAAGAAAAAAATATTAAATCATGAGTTTCAGTTGCTAGGGGTTTAGAGCCTTTAGGCTCTAAAAGGCTCTAAACCCTAAATCGTGTACATATCTTCTAAAACCCAAACATGATATATTTAACCCTCATAATTTAACTAATGACTAATGAATGCAATTTACATTTTTAACAGGTAATTACATTCAAGAGAGTGTTTTTGGGCTTTCAAGCCATGTATTGATGGATTTGAGCATTGTATGCCAGTCATTCTGATAGACGGTACTCACCTTTATGGCCTTTATCCCAGTGTACTTTTGAGTGCCACGGCTGTAAACGGCTTCAATCACATTCTCACATTGTCATTTGCGATTGTGGAAGCTGAAAACCTATCTAGTTGGGGGTGGTTCATGGATCGAGTGAGGAAGTTTGTAGCGGGTAAGAAGCATCATATTTGTATCATTTCTGACAGGCATGTCGGGATCATGGCAGTTATGCAACGGACTGGATGGTGTGAGCCCCTTGACCACCATAGATTCTGTATCAGGCACCTCGCTATAAACTTCGTTAATGCGCATAGGAAGAAGGGATTGAACACTACTAGAAAAAATACCTTAGATGTATGATGTATTCGCGACTGATGTTAAAGATATTTTCTCATAGACAACAGTTAAAAACCGATGTCTAAGTAATCTTACACAACGTTTCTGGAAAATTTCTGATGTCTAATTCACATTCTTGTTATCTGATTGAGTAATGTCAAGTTCAGAAATGTAATATTAGGATGATTAGGCATATTTAAAACTATAGCACACAAGCAATATTTATGAATTAACATTGTTTAAAAATAAAAAATCGATGTGTCATACTATTAGACATCGGTTGTTTCTAAATAATCGATGTTAATATGATAAATAGACATCGGGTGTTTATTTTTAAATTGATATTATTGCCCTATTTACATGTGCTAATATCCCTTCATTAACATCGGATATTTATTTTTGACTGATGTCTTTGTGATTTTAAGACATTGCTTTTATATGTGTAAACTGATGTGTATTTATGATTTTTAACAATTTAGTCGTAATCTTCTACAAATAGATACTAGAATCCCTCCCGCACTAAGTTTTACAATGCATGTACATGAATAACTCTAGCCGTAATTACGTTTACTCAAGTAAATATCAACAACTTTATATGAATTACATTTGGTCAGACGAATAATACAAGAGCTACTACATAGTTGCTATCAAACTACTCTAGTATACTTTTTCAGATCATTAAGACATTACTAAATTTAATCTTCTATGTATACTTATAAGAGAGAACATAGAAATTAAATAATTACTATTATAATTTCATAATATAGTAGTTCTCTTGCCTGTTGACCCCATTGTGTGTTATCTTCATATAGACAAGAGGAAAGTAACTTGGTTTCGTTCCAATCTACAAAGTGAAACTGGCCACTTCGTCGTCTTCGTCCTCATCATCGTCATCTGTAACATCCTCATCCTCATCAAACCTTTTGTATCCGTCCTCCTCTTCTTCTCCTCTCTCTCTTCTTCATCCACTATCATGGTAGTGTCCCTGCCACTACTAATGTACATGTCCTTCAAACCTGTGCTCAAAACGACAGTTTCTCCGCCAGATTTCTCCATATCTTTCCTCAACTTGTCCATAGCTTCTTTTCTGCGATCTTTCTCCAACTTTTGATTCTCTTCCCGCCTCTTATCAAGGTCATCCCTTCACATGTAAAGCACAAAATTCAACTTGAATGAGCATTCTACTGGAACTTGTCACAACAAAGCAAAAAATAAAAACATCTCATTTCCAGCTAGATGCCTATAATACCATATGAAATTAACAGTTTGTAACCAATTTAGCTTTTGACATACTTGTAAGTTTCCATGTATTCTTCAGCACTCAACTGCCTTAAAAAATGCATCCACCCCATCACATTTCACTGCGGAGAATCCAACATTCATAAATTTTTATAAAATTCCTCCAGTGCAAGGGAAAGGCTTCGAGTCAGATTAGAAGAGTATGACTGATCAGAGTCCAATGCAGCTTGAAATACCTCAAAAACTTCCATCATAAGCGAGTACATGGCTTAATCACGAACGAAGCAAAATGTACCAATTACCTAGTTTTCGGAAGCATTCCCTCCTACATCAAGAAAATTGGCAGGGGTCCATAATGTAACATAATTATATCCATAGTTGCCAGAACAAGAGCATCGCCATTCACCATACAGCCAATTTGTCCATCTACACCAATGTAGTTCAAAATTGCTTTTGCGAAAGCAACCTTCCCAGAAGAAATAAAAGCATTTTCAGTTTCATGACAATCAATACAAACTGTACAATAACATTTCCAATGCTATTAAGCAAGGGAACATATATGTTGATTTTACAATCTTGTACAAGCATAAGCTACAACAAATAAATGAACATAAAATATAAATTGCCCATTTATTTCTAATACAATCATGCATTAGGCACATAAGATACATATGTTCAAGGGAATGTTAACACTAGACCTCACGGGGATCTTCCTGAGATGGATCACGAAGAGCATAAATCTCTTTCTGCCGAAAGTAAGCATTGTCATCAAAGTTCAGTTTGGCATCAACAGCTACTAACTTGTTATCTGAAGTCTCGACGAGGGGATCAATCTGTCCATATATTACTGGCTTAGTAACATAATTCAAATAAATAAACACAAATAGAGTAAGAGTCATTGCAAATATGTCATCAGTACTTTAAACTTAGAAGATTAATCATTGCAAAGATTTAAAATTATGAAATAACGTGCTATATTTTATATTTTTACTCCAATGATTTGAATAGGTACCAGCATATGCAAGTTGTTTTACTAGTTTCATGATATTCATATTTATAGAATTATCAAATGTGCCAACAAAAAAGAAGGAAGGTAATTGGGAAACATAACAGTGTTTGATAAAATAAAGAAGATTTATAATAAATGTAATCAAAATAATCGGCTTACTTGGACCATCGGTGTTATCTACTCCATCCTTTTTGGCAACTGGTGGAATCTGAACCTGTTAGAGACGTCTTGGATATCGACAAGCTAGAGTTGCTAAATTGATCATCATTTACATTACCAAGATTTCCATTCATCAGCATATCGACATCTTTGACATGATGAATCTCAGGTAGAGAAGCATTTCCTAGTGATGCATTATGGAATTCTGCAGTATTGGGTAAAGTTTCACAACTGTAAAAGGCAACAAGAACACCGGCACTCTTGCTTAAGTGAATATCTTAAACAATAACTCTGATCAACAAACCTGAAATTTATTGCCTAATTAACACATATAAGCAAAAAAATGTACGTAGTTGGAGCAAGTATCCCACAACAATGACTATCATCTAGTCAAAATCACCTGATTATGAAAAGAAATATCGAAAAATATAATTAAAGTGAAGATATTAATCTGTGCAACCCAATCAAGAGCAATTCCAGCAAGCCATTCATGCCTATAACATGATGCTTTTCCCCGAACATCTTCTGCAACAACTCTAAATGGAGCTTGATGCTCTTTAATGCTGAAACATTGTAATTCTAACAATCAGACAACTGTTTTAATATAAATAAAAGCGGAATGGAAGAAATTTTTTATATAGATTTATTACACAAATATAATTCATGGCATATTAACTTTAAATTGTAATGAAAACTAAATTATGGCTAATAAATTTTCTATAAAACCAAATCATATAGGCACTAAGCAATAGTATCATCCAAACCAATTATAACTGAAAATAAAACTCACACACTTGTATGCACACAAACATGTATTACTCTGGTGCCATTAACACTTTCGATAACACTAGCAGTGGCAACTATTGTATATGTGTGTATGAAATACATAAAGCAAATACACATAAGATAAATAATAACCAGCATTAGTGATTTTAAATTCTCACAAACATTTAAAGAGAAAATAAAAGAAGCATATTATGAGTTGAAATAGAGGATTGATAAAATAACCTTCTGAGCTAGTTCATCCATAGCATGACCAGTACATTCTCAGACGTTACTTTAATCTCTAGGGGTTCTTCAATAATTTTGTGGTAATCTTCAATCTTAAAGAGAGACAACATATTGTCCTACTTAATAATAGATACGAAATAATCTATGACATACTATGATTGATCGTATACAATGAGAAGAAGAGATGAGAACCTGCAATAAATAAGATGGATGTTCCAGAAAGGTGAATTAAGAAAGGTCAGATTCGAGATGAACACATCATTTGGAGTCCATTAACTCAACCATATGGGTCTAGTATAATTCAAGTTCCCATTATGGAACCAGTTCCACCAAACACTGACCTGACCATATCATCAAAAATAACAATCTTATACATGTTATAACAACACTCGTCAGATTACTATTATCTAAAGAGCCAATGATGTGTACACAAGAACACAAACCTAATTGAAGCTCTCTGAATCTCAAAACCTGTTAAAAAATCCATTAAAATTATGAACAAACTTAATTGAAAAAAAACCTAATTGAACAAATAAACTTAGTTGAAAAAACAAACATGTTTAGAACTTAGGGTTTCTCGTAGATGGAGTTTGATTAATTGAAGAACACCTTCAATTAATCAATTCGGGGTTTAATTGAAACCCTATGTACTTGCAATCAACTGATATGATGTATGTGTGTGAGAGAGAGGGAAACAAAGAGATGGAAGAGATAGAGAGAACCAGAGAGATGGAGAGAGAGACGAGAGTGAGCTGAGAGATAGAGGGGGAGAGAGCAGAGTGAGAGTAAGAGTGGGAGAGACGAAAATAATTTTGTCCTAGAGGGGGGAAACGGGTTTATTTTTTGGTAAGGGGGAATAATTAGGAAATAAAGGGGGGAAACTTTTTGCATTTTTGTTTAATTTTTTTAGTTAACCATCGACAACAGTTGTAAACTGAGACCGATGTCTAAAAAAACGACATCGGTTATATCAAGAACCGATGTTTAACTAACATTTCCCATATTAAAAAATAACTATAGACAATGGTTAATTTGCTAACCGATGTATAATAAAAGAATTAACATCACTTAAAATTTATCCAATGTCTAAATTGTCTTTAACATCGGTCATTTGAGCAACCGATGTCTAAGTACCGATGTCTATTGACATAATTCTAGTAGTGGACGAAAGATTAGGTTAAATTGGCTTCTCAAGTGCAACCAAAAAAATTTGAATTGTTGTGGAACCAATTAGTGGTAATAGAGCCAAGGACAATAGAATGGTTTGAAGACAAAGCTTTGGAGAAGTGGATTCTAGCACATGATGGGGGGAAAGGTTTGGAATCATGACCACAAACCATGCCGAGAGTTGGAAAAATGCAATAATTGATGCAAGAAATCTTCCTATCACTTCCTTAGTTAGATTATTGTTCGAAAAGGTCGTTGATTATTTTGATGTCAGGCATGTGGAGATAGCAACACAATCTCTCAATGGAGGTATTTTCACCAAGTTTTCAACCATAAAATTGAGACGTGCTATAGCGCGTGCAAGTGGACATCAAGTCAAATTATTTTATTGTGACACGTGGCAATTTCAAGTAACTGCAAAAAAAGATGGACTGAAGGGAGGAAATGACCATACTATTCGCATACATGAGTACACTTGTACATGTGGAAAATGGCAAAACTATCATATCCTTTGCTCTCATGTCATAGCTTATTGCGCATATATAAAAATGAGACATGATAATCTTGTTGACGACTATTTTAAGTTGGAAAATGTCTCAAAAGTTTATAGTGGTATGTTCGAACCAATTCCTCACAAAGGTGATCCATGTTGGCCAATGACAATTAATTTTCCAAAGCTTGTTCATGATGAGGATGTTCAAAAGAAGAAGGGGAGAAGGATATAAACAAGGTTTAGAAATGAAATAAATTTTCAAGCACCATGGGGAAAGAAAACTAACTCGGCACCCTGAATTTTTATTTAAAGTTTAAATTATTATGAATGATGTTGTTATCTATATTCGGAAGAATTGGAACGAATGATGTTGTTATCTATATTCGGAAGAATTGGAACCACTATAAATATTTTAGAATGTTATTCTGAACTTTGTAATTTGCAAATTTTCTATTCTTATGCCTATGTGTAGTCTCTTTATATTTAATAATGTCTATACTGTCATTATATTATTTTGAATTTAGATTAAAATAAGTTACAGTTTTCCAACAGTGATACAGAGTGTAGGTTAATTAACACAGTCTGTCCAAACAGGAAACATATATAAAGTTTGGATGTAAAACTAGCATTTCCTTTTCAGTTTATTTTGGGATAATATTGTTTTAAAACTACCCTTTTAACAAATACAATTGCATAACAGCCAATTGATTCACACAACAAAAATTAGACAAAAACAAGATTGTTGTAGACCATACAAATATCCAAAAATAAATCCATTAACAGTGGAAACAGTCACAAATTAACACCATAAAAACCATCAGAATACTGTCTCTAACTATTACAATTTTTTAAACCATCAGAATGATAACTAGTTCAATCAGAAACACAACTAGTTCAAAGGAAAAGATTTCCGATGGTTGAGCGTCAAAGCATGTCTGCGCTCCAAAAGCAGCAAAACCACAAATATGCTGCAAAAAAAGAAAAGAACCTTAAACAAAAATAAAACTAAACCAAAAGTGAACTAAAATTAAGATTTATGCAATGATCAATACTAATAAAAGTGACGTACTAGATTAATAATGTTTACGCATTTGTGACCATCAGTACCACATTTGGGCTTTTTCACCCTTTTTGAACGCCTTAACTCATAAGTCTGACCAAATCTTACAGCAACAAGTGTTGGATTCACAACAATAGAGGGTTGTTCCTCCGTGATATCTAGTGAAATAGTAGATTGCGAAGAGATACCATCATTTCCTAGGGTTGCGCCTAGAATATTTGCATTAACAGCCTGTTGAACAGATTCTTCAACATGCTGATCAGATTACCAATTTACAAGATAAAAAATAAGGGATTATAAATATATCATGCTAGAGCCACTGTATACAGATAGTTACATTAAAGAAATTCACTAGAGGGTCATAATAAGTCACCTTATGTTGAACAAGCTCTTCAATAACTTCCTGCATAGGCAGTAATGAATCACCGGGTGTTAGGCCAAGATTAAAGCTTGGACAATAATTAGTTGATTGCTGAACATGTTGAACAACATCCGGCTGAGCAAGTTCTTGAACTTCTTGAACATCATCATGTGTAGGCAGTAATGAACCATCGGGTGGTAGGCCGAGATTAAAACTTGGAAAATAATCAGCTGGCTTCTGAACATGCTGAATAACATCCAGATGAGCAAGTTCTTGAATTTCTTGAACATCAACTTGCGTAGGCAGTAATGAACCACCAAGTGTTAGTCCGAGATTAAAGCTTGGACAATAATCAGTTAGCTGCTAAACATGATGTTGTACATGATGTAACAAATCTCCTTGATTACAATGAGGTGGCTCTGCAGCTAATTGAGAAGCACTTATATTTTGACCATCAATTTTCTCCTCAAGATCAGGCTGATTATCTCCAAATACTGCATCACCAGGATCATATTCATCATCCCCTAAATTTGTTGGTATAACTACATCAATAGTAGCCTCACCAGCTACTCGATGCCGGACCAAACGCACACATCCACGACCTCCACCATGACCACCCCGTTTAGGGCGTCGACCAGGAACCTTTCTTGCAACTTTTTCTTTATCCCGACGTTCTTCCAGTGGTAAAGCCTAAAAAAAACCCATGAACTGAACATTGTTGAACAGTATGCCATCCGAGAGTAGCTAATTCACTGACCTCTGGTAGTATATTTTCAGTACGTCTTGCTATAGACTTGAATAATTCTCCCTGAGAGGAAACCAATACTTTATATTAGTTTCTCAATTATTTCTAATTAAATTAATATTGTATTTAGAGTAAAAGATAAAATATGTATAAGACAAAACATAAACTGAAGTTAAACTAGTTAAGCGACTTCATAATCAAGCACCCATAATCAGACTCACAGCAGATAGAATTAAACAAAAACCTTGCTACCGTTTTGGATACACGTTGTCAGTAATAGGAAAGATAATATAAGAGGGCTTATGTTTGTTGGCATAGCGAGGAGGCTAATCAGCTGTTGAGATGGGTTGTTCAAGTGTTGTGAGTATGAGTAAAAGAGTGTACACAAATGTTAGAGGAGACATCATATTATAAATAAGCTTTTTAGGAGTATTTGCCATTACATAATGGCTTTTTGGGTCAACAGCAGCCTAGTTAGTTAAGTTAGTGCGTCTATGTTTGTGTAATAAAGTGAGTAGCAGGCAGTTAGATAAGTCTTACCTCTTTTTTGTTTATCCATTTTCCTCTATTTCCCCGACAATGGTTACGAAAACACTACTACACTAGTTAAAGGGTAAGGCCGAATTAAGATTATTAAAGGGTAAGGTTGAATCCACATGTTATAAACCTAATCATCACAACAAAGAATCAAAACCTTTATTCCAATTACTAGTACATAGATAAATAAGATTAATGGTAAAATGGATAGAGTTTAAATAATACTTAAAACATAGACGTGAAGTGCACCCATTCGAGAATGAAATCTTCGAGTCCTGTGTATATACCAATTATAATACTCAGCATCTTCACTAGAACCATCAATCATATCTGACTCACAAATATTATTCAATCGAGATTTCCAAACATTGATAGATGGTTGATGCTTTTGGACCCAATTGACAGATACATTTTCGTGTAATGTCAATCTATGCAGGTCACTCGAATATTCAAGATTATCTGGAATATGCTGAAACATTCCAAACTGCCTCAAAACTCTATTAGGCTGATAAGGTTCAACAATGAAAATACAAATCAGCGGACCACAATAGCGCCATATTTTTCGTCCACTCGAACAATAAGCAGGTAGGGAGTCCAAGACATGTACATGGTAAGGATTCTATATAAAATGTGACGACCCGATATCATCCAAAATTACCCGATAGATAGGAAGTGTCCGTCCATTCTTCTCTAGAAATAAATGACGCACAAGCCACCTATACAAAACATAAAACATAATATAAAAGTTATCATCAAAAAATGAACCAAATTGCAGTACAATATGAACTTTAAACAAAAATAGCAAACTACAATATTTACTAGACAACTCAGATAACTAAAAGTAGGTAAATAAAATTGATTACCCCAATCCAAGTTGTCACACCCCCAACTTAACAAACAAAAGATATAACTATTACAATATTTAAAAGAAAGTAAATATAACCGAATTCAAGATCTTACAGTTTAGGGTTTGGAACAGCCCAACACTACCATCTATTACAACTGATTTTAATATCGAATCCTCACACAAAACTATCTCTTATTCTACCTGAGCCCGGACATATGCATCGGCGTCACAAGTCTTACATGCTGTCTGCTTGAATCTAACCATTGCTGCTAGCTGTAATATCAGGGTTAAAGCAAGGAATGAGCTAAATGCTCAACAAGTGCTAAACAGTACGATACGAAACATAAATCAAGATATATATTAAAGAATGACAATGCGAAGATATAACTAATAATAACAAGAGATGAAATTTTGGGTGATGGCATCATTTGCTTGAATCAAAACATTTTCAAAATCATAACTTAATCAAAATCATTTTATGACGATACGGATTACAGCCGGTGATCAGCCGCTAAGTAATCCCGAACCTCGCTGGGTTCTAAAACATTAATGGGATCCCTAGGCAACTTTTAATCCTACAATATAAGTGTGGAAAGGACTCGCGTCTCAGTCCAGATCCACTATTCAAAGAAAACATTTATCCCCCTTTGGGACTGAAAATCCATATTTTAATCATTTCAAAAACTGATGCCGATTTATAATAAAATCTCTTAAGTAGTAAACATTTTTATCAAGAGATTATAAATAAACTTTGAAACACTGAAAATATGTCACCAAATTTCAGGGCCATGATCCACTAGACTTTACTATATTAGGGTAATTGAAAGGTTTCCATATACAAGAACTTTGACAGGAGATTTAGCAAGGCTATTGGATAATATGAAAGAGTAATGCCAAACTAGGCTTAAAGCAATGGTTTTCAACAAGGTACAAGTACTAGAACATCAAAAAGGTAAGCTTCATGAATACTAGGGGTGTTAAGGTATGAAGAAAATGATCTTTAGCTCAAGGTATATCAGGATTGTCGAACTTTAGGGTAAGAAAAAGGGTTATCAATCAATTAAGATCAACTTTAAAAAATTATCTGGCTTTTAGGTATCAAGGTAAAGTTTCTATTGGGGTTCAAGCATCAGGGTGAGATGTCAATATTTTAGGAATCAATAGCATGACAATCAAGAAGATCAATCAAGTATTATCTCAAATCTTTATTTTATCATGACATTCCAATTACTTTGATATACTAGCGTGATATGACTTTTGATCTACTTGCAATATGTACTTGAGGGTTCATGGCATTTCTATATAATACAAAGATAGATTTAAGAATCGCTTGGTTCAAGTATATCAAGATAACTCATGATACTCGCATCAATATATATGAACTAATTATCACACATTTGCAGTGTAAACGAAATACAGGTTGAATCACTTGCCTTGAGAAAGGCTGGTCTGGTCTGGCTGGTAGAAGCAACTGGAAGCTTTACTCGACCTTTATGGCAAGTTTACCCTCGTCTCGAGATCCTACATAAATAATAATAACCTCATTATAATATATTCTCACCAACTCAACCTATTTACAACCCGAAATTAAACACAAATGGCACTTAGGCCTATATGCACGCAATTTCTAATCACCTTATAAATATAATAGTACACATAGCCACATATACTCACATATCATATTTTAATATCAAATACTATCACACAAACCATAATGCAACACTAGGCTTGGATGATCTTGATCCCCAACTAAGTCACTTGATCGCTAAACTAGACAAAGTCTCCAAATTTTGGCCTCCTAACTCGATGTGCCTTTACTAAAATATCCAAAACCTATTGACCCTCACTTGGGCCTTTTACTTTAATGGATTTATACTATCTTGCAACCATAGTGGTCAACCTAGGTCTCACTCATAAGTGCTCTAAAACTATGTGATAAGTGAAAGTGCTCACTAAGGAAAATTTCAGAATGACATCTATGGTTTCTTGAGTACATTAGACACTCTTAAACTAGAAGTTTACCTCCAAAACTTCTACACTAGACTCTTCTGACCATAAGGCATCTCCCAAACTCGATGTGGCTCAAGGGCCTAGCTTGGGCCTCCTTGGGCCTAAGCTTAAAGTCCATGGTTCCCCTGTTTTTCTGGGCAGAAAACGCCATGAATTGAACTAACTTGTGACACATGGTTCTAACTCAAATCTTATGAACTATGGCTGGAAAAACTCCTATGACACTCCCTCTAACTAATCCCAAAAGGGCTTAATGAGGGCCTACCCATGACATGGTCAAAACTTCCTATTTCTAAGTTGTAACAAAACTGTCCCCTGCTGGACAGATTTTGTGATTCCACTCGTGCACCTAACCAAATAACTTACAAACCTCCAATAAATACCTAAAAACTTTTATATACTCCTGGTGCTAGCTTCTGGTGGCTTGGGCCTCAAATTTCACAACAAATGCTCATTCAAAACTTCCCCATAAACTAGTGCATCAAATCTGGAAAAATACAAACACTAACTAATCTCCTTCCACCTTGACTCCCGCTTAATAACCAAGCATCCAACCCTTACCAAAGAAAACCTAGTGCATTAATGTCCTAAAATAGTGCCTCAACAGGAGGGGAGATCATCCATTCCCAAGAACAACAACATGCAACTAAAAATATAACATGCAACTCATGGAAATACTTAACAAGATTTCGGCTAAAGCATAAAGTTTAAATGCTTGCAAATTCGACTTGTACCTATTACTCATCCTTAATATTCATGAAATATATCTTCTCTTAATTATTAATAAGAAATTTATCATGGAAACAATCTATTTTAAGCACACATATTTCGAATTTATAGATTTTTAGACATAGCAACATGATTTCGAAAAGAGTAGCATGCAAAACATGGTTGATCATCATTTTAATATCTTAAAACTAGCATGCATGGATAAACATGAATATATAATGAAATTTCAGTAGCATGCAAAGAATTTTAAAGCATGGTTTCTCCATAAAACACTTAGTTAACACATATATAAAATGTATCTCATAGAGAGCTCTTGAATTCACAAGAATCAAGAGTTTCTCTTTGGAGATCACACAAGAACTACAAATGCAACCATGAAACTTCATCTCCCAAGTCACAAAACTCTTGAAAAGTATATAAAATGAATGTAGGTAGAAGATTTACACTAGGGAAGATGAGAAATGGAATGAAAAATGGAAGGGAGTGGGGGATGGGGGGCTTCGGCCGAGAGCAACAAGGGAGGGAGGGGAGGAGAGAAAAATGAGGTGTGTTGGAGTGTGGAGTGAGTGAAAATGACTTCTCCCACTTGGTTTTTGGTTTTATGCTTTTGGGTTGACAAAATAATGAGTGGAAGTGAGAATGTACAAAAATGACCTCTAGCTAAAGTTAGGCCATTTTGCATGCAAGGTTAGTGTGGTAATTTGGTAATCAACAAATGAGTTAGTGGGGTTGGAAAGGTCTTCTTTGCCCTTTGAAAGAATAGAAGGGTGATTTGCATGCAAGGGCTTCTATGTAATTTGCTAATTATAACAAATAAAATTTGTAAAGATTTATTTTTATAAAATAAAATAGAAGTTCAAAAATTATAAAATTTATACCATAAAATAACTTGGATTTTTAGAAATTTTATAAAATCACTTTTGAAATTTGTGAACAAAATAACTTTTAAAAGAATATTTTCCAAGGTTTAGAATATTCCTTATAAATCAAAAATAAGGGAAATAAATAAACTCTTGCTTTGAAAAATCATATACTACATAAAGCAAATTTAAAATGCATAAATTTTCATTCACACAACATACAACCATTAAGTATATTTACATTCGGCTCTAATATTATACTAAGTCCAAAATTAATATTACACAAAATGCCGGTCGTAACATCCTCTCCCCCTTAAGGGATTCTGTCCCCAGAATCTAAGAGAACAGATGAGGATACCGGGAACGCATATCAGACTCTAACTCCCAAGTTGATTCTTCGACTTTGGGGTTCCTCCAAAGTACTTTCACTAACTTTACCGACTTATTCCTAAGACTCTTTACTTGCCAGTCGAGTAATTTGACAGGTTGCTCCACAAATGACAGGCCTGCCAGAATTTCTACAGGTTCATATTCTATCACATGGCTGGCGTCAGGATTGTACTTCTTAAGCAACGACACATGGAACACATTATGCACATGCTGATACTGAGGTGGTAAGGCTAACTCGTAGGCTACCTTCCCCACTTGACTCAAAATTTCAAAAGGACCTATATATCTAGGTGCTAACTTCCCTTTCTTGCCAAATCTAGACAACCCTTTTCTTGGTGACACCTTTAACAAAACGGCTTCGCCTACTTTGAATCTAACATCCTTACGTGCTGGATCCGCATACTTCCTCTGTCTATCTTGAGCAGCAAGTAACCTTTTCTGAATTAACTTGACTGTCTCATGCAACTGTTGTACCAATTCTGAGCCTAGAATCCTTCCATCTCCTACTTCATCCCAACTTGTCGGTGATCTACATTTTCGTCCGTACAAAGCTTCGTATGGTGGCATGCCAATACTGAAGTGATAGCTCTTGTTATAAGAGAATTCTATCAATGACAAGTGGTCGTCCCAACTTCCTGCAAAATTAATTGCACAACTACGCAACATGTCTTCGATTGTTTGAATTGTCCTTTTGTTCTAACCGTCAGTCTGCGGGTGGTACGCCGTACTCATGTTTAACTTCGTGCCAAGACTTTCTTGAAATTACTTCCAGAATTTCGAGTTAAATCGGGGATCTCTGTCTGAGACTATCGATACGGGTACTCCATGCCTTAGTACGATTTCACGCACGTACAGATGAACCAATTTATCCAATGATGACTTCTCCTTAATTGGAAGGAAATGCGCCGACTTCGTAAGGCGATCAACTATAACCCATATAGCGTCATGTCCGGATTTCTTTTGCGGTAGTCCCACTATAAAGTCCATAGAAATATTTTCCCATTTCCATTCTGGAATCTTTAGGGGCTGAATTAATCCGCTTGGTCGTTGATGTTCTGCCTTCACTTTCTGACAAGTATAACACTTTGCAACCCATTATGCCACGTCTCGCTTCATATTTGGCCACCAAAAGTTCTGCATTAAGTCCCGGTACATCTTGGTGCTCCCCGGGTGGATTGAAAATCTTGAATTGTGGGCTTCTTGTAGGATCTCATTCTTCAATTCAGGTACATGAGGAATCCAAATTCTTGAGGAAAACCTTAGTATACCTTGCTCATCCCTTTGAGTGCCAATCTCTTCTCCAATTAGCTGATTCTTTTCTTTCTCCATTACTTCTTCCTGACATTTCCTTATCCTTTCCACTAGTGTTGGCTGAAAAGTCATTACACGACAAACTTCTTCAACTATTCCACAATCACAAAGTTCTAATCCAAATTTCTTAATCTCTT
The DNA here is from genome assembly GCF_009905375.1 of Apium graveolens. Lineage (NCBI taxonomy): Eukaryota > Viridiplantae > Streptophyta > Magnoliopsida > Apiales > Apiaceae > Apium > Apium graveolens. Next base: position 13,363,449 of record NC_133657.1, on the reverse strand, counting down.
CAGACAGTTCCTTTGGTGTTTCCATCATATTCAACCTCTCCTTCCTACTTAAAGCATCAGCTACAACATTCGCCTTTCCAGGATGATAATTTATCGAACAATCGTAGTCCTTGATCAATTCCAACCATCTCCTTTGCCTCATATTGAGCTCCTTCTAAGTGAAAATGTAATTTAAACTCTTGTGATCCGTATAGATTTCACACTTTTCCCCGTAGAGGTAATGTCTCCAAATCTTAAGTGCGAACACTATGGCGGCTAGTTCCAAATCATGCGTCGGGTACTTTAATTCATGCAGTTTTAACTATCTTGACGCATACGCTATCACCTTATTGTGTTGCATTAGCACACAACCCAATCCTTTATGTGAAGCGTCGCTGAAAATCACAAAGTTTCCTTGGTCATCTGGTAGTACTAACACCGGAGCTGTTACCAATCTCTGTTTCAACTCTTGAAAGATATCCTCACATTCTGCACTCCATTCGAACTTCTGATTCTTCCTGGTTAACTTAGTCAATGGCGTGGCGATTTTTGAAAAATCCTTGACAAACCTTCTATAATACCCTGCCAATCCTAGAAAACTTCGCACTTCCGTAGGTGTCTTTGGCCTCTCCCAACTCATAATCGCCTCAATCTTTGTCGGATCTACTTTAACTCCTTCATCTCCAATGACATGTCCCAAAAATTGAACTTCCTTTTACCAAAACTCACATTTGGAAAACTTGGCATACAACTTCTCTTGCCGGAGTATCTCCAATGCTATCCATAGATGCTGCTTATGTTCTTCTTCCGACTTTGAATAAATAAGGATGTCATCAATAAATACCACTACGAACTTGTCCAAATACTTTTTAAATACCCGATTCATCAGATCCATAAATGCTGCCGGGGCATTAGTCAATCCAAAAGGCATTACTAAGAATTCATAATGTCCGTATCTGATCCTGAATGCTATCTTGGGAATATCTTCTTCTTTGATCTTTAATTGATGGTATCCTGATCTCAAGTCAATCTTTGAAAAGCACTCTGCTCCTTTTAGCTGGTCAAATAGGTCATCTATTCTTGGTAGCGGGTAGCGGTTCTTAATCGTCGCCTTATTCAACTCCCGATAATCTATACATAGCCGCATACTTCCATCTTTCTTCTTTACAAACAGAACAGGTGCTCCCCATGGCGACGTAATTGGCCGTATCACTCCTTTTTCCAACAATTCTTGTAGATGGCTCGCCAACTCTTTCATTTTTGCTGGTGCCATCCTATATGGGGCCTTTAAAACTGGTTCTGTGCCCGGAGCAAGGTTGATCTCGAACTCGATTTGTCGATCTGGCGGTGAGCCCGGTAGTTCATCTGGAAACACATCTGGGAACTCGTTAACTACGGGGATATCTTCTATGCTGGGGTTGCCCTTTTCTGAATCCACTACATAAGCTAGGAACGACTCACAACCTTTTCTAAGTAGCTTCTTAGCCTGAACGATTGTAAGAAACAGTTGCTCTTACCTCTGTCCCTTAAATACTACCTTCTCTCCACTCTTCGTCTTTAAATACACTTTCTTGGTCTTACAATTAATCTGGGCGTTATTCTTCCCTAACCAATCCATACCTAAAATTATATCGAACTCTCCCAACTTGAAGAGTATCAAGTCGGCTGAAAACTTATGCCCAAAAATATCAATCTCACACTTCGGACAGAATTGATTCACATGAATCTTCTCTTGGTTTGCAATTACCACATTTACTACCTCGCTCATAATCATTTTATCACATTGAAGTTTATCAACAAAAGTTTCTGATATGAAAGATCTCGTTGCTCCCGAATCAATCAATACTTTAGCTTTGACATTATTTAGTAAAAGTGTACCTGCTATCACCTCAGAGTTCTGAACATCGTCCTTCATTTTCAAATTGAATGTCCTTGATGTTGCTTGTGGAGTTGTTGTAGGTGGTGGAGGTAATGCCAATACCTCGGCTGGCATGCTTGCACTAGTACTTGCCACATTCATTAGAGCTTTGACTGGTCCGGTTGTCTTGCACTCCCTAGCTATGTGTCCAGTCTTTCCACACTTGTAACATGTAACTCCTGGCTTCGGCATCTTACACTCGTTTGCCAAATGTCCCTTCTGGTTGCACCTATAGCATGTCATGCTCAGCTTATTACACACTCCGGGGTGCCTTCTTCCACAATGCTTGTATTCCGGTCTCTGGAATCTGTTTTCTCCAACTTGCCCTTGACTTGTCTGGTTGTTCCCTTTCGATTCTTGTCTTTTGCCCAAATTCCCTTTATTTTGAAAATTTCCGCCTTTATGGAATCCAAACCTCTTTACATTCCGATCTTTTGAATTTCCGGCTTCAGACTTTTCTCCATAAAATGGAACCTTTCTCTTCTTGTTATCCCTTTCCTTTCTTGACTGCATCCCATTATTTTCAATCAGAGCAGCTTTCTGTACTACTCCCGCATAAGTATCAAGCTCAAACATAGCCACTCTATCTCTGATCCAAGGCTCTAATCCTTGTTGAAATCTCTTTGCTTTTTCCTCCTCACTGCTGGTATACTTTGTCACAAATCTTGACAACTCTGTGAATTTCTTCTCATATTCCAGTACAATCATGTTCCCTTATTTTAATTCAAGAAATTTAAGCTCCATCTGATTCTGCATGTACTTAGGGTAATACTTTTCCAGAAATAACTTCTTAAATCTTTCCCAAGAAACTTGTTGAGTTGCTTCCATAGCTTTTACTGATTCCCACCAATAGATGACTTCGCCCTTCAAGAAGTAAGTAGCATATGGTGTCTTCTGATCATCCCCTAACTGTACCAACTCAAAAGCCCTTTCCATTTCCTTAATCCATGTGTTAGCTATTATTGGATCAGTGGTATCATGAAATGCAGGTGGATTCACATTCTGAAAAGCCTTGAAAGTGACAACTTGTAGAGGTGGTACTGGTGGATCAGGTGGTTGGTGTGGTTCACGGTTATCTTATTTTTCAAATTGTTGTTGAAGAGTTAGTTGTTGTTGAGCTATAGCGTTGGTTTGTTGTTGCAAGGTTTCCAGTAATCGAAGAATATTTGGATCTGTGGTGGATGTGGTTGTTGGGTTCTTCTTTTTGGGGGGCATGATCCTGAAATAAGAGTTATGTTAAAACAGGTATAAATAATGGAATAATTCGAGGGTATCGCATGGCATTCTTATTTACATATGAGGTCAAGTTTCAAATTAAACAAATATGGTGATGCAAATAAAGACGTAAGATAACAGTTGATAGCAAATGGAACGATAGTGCATAATATTGGAAATCTAAAGGTCTCATTACATCAAGATCATGATAAAGTCTGATTCTAGGAATAACATGCTTATTTAAAGGAAACAACTAGAAATTTCTACGAAGTCTGATAATACTACAACATGGAAGGTAGATAATGGAAAGAACTAAGGCTCCACTCCATCGAAATGGGGCTTGGTAGTCTTCTCCTCTTGAAGCGTCTTCGCAATGCTCTGGAGCTCATCCGCACCATCTGGATGATATACAGACTGGTACAGTCTCGGTGTGATGGCATTTCCTCAAGCTTAGTGTTGACATACTGAACCAAAGTCTCAAGTCTCGCAGTCATCTGCTCCTCAGGCTTCCCTTCATAGTTTCGGCTCTCCGGATACACGTTCTTCAGTCGGTCTATCAGTCGGTCGTACTTGCCCTGAAGCATGTCAAACTCGCGCCTCAACTCAGCATACACGGAGAAAGCAATAGTGTCGTCCGACCCAGAGGATGACGAGGAATGCGCCCTTTGCTGATAAACCAATAAGAGGAGTATTAATAATAAATTTACTTAACCTACTCTCTCGCATATTATCTATAACCTATACATATATCCTATAACCTGTTTGGGATGTCCAGGGACTCTAAACCGTAGCTCTGATACCAAAACTTGTCACACCCCCAACTTAACAAACAAAATATATAACTATTACAATATTTAAAAGAAAGTAAATATAACCGAATCCAAGATCTTACAGTTTAGGGTTTGGAATAGCCCAACACTACCATCTATTACAACTGATTTTAATATCGAATCCTCACATAAAACTATCTCTTATTCTACCTGAGCTCGGACATACGCATCGGCGTCACAAGTCTTACGTGCTATCTGCTTGAATCTAACCATGACTGCTAGCTGTAATATCAGGGTTAATGCAAGGAGTGAGCCAAATGCTCAACAAGTGCGAAACAGTACGATACGAAACATAAATCGAGATATATATTAAAGAATGACAATGCGAAGATATAACTAATAATAACAAGAGATGAAATTTTGGGTGATGGCATCATTTGCTTGAATCAAAACATTTTCAAAATCATACCTTAATCAAAATCATTTTATGACGCTACAGATTACAGCGGTGATCAGCCGCGAAGTAATCCCGAACCTCGCTGGGTTCTAAAACATTAATGGGATCCCTAGGCAACTTTTAATCCTACAATATAAGTGTGGAAAGGACTCGCGTCTCAGTCCAGATCCACTATTCAAAGAAAACATTTATCCCCCTTTGGGACTGAAAATCCACATTTTAATCATTTCAAAAACTGATGCCGATTTATAATAAAATCTCTTAAGCAGTAAACATTTTTATCAAGGGATTATAGATCAACTTTGAAACACTGGAAATATGTCACCAAATTTTAGGGCCATGATCTACTAGACTTTACTATATTAGGGTAATTGAAAGTTTTCCATATACAAGAACTTTGACAAGGAGATTTAGCAAGGCTATTGGATAATATGAAAGAGTAATGCCAAACTAGGCTTAAAGCAATGGTTTTCAACAAGGTACAAGTACTAGAACATCAAAAAGGTAAGCTTCATAAATACTAGGGGTGTTAAGGTATGAAGAAAATGATCTTTAGCTCAAGGTATATCAGGATTGTCGAACTTTAGGGTAAGAAAAAGGGTTATCAATCAATTAAGAACAACTTTAAAGAATTATCTGGCTTTTAGGTATCAAGGTAAAGTTTCTATTGGGGTTCAAGCATCAGGGTGAGATGTCAATATTTTAGGAATCAATAGCATGATAATCAAGAGGATCAATCAAGTATTATCTCAAATCTTTATTTTATCATGGCATTCCAATTACTTTGATATACTAGCGTGATATGACTTTTGATCTACTTGCAATATGTACTTGAGGGTTCATGGCATTTCTATATAATACAAAGATAGATTTAAGAATCGCTTGGTTCAAGTATATCAAGATAACTCAGGATACTCGCATCAATATATATGAACTGATTATCACACATTTGCAGTGTAAACGAAATACAAGTTGAATCACTTGCCTTGAGAAAGGCTGGTCTGGTCTGGCTGGTAGGAGCAACTGGAAGCTTTACTCGACCTTTATGGCAAGTTTACCCTCGTCTCGAGATACTACATAAATAATAATAACCTTATTATAATATATTCTCACCAACTCAACCTATTTACAACCCGAAATTAAACACAAATGGCACTTAGGCCTATATGCACGCAATTTCTAATCACCTTATAAATAAAATAGTACACATAGCCACATATACTCACATATCATATTTTAATATCAAATAATATCACACACAACATAATGCAACACTAGGCTTGGATGATCTTGATCCCCAACTAAGTCACTTGATCGCTAAACTAGACAAAGTCTCCAAATTTTGGCCTCCTAACTCGATGTGCCTTTACTAAAGTATCCAAAACCTATTGACACTCACTTGGGCCTTTTACTCTATTGGATTTATACTATCTTGCAACCATAGTGGTCAACCTAGGTCTCACTCATAAGTGCTCTAAAACTATGTGATAAGTGAAAGTGCTCACTAAGAAAAATTTCAGAATGACATCAATGGTTTCTTGACTGCATTAGACACTCTTAAACTACAAGTTTACCTCCAAAACTTCTACACTAGACTCTTTTGACCATAAGGCATCTCCCAAACTCGATGTGACTCAAGGGCCTAGCTTGGGCCTCCTTGGGCCTAAGCTTAAATTCCATGGTTCCCCTGTTTTTCTGGACAGAAAATGTCCTGACTTGAACTAACTTGTGACACATGGTTCTAACTCAAATCTTATGAACTATGGCTGGAAAAACTCCTATGACACTCCCTCCAACTAAGGCCCAACAGGGCCTAATGAGGGCCTACCCATGACATGGTCAAAACTTCCTATTTCTAAGTTGCAACAAAACTATCCCTTGCTGGACAGATTTTGTGATTCCACTCGTGCACCTAACCAAACGACTTACAAACCTCCAATAAACACCTAAAACCTTTTATATACTCCTAGTGCTAGCTTCTGGTGGCTTGGACCTCAAATTTCACAACAAATGCTCATTCAAAACTTCCTCATAAACTAGTGCATCAAATCTGGAAAAATGCAAACACTAACTAATCTCCTTCCACCTTGACTCCCGCTTAATAACCAAGCATCCAACCCTTACCAAAGCAAACCTAGTGCATTAATGTCCTAAAATAGTGCCTCAACAGGAGGGGAGATCATTCATGCCCAAGAACAACAACATGCAACTAAAAATATAACATGCAACTCATGAAAACACTTAACAAGATTTCGGCTAAAGCATAAAGTTTAAATGCATGCAAATTCAACTTGTACCTATTACTCATCCTTAATATTCATGAAATAAATCTTCTCGTAATTATTAATAATAAATTTATCATGGAAACAATCTATTTTAAGCACACATATTTCGAATTTATAGATTTTTAGACATAGCAACATGATTTCAAAAAGAGTAGCATGCAAAACATGGTTGATCATCATTTTAATATCTTAAATCTAGCATGCATGGCTAAACATGAATATACAATGAAATTTCAGTAGCATGCAAAGGATTTTAAAGCATGGTTTCTCCATAAAACACTTAGTTAACACATATATAAAATATATCTCATAAAGAGCTCTTGAATTCACAAGAATCAAGAGTTTCTCTTTGGAGATCACACAAGAACTACACATGCAACCATGAAACTTCATCTCCCAAGTCACAAAACTCTTGGAAAGTATATAAAATGAATGTAGGTAGAAGATTTATACTAGGGAAGATGAGAAATGGAATGAAAAATGGAATGAAAAATGGAAGGGAGTGGGGGATGGGGGGCTTCGGCCGAGATCAACAAGGGAGGGAGGGGAGGAGAGAAAAATGAGGTGTGTTGGAGTGTGGAGTGAGTGAAAATGACTTCTCCCACTTGGTTTTTGGTTTTATGCTTTTGGGTTGACAAAATAATGAGTGGAAGTGAGAATGTACAAAAATGACCTCTAGCTAAAGTTAGGCCATTTTGCATGCAAGGTTAGTGTGGTAATTTGGTAATCAACAAATGAGTTAGTGGGGTTGGAAAGGTTTTCTTTGCCCTTTGAAAGAATAGAAGGGTGATTTGCATGCAAGGGCTTCTATGTAATTTGCTAATTATAACAAATAAAATTTGTAAAGATTTATTTTTATAAAATAAAATACAAGTTCAAAAATTATAAAATTTATACCATAAAATAACTTGGATTTTTAGAAATTTTATAAAATCTCTTTTAAAATTTGTGAACAAAATAACTTTTAAAAGAAAATTTTCCAAGGTTTAGAATATTCCTTATAAATCAAAAATAAGGGAAATAAATAAACTCTTGCTTTGAAAAATCATATACTACATAAACCAAATTTAAAATGCATAAATTTTCATTCACACAACGTACAACCATTAAGTATATTTACATTCGGCTCTAATATTATACCAAGTCCAAAATTAATATTACACAAAATGCCGGTCGTAACACAAGTGGACCAGCAAGCTGTCCAGCCCAAAAATGATCATCAACTGAAGAATGGTTAGTACGTAATGGTGCTATAGTTGGCAATCGCTCCCAAGCCCATAGTTGAAGCAATATCAAACAACCAGCCATCTCAAATCACCATTTGCTCAACTCTCTGTATAAGAAGCAAGAACAGTCCCAAGCATACTTACCACATGCATCGAGATCCCGAAGATATAGTATCCACATACAATGTACTAGACCACCAAAATGATCTGTAAACATGAAACCCACAATCAACTATAACAAATAAGATCTAATATAGTGTCTAATTTCTTCATCAGATGTATTGTCATCCAACTTTTTTGGAATAAAAGTGTCAAGCCGACTCAGTTGCAACTACCACCATTGAATCGATCGCTTGGAGGAAAATGCCCCAAAACCGATCCAAAAATATCAGGCCACGCCTCATCAACACTAGGAGTGGCACCAATAACAGGATCACCGTCAACATCCAATCCTATAAGAACTCCAACATCCTGAAGTGTGATTGAACACTCTCCCACTGGTAGATGAAAAGTATGAGTTTCTGGTCGCCATCTTTCTACTAAGGCTGAAATGAGACCCCAATCCAGCTATAGGGAAGAAACCCTTGCAATTCCATAGAAACCAGTTGATTGTAATAATGGAAACATATTGCGGTGTAATTCAGAAAGTCGGACCTTATTTGTATTGGAACGACGACATCGCTGAGCATCACCACCACCGAGTCTCCAAACCTCTGTAGATCTATGCTTAGAGAGTAAATGCAGGAGATTAGGATTACGAGGTCCATGATCCATATCCTAAATAAAATTCAAATGGATATATGTTATATTTAGAAATACATAAATGGCGCAATACATTATTGAACACATAAATGATGTGGAACGTTAGTGGGTATGCAAGGAAATGTGTGTGCAGGTTTATCAACATTCCCTAGAAATAACAATCTCTCAAATTATTGAACTCATATATGAACATATTAAACACATGAATGCTTAACTACATATACTATCATCTGACTAAAATGTCATGGCTAAATATTAAAACAATTTGCACCGTCCTATAGATTATCATGAACTTATTTCTTGATATATGACACTCTGGATTAGCACCATAGTTGATTGCCCTGACATGCGTACAAACTTAATTAACATATATCACCTACATTGTACCGATAACCTTTGTAATAAGTTCTTTTGTGTGTATGTGTGTTGCTAAAACACTTCTATGACTCTATTGTTGGATTATATGTATCTGTACAAATTGTTTGCCTATGGTCATAAAAATTCTCAGACATCAGGTACCCCCTCCACATATGATATTTAAGTAGGAAAATGTGACATCTGAATTATTTCACACATAGGAAGGTGTTGAATCCATACATGCAACTTGAGAACTCTAATAAATTCATACGGAAGAGTCGTATGACTACAAATATACAAGCATTATGTATTACACTGGTCTAGGTTTAATCAGGTTCGGCCCTATGTATTTGGGTGCCCTAGGCGGGATTCAAAAATGGTGCCCCATATTCATAACCAAAAAATCACAATAAGATATATTCATTGTATAAAAGAAAACTTACTTGAATCTAAAGTAGCAAGTGAATATAATGAATTTCTTGTACGCTAAATATCCAAGTTTTCAACCTCCTGCAATAATCTCCTGCAAGCCACTGATGTAGTATCATGAATATAGAACAATCATCATTACTAGTACACAACAATGTCAAAATAAAGTTATAAAAATGAGTTTACCTTTATTGATTTTGAAACTTTTTTCTAGGCTTTTGAGATGTGAATCTCTCTATGATTTTGCTACAATCTAGAGAACTTGCCAGCTCACTTTCAATAGACAATAAAGCCAATCCATTAAGTCTATCTTGAGACATCGAAGAGCGGAGATAAGATTTGATCAGTTTCAATCTAGAAAATGTCATTTCCGCCTCTACCACTATAACAGGAATGGTCACAACGATTCTATAAGCTATCCAAGCATTTGGATAATTTATTTTTCTTGAACTAGAACTTAACTATTACCTTTGTTATCTCATCAGGTATTACCATTCGAAGCACTAGCAACTCGTTAAACAACTCTGCGCCAACAATATCATATCGCATATCATGTCTGAGAAATCCCTCAAGCTTCATGCAAAAAGATTTTAACCCCTCATCATCACCAGATAAATGCTTCTTCAGGTTAAATAAAAACCCAAATTTTTCCTTATAATCTTGAAACTGTTTAAACCGTTCTTTGAGTTGAAAAGCACCTTGATCAACAATATACAAGAAATAATACCTTCTGAATTTTTGTTTAGCACTCAAGTTCTGATCATCATCAGCTGCAGTAACCCCAAGATCATCAAATAACACAGGATCAATTTTCTTCCACGTACCAGGATCATAATTGATACTAACATCTGAAATTTCTTTCTTAGTCTCTTCTACATTATTCTCGACAGGCCCATCTTTTAAATTTTGAGTTTCTGGCTCCTCAGTTTCAGTCTCCTGCTCAAATTCAGTATATGCAGCTTCATTTTCAGATTCTTTTCTAATATCTGTATTCTCAATATGAACCACAATATCACCACTATTAGTTGTTTTTTCCCAAAAAACTTGTCAAGAGAGCCCATTTGCAATTTATCTGCTTCCGCCGCTTTCAATTTCTTTTGCCTTTTTTGATGCCCCGGTAACTGGTTATGCTTCATTTTCAAATTATCTAGTCATCAAACAAAATAATGCAATTAATTTTAGTCACCAATCCCAAAAGACATACTACTTTTTACAAAAACAAATCTCAACTATTCTCTAATTATTCACATCAAATCCTTAAATTGAAAAATAATAATAAACAAATAGTAAATTACAATATTATTAAAAAAGTAATTAGAATAGAAATCTTTAAACCATACCTGTGTTATAATTGCTGAATTGCAAAGCACAGATGATCCGATCTTCACGATGAGTCGATGACTTCCAGTGTTTTGATAATTGATATTCAGAATGAACAGAGAACAATCTGTGTTCTGTATTTTATTCGGTAGCTAAGCAGAGGGAAGGAGAGGGTTTTGTACTTTTGTTATATGACTTCATCTGGCCATCTGGGGTAATGGGTATAGACGCGCATAGTCCAAAAACTCAATTTCTCCAAACCTTTCACATTTTTACTTTGTTTTGTTTATTAAATAAATTTACTAATTATATTTTTAAAGTAAATTAAAGTAAATTATATTCTAATTTTAAAATAAAGTTATCACAAAGATAATAATATATTTTAAAATTTTAATATGTCCCTCAATCACATACATATATGTTAATGTATTCTAATTAAAATTTGTATTTTAAAATATAAAAAATAATAAAAATAAATAATATAAAAAATAAATACACCTATATACATATGTTATTGAAATATTTTGGTGCCCCTGTGCGCGGTGGTGCCCTAGGCGGCCGCCTTGGTCGCCTTACCCAAGGGCCGACCCTGGGTTTAATTAACTATGAAACTACAAAATCATCTTAATATGGCAGTGCATTGTTCCCATTTTAATTTTTGTTGCAATTTTATGTATGTAATAGTTATACATGCTATACAAAATTTAAGACAGGGTAGTAAAATGCTTACGTAAAGCTGTGAGATGTTATGAAGATGTATCCAATTGATATTTCGAAAAGAAGACTACAATGAATATAAAAAATACGCAAACAGTCGCAAGTATAAAAATCTACTTAAATATATTTCATTGAATAATTTTTATGAGGTTATCTACTTTCTGCATCTATTTATTTTATCACAAACACACATAAATACAATCAGACGTACAATATATGAATTACTAAACAACAAATCATTAATATTTCTTACTATAAAACACTTAAAAAATGAAGATAACAGCTAATAAAACACATGAATGAAGCAGTTTAGTTACCAAACAATGAACACAACAATATATGTATGTATATATAAGAGAATTTAAAACATATACAAGAATTTCCATGGTAGATTATACGAGATTTGTTGAATTGAAGAACCCTAATTTTTTGAACACCCCCAATTGGAACTACATTTGTATATCTATTCAGTAGAATGTCCAATTGTGGGGTGTATGTAACTGTCGGGGCTAAATTGGTCAATTTATATAAACACATGTTTTTTTTTGACGTTTTCCTGTAATAGTTTGGGCCTTCTTCTTAGTCTGTGATGTATTGGTCCTTTTCAATTGAAAATGTGAGAGTTGGGGCCTTTTTCCTCTATTTTAGGGTATTAGTAACTCTGTTAACGCATTAGTCACACACGATGACTTTTTATAGTAATTGTCATTCCCTAGAGATGCAATCTTGAGATTGTAGAAGAGAGATGAACGCACTATCAACTTTTTCAAACTAATTTTATGATTTTATAATAAGAACAGACAATGATAAAGATAAATTAGAGATTCCAAAAATTCCAGTTAGGTCTATGTTGTTTAAAAATGGTCTTAAATTTTAAAATAATCACTAAACTCATGTTTATATATCAAACAAGATTATTTTAGTTATAGAAATTCTGGAATATACCAATCTAGTTAATAATAATAACTTTTAAAGGTAGATATTCGTTTAACAGTGTTTTGGAAGTTGATGGTTAGAATATAGATCAAGGGCAGTGTTTGAGGACAGAGGAAGATTGTATATGGTGGTGACTGAGCTTGTTTGATGACTCCTCAATCTCTCATACAAGTGCTTACGTTCCCTATTTATAGGGATCAAGCCTCATATAGTTCTTGGGAACAAGTCACCTAGACTAGGGTTAGGGTTTTTCTATCCATGCAACCCAAACCTATTTCTTAGTCAGGCCTCCAGCCAATTTAGTCATATAAATCTCGACCGACCCTATACGTTTCCTACAATCTCGCGGCATCTCCGCATTACTTCATGTGATTGTAGAAATTCTTCTTACAGATTTCATCATCATCCGTACAGGGACTAAAATAATCACAAAGTTGGTCACTGATGGATTTCAATACCTGAATATAAGGGGGCGTATAACCTCTGCACGATCGACATTGGATTCAACTTCTTTGGTTATAATATTTGAACCCATATCCCAGATCATCCATGGTTCGGAAAAGGAGAACATTAGTAGAAAAATATGTCCCATTAGGCATGCTAGAGCTAAGGTCTCAATTACCATGTGAAATTGGGGATTCGACCCTTGAACTTGAGGGTTCCATCTTTCCAATTTGGGGATCTTGGATCGTCCCTTCAGGTTGAGATCGAGTTTCTTTTAATGCATCTCTAAATTTGTTAAATCTTGTTTTTTGCAATGGTTTGAGAAATCATCCTTTCGCGCCCTCGAAACTGAGAACTTATTTTGATAACATACCCTGTGCTTGGTCGTCTTCTTCGTGGCTCGGTCTTCTTATCATATGGACGATCACTGTCCTAGGTATTTGGACAAGAGAGATTTCAGACTTTTTTATGAATGGGGCGCAACCATTGTAAATACTGGGATTCGTACCCTTAGTGCGATCGACGCTGAAGTTTACTGTGCTTCATGAACACAGATCCTCTTTTGATTTGGGGATTCATCCCTTCATATCTCCGGGGCTAAAAATGCCATTTGACAACAGGTTCCTTGCTTGACTGCACTCTTCTTGGGGCGATCTCCTCTTCATATGAACAATCCTTATCCTCGATATATAGGGACCGTAAAAATCGTAACTTCTCCCTTGAATGAGGCTTAACCCTTACAAATAGCGAGTTTCGTACTCCTCATGTACTCGACATTGAAGTTTACCTCCTCAAACTTCTACATCCCATAAGGTGGATGATCATTCACCCTCGAGGAATCACAATTATTAACATATGAAATTCGAGTGTTCATTGGTGAGAGCATCTCTACAGTTTGGGACTCTTCCCTTAATTATGCATCCCTTGAGGTAGAAGACCGTTTTTTGAATTGGAAGTTGAGTAATGGGGATCTTCGTCCCTGAGAGATTACTCCCTCGTATATTGAGATTTGACTGTAATGGTATCTCAACGGTGAATGTGATGATGTGCATGACAACAGGTGATTTCCCGGCGCTTCTTCGTGCTCTCATGGTTGTCGTCTTCTTCCCACATATGACACCAAATGTTATGGATAAAAACCATAGATTTGTTTATTACGCACATTTAATGTCATGGTTTGATAAGTTTTGAGCTTTAATGGTCTCGCTTGAGTTTCGTGGTTTAAATATGCACTCACAAGATGCCTATGCACCTTGGTGTATACCAAGTATCAAGTCAAAATGTAGCTCTTGGTGACTATTTCCCTCGAGGCTATGCCCTATGGCGGCAAGGGCACACCAAGGACATAGTGACTTTGATGTCCCTCGAGAACTGAGTCTAAAACATCATTTTAGGTAATGACCTCGTGGCTTGTAAGATGCCTTCTCGGCTTTGTGACGTGATGAACTCTTGTCCAAAATGTGGTTCTGAATTTGAGGGGGTAAGCCCCTTATATAAACATTTATAGTCTAGAAATTAGGGTATAAGTGGGATATTTGGTGGGCAAACCTCCATCTCTGATTGGACTTTGGAGCCATAGAAAGTAGGAATTAGTTTATCTTGAATTTAGGTTGCTAAGAGACTACTTCTTGTTGGAGTAGTTCCTTATTTGAACACATTTATTAGACTGTTTAATTAGATCTTTTATTAATTACGACATTAATAAATAATTAGTCTTTCAGGCCTTATTAATTGGATCTTTTTATTAGACCAAATCAAGTACAATTAATGCGCATTAATTACGTCATTAGGATTATTTTTAACCCATATCAACGAAGTTTTTAACCAATTTAAGAGGGGATAATTATCCTCTTGGTCACAGGTTCGAATACTACGGGAGGAGAATTTATGATTATGTCTCCTGAAGCAGAGCATGTCGCTTAAATGCAATTAACCTTGGTTCATGTGGTTTGCAGGCTATTGTGTGAGCCCGTAGGATTTACCCAGTGCGCACCCGAAGGGTAGCGCCTGCGGGTTACCTACGATAAAAAAAAGTTGTTAACCAATTTTATTTATTTAGATTAAGTTAAGAAAATAAGAAAAATATAATATACGTGAGATACTATGATATTTTTTTAGAAATGTAATAAAAAATATTTATAATTATAATACTCCATCCGTCCCTTTTTAGTTGTCACATTTGACTTTGACCTAGTCAAATTGACTAAATTTTGACTGAAGTTTATTAATATTTTATAATTGAATAAAATAAAAAAAATTATATTACCGGAAAGTAGATTTAATCTACGTTAAAATATAATTTTTATTTTTTTAAAATAATATAAGAGTAATGTTTAATTTTTGGTCAAAAATTAGTAAATTTCAATTCTATAAAAGGAAATGTGCAACTAAGGGACGGTTGAAGTATTATCTTAATACCTAGCATAATAACCCGTGCGAGGCACGAGTAGTAAAATTCTTAATCGTTTTCTTATTAATAAATATTGTATAACGTCTAAAACATATCAAATACTAGTTGAGTATCTATCAATGTGTATGATTTCATGTAAAACATTAATAGCGTTCATAACGTTTTTAAATATATCTCATTGACTATAATATATATTTTCTTATTTGTGTCGTGTAATTTGTATTTATTAAATAAATACAAGCAGAGTAGTCAATATACTATACGTGTAAAAGAAAAAAATTGTAGTTAATCCATCAAATATTGTCAATATGTTTATAAAAAGAAACTAAAAATTAACATATATGTATATTGCAAAGTTGAGTAATTTTTTTGAGTTTTGGTCAAATAAACCCGGAATAATGAGGTATTTTATTACTAAAGTCATTACTAATTTATAATTATCTTGCTCAATTTAAAAGGATCAGTAATGCATAATAAAAGTGTTCAAGAGCTGCAATCGTAATATTCAACAAAGTAGAATTTACAGTTCAATTAATATAAGTTTATTTTTTTAAAAAAATATTATTTCTTTAATTCAGTGTTTATATTAATTTAATATTATTGCTAATTGCTAATGTCTTAATTTATTAACTAAAATTGATCTCAACCATGTATTTAGCTTCTAATCATCTTCATTATACAAAGTTAATTTAATAAGATGTCAGATTATTATCAATTCATAAATTAAAATTGACATAATCTATTTAGTTTTTAACACATTGAAAAAAATCTTAAATTTAATTGATCATTCTTATTTTCAGAACATAAAAGACTTTTGTTATTTTCTTCTAGTATATATATCAAAATTGAATCTTTTAATATTAGTTGAGATAAAGTCACATGTGTATGTGTGTATGTATGTAAATTATTATTTATTATATTTTTTAGTAAATTATGTTGGTCTCGTTTATTTATATTTTAGATATCTTGGTCATGTATATATTTAATTGTTATTTAGTAAATAACTTGTATTATGATTATTCAAAAATTATAATTATCTAATTAATAAATTATAAATATTTATATATCGTAGTCGTAGTAGCATTTAAAATCAAACTATATCTATTTTTACTCAACAGAGCATGAGTCATGGATCTGACATAAAAATAATTCATATATCGTTAAGACTAACTACTGATATTCAAAAGTTTTTTTTTTCAAGAATCTGAAGATTAATTTGTACTAATATCATCATTCAAATTATTTTAAAGTTTCTTTCATTTATGATACTAATATTTCTTTTTATAGTAACTTGATAACATTGTATATTATTTTTTTTAAAATTAAATATTTTCGATTTGATGATTTTTTTAACTATTAGTTGAACTTGTTAATCCTTTCAAAATATCAACTAATATTAATTATTTTATTTAAATAGCATAACATGAATTAAATCAAATAGTAAAATACATTATAATTTTAACCTTTTTTCAAATAATTTAAAATAGTTGTACAATATTTTTCAATACTAAATATATTTTTGTAAATTTATTATTGCTAATTTAATTTTTATTTTTCAAAATATTGAATTATATAATTTTACAAGTTTCTTATATATATATATGAGAGTCCTTATTTTTAGTTCAGTACGAGAGTCCATATATGTTCTGCAAATAAAATAGTATAAAAAATAGTAATTTTGATACATAATATCAATTGACTTGATCGTATAAAGAGCTTAGAAATATTAATTTTTATTAATATAAGATATTATAAAATTTATCCTTATTGGTAAGATATTCTCGTCGAACTCGTAATTTAAATTTATTAAATCTAGATAGTGATGATGTATTTTCGGCTGGGTCATGTATTCAAATTTGGAGTATTTTTCAAAATGGGTAAAATTCTGATTTTGAAACTAGTAATTTTGATACATAAATCAATTGACTTGATTCTATAAAGATCTCAAAGATATTAATTTTGTTGGTAAGATTTTCTCGTCAAACTCGTAATTCAAAGTAAACCTATGTAGTGACATGATATTTATGGACACAACATTTAGTCAGATTTTGAGTATTTTTAAAAAATTGGTCAAATTCTAATTTTGAATTCGAAATAAATCGAAATACGCTAATGATAATTTATCTAAATATGTGGTACATATATATATATTATTTATATTAGTGTATCTCTTTTTAACATATAAAAAAATTAATTATATATATAATTTATTTTTATTAAAAATATATGAGACATAATTTTCAAACTAAATTATTTAATAAATAAGGTAATGATCCGTTTATATACTGTACTTAACTTTATATCTCATATCCAATTGTTCAAAACTAACTTTACAAATATATTAGTAATAATGTTTAAAGTTAAATAAATTATCGTTATTTACGACACTCACATATTATGTTGTGTATGATGAAAAACTTAAGTAACAGTGTGGTAAGATAATGTGTTTGTGAGTCTGAAGACCTAGGTTCAATTTGCTCAAACAACCTCTTTTCTAAAAGAAGAGATTTTACTACGAGAAATCGAATTATTGGGCAAAAGGTTTCGGTTACATTTCGAATATATATCGGGTGGTGCTAAATGCAGTAATAATTTGCTCCATGCAGTAATCAACAATTACTACTATATCCCTATCTCTAACCGTGTAAGTATTAAATAGCAGTTAAACATTAAATAGCAGTCGTGTAATCTTACAAGTATTAAATAGCCCGGTAATCAGAACAAATCTTGTAATCTTGTGTGAACCAAAACTAATTAAATTGCATCCATTTGTTAATCCAAATTGTCTCATTAACTAATATTTTTGATAAAATAATTGTTAACATGTAATTTAATGTAATACAATTACTTGAAAAAATATGGAAATACTATTCTTGAATTAAAAAATATTTATACTTAATTCGAATAATAATAATATTGTAAAATAAAAAGTGAACATATAAAAGTATGGTGACAAAACTTAGTAACTATGTTTGTAATCGGAATAAAATTATAGAAAAAATTATTTATATAAAGTAAAAAGATATACTTACAAAAAAGAGAAAGTATGTAAAAAAAATTGAACTATCTTGGGTAGATAAAATTCTTTAATTTCAACTAAAGATTTTTGGTTTTTATATGACGCTTTGATTTTTGCATGTATTTAAAATATTTTGATTGAATAATTAGAAACATTATTTGTAAAGTTTTTTTATAATTCAAAATTTAGTGATAGAAATAAAAATATGACAATTAAGAAGGGATAGAGGGAGTACTTCTTTTATGTGTTTCGATTTATCTGCTTTTCTCGTATTTTTTTGAAATATACTTCTTTCGTCCCTTTTCTCGTATTTCATAGTAAATATTTAATTTTGTTTATTTTATTATTAAATGAGAACTCAAAATAAAAATAATTTCTAATTTATCACACTTTAACGCCTAAATAATATAAAATTTACATTATTGTTAAACTCAACTCGAATATATTCGGATTAAGTTTTACTTGGACAAATTCTTGTATAGATCATTTCAGTAAAAGTATAATTTTGAAATTGGATAAGAGATGGTCTAATTATTAATAAATTATGTACACATGTCATATTATTTTATAATAAAAATTATATTTTTCACTTAATGATCAATTGAAAAAATTGTAATTGCAAAATTATTTTTGGATCAATTGAAATTTTGTTAGAATTTTTTTAATCTATGTTACATGATTAACCATGAAACATTAAAAAGTATTGGCGAAATTTGAAGTCTAAAAAAAATTAAGGACTCTTAAAAATTACTCCCTCAGTCCCAATTTATGTGTCCAGTTTGACTTTTGCACGTAGTTTAAGGTGCATTGACAATTTTATTTTTGTGAATAAAAATTTAAGATTTTAATATTTATTCACAAAAAGAAAATTTGAAAAATAATCAACGAAATTATGCGGTCAATGCACCTTAAGTTACGTGCAAAAGTCAAACTGGACAGATAAGTTGGGACAGAGGGAGTAATACATACACATACATACACGATCGCCACTTAAGAGGGACATACAAAGCAATTTAAGATAATACCGATTAATTTATTAAGTATACCCATTTATAAGAAAAATAATTTTCTCAATCTTTTATTTGAAAAAGTGAAGAAGAGAGTTTGACTATTAAAATGATTATCTATTGTATTTAGAGAATCACTTAATATACCTGTTTAATGCATTCATTTGCACGAAATAAAGTGAAAACATTTATTTGCACAAAATATAAAATACAAGTGAAGTTCAAACTTATAATTACAGATAACTAACTGCACGGAGTAAAAGTTTAGCAATAATGTATATATCACCTGAGATTTTTTTTTTAACAACATAGATGATTATACCAGGATGCAATCGTAATTCGAAACTCGCCGCCTTATTCATCAATCGTCTTCTTCACCACATCCTCAGGTAACTAACTTACTAGCTTTTCAACTCTTTCTTTACACACACATAATCATGGTATTCATAAAGCTATTCAATCAACAAACCCTATCCCTAAATCTAAACCCTAATTCCACATCTCTCCAAACCCTAATTCAAACTATTGAATCCAAAACTACTCTCCCCGCTTCTCTCCAACGCATCTTTCTCTCATCTCGTCGATTAATTATCGATGAATTCAATGCAACTGAGTCGATTCAGTCACTCGGTGTGAATCGTGACTCGACTCTCGTTTTACATGTTCCGTTATTTGGTGGTATGCAAGCTCCTGTTACTAATGCGCCTAAGGCTAGATTAGAGCTTCTTAATGCTAAGCCTCCGGCTAATTATGTGGCCGGTTTGGGTCGTGGTGCTACGGGCTTTACGACTCGATCTGATATTGGGCCTGCTCGTGCTGCGCCTGATTTGCCGGCTGGGGGTGTTGGAGGGCCTGTTGTTGGGCCTGTTGGGGCTGGGAGAGGGAGAGGGAAAGGAGGTGAGGCGGAGGAGGAGGAAGGGGAGGAGGAGGAGAAGGGGTACGATGAGAACCAGAAGTTTGATGAGTTTGAGGGGAATGATGTTGGGTTGTTTGCGTCTGCGGAGTATGATGAGGATGATAAGGAGGCGGATGCCGTTTGGGAGGAGATTGATAATAAGATGGATTTGAGGAGAAAGGATAGGAGGGAGGCCAGGTTGAAGCAGGAGATTGAGAAGTATAGGGCGTCTAATCCCAAGATTACGGAGCAGTTTGCGGATTTGAAGAGGAAGTTGCATGATTTGTCGACGGAGGAGTGGGATAGTATTCCGGAAATTGGGGATTATTCGTCGAGGAATAAGAAGAAGAGGTTTGAGAGTTTTGTTCCGGTTCCGGATACGTTGCTTGAGAAGGCGAGGCAAGAGAAGGAACATGTTACGGCGTTGGATCCGAAGAGTAGAGCGGCTGGTGGGATGGAGACGCCATGGGCGCAGACAACGGATTTGACTGCTGTTGGTGAGGGGAGAGAGACTGTGCTTTCGTTGAAGTTGGATAAGTTGTCGGATTCTGTTTCGGGGTTGACTGTTGTTGATCCTAAGGGTTATTTGACGGATTTAAAGAGTATGAAGATAACTAGTGATGCGGAGATTTCGGATATTAAGAAGGCTAGGTTGTTGCTTAAGTCAGTTATTCAAACAAATCCAAAGCATCCGCCTGGTTGGATTGCGGCTGCAAGGTTGGAGGAGGTTGCTGGTAAGATTGTGGTGGCTAGGCAGTTGATGAGTAAAGGTTGTGAGGAGTGTCCCAAGAGCGAGGATGTTTGGTTGGAGGCGTGTCGGTTGTCAAATCCGATTGAAGCCAAGGCTGTGATAGCAAAGGGGGTCAAGGCAATTCCTAATTCAGTGAAGTTGTGGATGCAGGCAGCCAGGTTGGAGCAGGACGAGGAAAGTAAAAGTAGGGTTTTGAGGAAAGGGCTAGAACAGATTCCTGATTCCGTCAGGCTCTGGAAGGCGGTTGTGGAACTTGCCAGTGAAGAAAATGCTAGGGTTTTGCTACATAGGGCTGTGGAATGCTGTCCTTTGCATGTGGAGTTGTGGCTTGCTCTTGCGAGGTTGGAAACTTATGATAGTGCTAAGAAGGTTCTGAATAAAGCAAGGGAGAAGCTTCCTAAGGAGCCAGCGATATGGATCACCGCTGCTAAGCTGGAAGAGGCTAATGGTAACACTGCCATGGTTGGGAAGATTATAGAAAGGGGTATCAGGGCTTTGCAAAGAGAAGGACTAGGGATTGACAGGGAAGCCTGGATGAAGGAGGCTGAGGCTGCTGAGCGAGCAGGTTCGGTGGTTACTTGTAATGCTATAATTAGTAATACTATTGGTATTGGAGTGGAGGAGGAAGATCGAAAAAGAACATGGGTTGCTGATGCCGAGGAATGCAAGAAAAGAGGTTCAATTGAGACAGCAAGAGCTATATATGCTCATGCACTTACTGTCTTTTTAACCAAAAAGAGCATCTGGATAAAAGCTGCTCAACTTGAAAAGAGTCACGGGACAAGAGAATCTCTTGATGCCTTGCTTCGTAAGGCGGTTACTTACCGGCCACAGGCTGAAGTACTATGGTTAATGGGTGCAAAAGAGAAGTGGCTTGCTGGTGATGTGCCTTCTGCTAGATCAATTCTTCGGGAAGCATATGCAGCCATCCCAAATTCAGAGGAAATCTGGCTTGCTGCTTTTAAGCTGGAATTTGAAAACTTGGAGTTTGAAAGAGCTAGAATGCTTCTTGCTAAGGCACGAGGAGAGACGAAAGTCACAGAACGTGTGTGGATGAAATCTGCCATAGTTGAGAGGGAGTTGGGAAACATATCTGAAGAAAGAAGGTTACTTGATGAAGGGCTGAAATATTTCCCTACATTTTTTAAACTGTGGCTGATGCTTGGACAGCTAGAAGAGCGACTTGATCGTTTGGATCAAGCTAAGGAAGTGTATGAGTCAGGTTTAAAGAGATGTCCGAATTGTATTCCACTATGGCTTTCACTAGCAAACCTTGAAGAGAAAATGAATGGATTGAGCAAAGCTAGGGCTGTTCTCACCATGGCAAGGAAGAAGAATCCTCAGAGCCCTGAACTTTGGCTCGCGGCCGTGCAAGCTGAATCCAGGCATGGCAATAAGAAGGAATCTGAGATTCTGATGGCAAAGGCTTTGCAGGAGTGTCCTAACAGTGGCATTCTATGGGCTGCTTCAATCGAGATGGTTCCACGTCCTCAACGAAAAACCAAGAGCTCAGATGCTCTCAAGAAATGTGACCATGACCCTCATGTTATAGCTGCTGTTGCTAAGCTGTTTTGGCATGACAGAAAGGTAGAGAAGGCCAGGACTTGGCTTAACAGGGCAGTAACGCTTGCACCAGATATTGGGGATTTCTGGGCTTTGTATTATAAATTTGAATTACAGCATGGCAACGAAGAAAGCCAGAAGGATGTTTTGAAAAGATGCATTGCTGCAGAACCAAAACATGGGGAGAAGTGGCAAGCAATATCAAAGGCGGTAGAAAATTCCCATCAGCCAACAGAAGTCATATTGAAGAAAGTAGTAGTTGCACTTGGGAAGGAAAAGGGTCCTGAAGATAACAAAAGCTAATTGATGCAACTCCTGAAAATTATGTGATCTATTATTGGAGTATTAGATATTGTGTTGTATCTTGCGGAGTTGCAGGCTCTACAGTTTCTTCTTATTCATTCTGTAATGGTCTGGACCAGCTTTGAATTTTGCATAAAGTAGTGGTCTTGAACAAATTGATCTTTGATGGTAATGCCAACTTATTTCTGTGATTAATATTATGCTTTTCTACAGCATGCACTGTATTACACTTGCATTTGTGCTTCCATTTAAAAAATGAAAATGCATTGAGATTTACTTTTATTTTTATGCACTGCGATTTTTATTTGTTGATCTTCAAATTGTATTTTGATGCTATAAAGTGTTCTTTTGTTAGAATATATTCTTTTGATCATCTTTGAAGTCTTTATTTTTGTTTCATCGAGTTCTAGCTACTTGATTAATTTTTGTTAATTATTGTGATAGCGTAGATTCTCTTATTTTGTAGAGTATCATCAGTTTTTTCTCACTCATTATGTTCTCATAATATGCAGCTTTACACTAGCTTAAACTAGTGACCATGAACAAATCGTTCTTTTACTGCGATGCTACTATATTTTGATTACTCGGATGCTTGTTACAGGAGGTAGTATTCTTCTGATTATCTTGATTGTTACTTGCATACAGACTTCTATTGAACACAAGGAAATGTATGGAGATTTGTTTTTTAATGTGTTTGCTCAGCAAACAAATGAAAATGTATGGCAATTTACTTTATTTGTTTTGCTAATATCCAAATTTTATATGAAATCTATTTGATCATCTTGGAAGTCATAATTTTATTGCAACTGAATCTTGCCACTTGATTAGATTATTCTTCTAGTTGATCACTGAAAGTTTTGGTAATTTTTGTAATACATATTTTCTTGAAATTCCTTTAGAATGATTCTGAAAAGCTTAAATTATGCTGGAAAATATATTTATGAAATTAATCGCACTATTCAATCACTTTAAATGCCCTTATACATATGCTAGTGTTGTGGGTACTAAACTGCTAATGTTCAAGAATTTAATGTTGCATGATCACATGAATAATGTTATTGAGGAGTTACCAATAAGGTGCTTTTTTTAACTTGAAAAAGTTTCTTCTGCAATATAGGTAGAAACGTAGAATTACTTAAAAACAGGACTATCTATAAAATTCTTGCACTTGCAGTTAGGTAAACCAATAAAAAAAATTGACACAGAGATGAGATGATGTGAAAAAATGCAAAACAAATATCCAAAATGTAGATGATAGGATATTTAAACTTCTGAGATTATGCCTAATAGGCTAGCACAAACGTGTAACTAATAACAATCAAAAATCTGACACAGATTAGTTTGCATCGATGTTTATGTGGCAGTCTTCTTTGTTCCTTATGCTAATCCAACAAGTTTCTCACTTATTTCCCACAACTTTCGTGCCTTCTCTGCATCACTGGCTTCTTCAGAAAGCTGGTTCTCAAACGAGGCAGAGTTGGTGTTCCAACTCCAGTATACACCAGACTTGGATAGGCTTGGATCACTTACTACCTGAATACAAGAGGTTTTTTTACTTAATAATGACATATTACTGGAAAATGAAATCTGGTATTTTGTAATTCTGTTCAAACTGACCTGTGCAAGTCTTTTCCCAGCTTCTTCTTCAGACACATAACCTTTAGTGATGTACTTCTGAAATGGTGGGAAGAGAAGCCTGAACAATGGTATGTGTTCCCTGAACAATCCTGTTGTAGCAATGCATCCAGGGTATAGGGAAGCAAATGTGATCCCTGTCTCCTCATGGAAGCGTTTATGGAACTCTTGCATGGTTAGCATGTTACAAACTTTGCTGTCCTTGTAGGCTTTGGCACCATCAAATTCTCCTCCATCTATCATAGCTGAGTTGTTTAAGGCATTCAATCCACCTGCTAGTCCCCTTAGATCCCCGAGGTTTGCCTTCGGAGGCACATTACCGGCCAAGGTGTTTGTGTTTCCTGAAGTTAGGTAGAGCAAACAACATCTACATAACTACATTACCAAAGAGGCATGCGCACATATAATCTAGTTTTGTGTAGCAGCAGCGTTATCCAATTTTTGTACCAAAAATACTTTCACGTTTAGAAAATCTAAAATTTCTTTCTCAGGCTCATGTATCCCTATTAGTTTCAGCCAATTGCTTATTTCTACATTTTCGATTCTACATTCTTGTTTTAAAGATCAAATATATAGATATATATTGGAACTTTGGAAATACTCGTCCTAGGATTGAATACTTTTATCTCATAAATTTGAAGTCCTATCTCCAGCTGTATCAAACAGTAAAACAAGTTAAAAAAGTCTATACCTGTGATGGAGCCAACAATGATGAAGCGTTTGTATGGATAGTCTGATTTTTGCATGTCATCCAGCAACAGGCGCGAGAGGAGGAAATGTCCAAGATGATTTGTCCCAACACTAAGTTCAAATCCCTCAGCGGTAAAAGTTGGTTCCTTTGCTGTGGGCAAGTAAATTGCTGCATTGCATACCAATGCATCAAGAGGTCTTCCTGAGCGTTTGAAGGAATCTGCAAACTGGCGAACACTTTCAAGAGAAGAAAGATCAAGGTGCATAATTGAATAGTTTTCTTTAGGAATGCCAACTGATTTTGCAGCTCTCTCAGCCTTGAGAAAATTCCTGCATGCCATAATTACATTCCATTTCCCTGTTTCAGCTAGTGCCTTTGCTGTAGCTAGTCCTAAGCCAGAGGACGCTCCAGTGATTATAACATTGCCTTTCCTTAGAGTTTTCTTTCCTTGTGGTGAAGAGACTGCTGGAGTTGTAGCAGTGGTTTGGGCTTTAATAGGTCCAATTTGGAGTCTTCTATTGAACCCCTGTGATTAAAGTTTACAGTTATATAATTTAATGGCAGAGAGGTTCCAAATTGAGAAGAGGTATCCTACTTATGTGTTTTAGAAACTCACAATCACAACCTGATATCTGTTTAATGCACCTATGTATCTTTTCCCCAATCCCTTAAATTCGCCTGCTATCGTACTTCTTTGACAATCTAGAGCAGAGAACCTTTGTTACATCTATCCTATCCAACATTAGGGCCCTTGGAAATATAAGGGTAACATCATACTGTCGTAATTTAGGGGAGGACAATTTGAAATATAGCAAAAAGAGGAATAAGTGTCTTGGGATAAGATACCACCACATTATGCCTACCAATCATGTTTAACTAGAAAAATTCCTGTGAAATTATGGAGTATTTAGTACTAATGTCTACCAGTGTCCTTACCTGGTTATTCAAGAAAAGAGGATTGAAGTCAGCTTTGTAAATGTCTGACTTGGAAACTCCAAAGAAACTTGTCTCCGTTAGAGAAGATTTACCCTGAAACATGAATAACATGAAAGCATTCAGTTTTACTTGTAAAAAAACTAGAATTTGAAAGGGCTGATAAATTGACAGGAGCATACAGTACCTCTTTGTGAATGGTGATAGCTGCAGATGGAAGTAAAGTAGCTGCTGCTTGGAGTGCCATGACACCACACCAAAGTAAGACTTGTTTCTAGTTCAGTACCTCTTTGCGTTATTTGCTTCTTTTATTTAGCTGATATTTGATGTGGATTATTTTTTTACAAGTGATTAGTTCAGTATGTAGATAGGTGCAGAGAGATAAGATATGTTGTTATGGCCTCGGGGAAGTGCTGCTGACTGTATCTCATCATCCAATTAGGATGCTGGATTTGGATTCCTACTGATATCATATTAAAGTCCATGCTTGCATGCATTTGTTTTTCACTTTATTTTTTGGGTTGGACACACACAAGACTCTAAAATGGCTTTAAGCCCATCAAGCATCTGTAGTACTTCTTGGTTGGGCTGTTATATACAGTCTGTTTAAAGGAATCATTTTAAAAATGGGACCAAAAGAGATAGAACCATGAGTGTAATTATATCAATACATGTACAAATGTATTGCATTTAACGATGACTTAATTATAACTTAACACATGGACACATAAACCCTTAAAAAAAATTCTTAAAAAAAATGGTATATTTTAACATACTTGGGACACATAAACCCTTAAAAAAATGATATATTTTAACCTTCAAGTATGAGATCCGTTCATTTTAACCCTTTTATCAAAATTTCTTCCAATACTCCCTCAACCTCAAGGATTATTATGTCCACAATCAGACTTCAAGGGCAATATTGTTCGTCAATCATTTTCTTATCATTTCTTATTTATTAAATTATATATGGGCTGAGTTCTATGGAGTCCACCTTTTTATCGGAGTCCTCGGAGTCCATCTACGTTCTGCAAATAAAATATATTGTAAAACGTGTTATTTTGCAAAACATGTTACACAAATAGCATAACTTCAACAAAATCATGCAAATCTCATATATTTACGGTACAATATGTATGTTCTGCAATATGTTCTGCAACATGAACATTTATGTTCTGCAAACTAAACATGTTTTGTAGAATATATATTTTTGCAATGTTCTACTTGTAAAATGTATGCAATCTACAAGATTTTTGATAGAATAGTGATGTTTGTCGAAAAATAATATGTTTTGCAATATTTTAAGCTATATTTTACTTGCAGAACATATATGGACTCCGAGGACTCCAATTAAAGGTGGACTCCATAGAACTTTACTCTATATATATAAGATACTAATTAACTACGTGTTATTATATTTAGTTTACTTTCGGTGAATCTTAATAAATTTATAAATTTTACTTATAATAAAAACTTGCAAAATTATAATATACTATTAATATCTAGCATATATGCAATTATAACTGATATAAATCAAAACTTATAATTCGGCAAAAGGGCTGAAGTTTACGTAACATATAGTTAAAGGGTCAAAATGTACAATTTTTTTGTTTAAGGGTTCATGTGTACACCAGGTTATAATTTAGGGGTTAAATTATAATTAAGTCTTTAACAATTTCTAATTTGTGAATTCTAAGAATGATAAAGATGAAGTATTTTATAAATAAAGAATGTAAACCTATGTTACCCGTGTCAGACACTCGACACTCGTACATGCGCACTCGAATTTAGACACTTATTTTAAATCAAAAATATGTATATTTTTCAAAAAGTTGTCGAGTCCTATATTAGAACACGTGTATATATCGGACACTCCTATGCGAGTGCGAGTACCAGCATAGATGTAAACAATGAAATAATCCTCAATGATTAATGGGTCAAAATGCATATTTTAAGCAGAAGAAACCAAAGCAAGCTGCCGTACCATATCAGTCTTGATGTTTAAAGAAAAATAGGATTAGTGACTTCTTAATCCACAAGCACACTCTCTCAGATATTTTGATTTTCTTATTGTTAATCATATTTGTTGTACTATTGTTTGTTAGTAGTTGATAACTATCATCTTCAAGGACGGCTATTCAACAACCCATATTTTATCAACATCCCCAATTTAAGTGCCAGACAGAGTTACAGATATCAGAAATCGGAACTATTCGGTTGAGGTACTGAATTACGATTTATCGGACGATTTTTAAAAAATCGGATGATTAATCGGCGATTTATCAGAAATCGGTCAAATCGGACAAATATTTTTGACCGGTTTTTGAGCGATATATCGGCGATTTTTGAAAAATCGGCCGATTTCTATAACAGAACTACCACATAATGCGTACTGCAAGAATAAGAATATTCTTATTTTCTTTTACTCCTGTATTCCTGCAAACAATTAATGTACTAAGTTAATCATGGGCTCAATTGGGTACTCTCCGTCCCTCCCATTTATTTATATTTTACTTTTTGGATATCCATTTCAATTATTTACATTTTAAAAAATTTCAAAAATAGTAAAGTTTTTATAATTTTTAAAATAAATGAATCCACTATTTCTCTCTACTATACCCACTTTATATATATAATATTAATCGATCACACTACTTTACTAACTTTTAATTTATCACCGTTTTTTTTTTAAACTCGGTGCACAATCCAAATATAAACATTTGGGAGGGAGTAATATTTATACATTAGTAGTTTGTGGGTTTTGCTTATGATTATTCTTAGGTTGTTTAAGAGCATGTCTCTGAGATCTGCTTGCGTGATATTACTTTCCTGATGCAAACAGAATGATTGAACCAAGGAAACCACAAGGTACATTAAGAATTAAAACATGACAAACACCACAATATACATTAAAGACTCCAAGAAAGTTGGAGAAGGAAATCACAAAACCGTTTCCTTTCACCCTGTTCTTGGAATCTGAAGATAACTGAAATTACTACGTGTGCCTGGCAACATAATATGACTCTGGAAAAGAAGCTCTAATCATATACTTGTGCCAGACTTATTCTACAAGCAAGCTGGATACTACTAGGTGTTCTCCTTCACAAGAAAAGGTCTGTAATATGCAACCTTTTGCAAGTGGTCTAGGAGAATGATGTGAATATTTTGGTTAGAGAAAACTAGAGTTTCACGGTCTGCTTTAAAAATCAGCAACCAGTGAACATATATCAGGGGGTTTGTTTAAAAGCTTTTGCCTCGCCTGATTTTTCGAAACAAGATCAGTCTTGATCATTCCAGTAGAAGGTATTCATGCTGTCTGATAAAGCTGAACTAGTACTTTCTTGCTGCTTCTGCGCATCTAAGTTATTATATTCTTGGTGATGAACATTGCCTAAGGAGAGATTTGAAGGCATCATAAAATTATTGCTGGTGTCTAAATTATCCCAAGCAGGACTACCTGGACCCCAACCTCCCTGAAATGGATTGAACCAAGTATCTGACATATCACTCCAAACCAACTCAGAGGAGGACCCTAAAACGCCTCCTCCGGATCCAGAACTCCCGACACTGGATTGCACGTGTACGCCATCTGGTATCTTGCTCGATCCTAATCCAGAATCATCATTCAGTGGTGGCAACTCTGCATTGGAAGACTGATGAAGGATCTCAGGAGCTTCTTGAGCCTTTTTTGATGCGTCAGTCGACAATGTAGATGAACCAGATTCAACCTCCACTGTTTTGTCTTTGTTGAGGAACCTCTCAGGGAAATTAAGCCTAGCATTCTCACCTCTCAACTTGAAGGCTTCGCGATCATATGCCATAGCAGCATCCTCGGCAGTGTCAAAAGTGCCAAGCCAAAGACGAGTCCTGTTTCGAGGGAGACGAATCTCTGCTACCCATTTTCCCCAGTGCCTCTGTCTCACCCCTCTGTACAGCTTTGTTTGGGATATAGGCTGAATAGGAGGCTTAAAAAGAGCTCTACTATCCTGTCCCAACTTGTTCATCATCATCATCCTTCCTCTTGGACTCAAATTCAACGCATTACTCCAGTACTGCAACAGCTGCTGCTGCTGGTACTTGGGTGAAGCTGCTAAGTCGCCGCAAAAATATGGCGGGAATCCAAATGCTTGGTGGTGATGAGGCTCAAAAGAGATCATCGGTTGCTGAGTTAGTTGGTCTTGAGGGTTTGTTAAGGGAAGTCGTAAATTTTCTATGGACTGTTGAGGCCCATTAAACGCGAAAGGAAACTGTCTTGAAGAAGAAGGTGGAATAGATACAGGCGATGTTGTTGTTCTAGTAGTAGAAGGAACAGAAGGTTGCGACAAGTCTTGGTTGATTTTCTTGAAAGGCCTATCGGACGACATGGAAGCTTCCTCAAAAATTGTCTTCCATTGTCGCATTTCTAGACCAGTGTAATCGAAATCCTTACCTTCATCTTGGTCACTGTCCATACCACTATTTAACTGCGAATCAGCAACAACCATCTTTGATTTGCTAGACATTGATTCCGCCAAAAAAAAAAAAATCAGTGACGGAATCAGGACTCTAAAAAACGGAATAAAATGTTGTGTCACTAATTTATAAAGGCTGACCAGGGTTTGAAAAAAAAGGAAAGCAAGAAAGCGTGCCGCCCGCTCTTTGGTAACAAGGGAACCACTTAACCTGAATAGTGTATAAAAACTAGGGAAAGTATGATGAGAGAATGAGCGAGCGGCTTTGATACAATTGTGCAAGTGTGTTTTGGATTGGAAGAGGAGGATGTGGGTTTATAACAAGGCAGTAAAAGATCTTGGTTTAGTGACAAAGACTCGGAGAAGTAGTAGGGTCCTCAAGTAAGTGGTTGGTTGGTTTGTGCTTCTCATTTGACCCCACGCGTTTTTTTTTTACCTTCTTTTAATTTCCGTAACTTGCACTCTAAATTTCTCAATGACTTGCACTCGCAAACACCCCTGTTTCAGTTTCATGTCACCGTTAATGGCTCTTACTCTGCATTTGCTCATCCCACCATTACTTCCTCATGTATTAGTGCTAATATTCAAAAGTAGCATCTGAATTGCTTACCAAAACTTTTCCAGAATGCTGTGGCACGACACATGTCACTTATTCTAATTCGCGTGTGCACGTGTTTGTCACATTTTATTATTAAACATTTTTGAACAATTTTGAAAACTAATTTGGGGTAATTAGTATTTTCCTATATTGAATATTCTTATTTTTTTCAAACGACAAAAACGCGGTACAAATTACAAATCAGATGGGAAGTGGAAGGCACGATATGTGAGTTGTGAAATATTGTACGCTGGACATGGGTCGTACCATTAGAATATGACCTTAGCGGAAGCCTTTTATATAGCCTATAGACAATCTGGATAACCGGTAATCTGTTTCACCTTCAAACGATTCCCTAAATTCCCAGGAACCAATTTTCAAGAAAAACCAAAAGTTGACGTGCAGGAGGAGCCAGGACCTCGACCCCCTTGGATCGGTCCATGTATACCTTTAGACTTCTGCAAGATCGTAACGTTAAGAAGCACAAACTCACTAAGAAAAAATAATGAACGTGTTCGTAGTAATTAACAGAAACTGTAAAGTAACAATTTTGATGCAATTTCGGTGAATATGCAACTACATATATATTAGTAGTTTTTAACATCTATAAGCCCCATGGTCTGCACTGCATACTTGGTTCAGATACTACTGGGTTCTAACAATTACTTAAGGGCCAGTTACAGCCTACAGGCTTTTCCCAAGTCATACTAGTATTCAGACTGATGTACAATGGTTGACAAATCAATTAGTTAAAGAAAAAGGTTGACAAATGAAAATCAAAGGCCTAGATGATTAATTAATGAATAAGGTGTGATGAATAAATATAGTTGCAACAGCATAGCTTTGGAAGTCAAGGGCAAATAATAGGGGAAGGCTCTCTAGCTTTCGGTGCACAAGTACAGCAAAGTGTTTGTCAAAACTAAACATGATTCATTCATGGGGGATTGCATGTTTGTGTTCACAGTCGGTGCTCGGCCGCTCCATGCCTTCTCCACCTTCCCTTTCCTAATCTTACACGTTACTACTTCCCATTTTCATTACCTCTTTTTTTTCAATCTATTTACTACTCCCTCCCTCTCTTAAAACGTTTCTATTTATGTTGGACACGTGTGTTAATGCACAATTTTGATTGTGAATATCTTTAATATTATATTAATATTAAATATAAAACTTTATTATATTAAAATATTCATAAATACGAATTCAACAAAATCATTCATGACTATATTTAATCGTATAGATTAGACGTAAGTTAATAGTCAATCGCTTATTATGAATAGTGCCGAAAGTCAAAATAGAAAATATATAACGGAACGGAGAGATTATAAATTTAGACTCAATTATCATGTGATTATGCCATCTAAACTTGGCGGGACGGAATAAGAATTTTGACCCATAATAAAACATATAGGTGAGTTTATTTTGAATTTTATTTCCACCTTGAAATTTATTACAAAGAAATAACTTACACAATCCTTTAGAATAATAGTATTAGGTGTCAATATTTCGATATTTCACCTTTTCACAATTTTAAACACCTTCAAGTCATTACATATTAAAATTTCAAAATATTAAATCATAATTAAACAATAAATGTATTAAAATTTAACAAACTTATACTTTTTTCTTCCGAGAATCAATTTTCAGATATATATACTTTTCTGAAGGAAAAAAATAAATACTTAGTATGTAAACAATAATTTTCTAAATAAATTGATATTGTTTATGAAATAACTAAAACAGATGGATCTACATAATTTAGTAACCTCCAATTAAGGGTAGGGGTGAGCAAACAAAAACTGAAACCGGACCGAAAAACCGAAAAACCGCACCGAAAAAAACCGAAACCGACAAAAACCGAAAAAAACCATAACTGAACCGAACCGACCGGGCGGTTTGGTAACGGTTACGGTTTTATCCTTAAAACCGAACCGAAAAACCGAACCGCTAATATTATTTTAAAATATTTAATATATATTTATTTACTTATCGACACTTGAAAAATTTATATAAAATTTTTAAAAATCTTCTGTTGTTGGGTCTGTACATGGATCATGAATTTTTTATTTAAAGTAGAATTTCGAAGAGTTGTGGTAATAGTTATATATAAAAAAAGAGTTGCAGTACTAGTGTACAACAGTGGTGTAGAACTAAATTTTATATACTTTATAAATTTTTTATTCTAGCTTATCTTAAATTTGCTACAAGGCATTTACTTGCACTTATTCGATAGTCATTCATATTAGAGCTCTATTAATTCATCAATACGAATCCCCTCATTTAACGATGCTACTTGTTTGTTACATTATACTAAACAATTAATTTTCTTAGATTTATATTAAATAACGTCTACAAATACTCTTAATATTATATTAAATAATTATTTTTTTAAAAAAATAAAAACCGAAAAAAAACCGAAACCGATAAACGGTTAACCGAACCGAAAATAACCGTTCTGAACGGTTCAGTTACGGTTAATATCTAGAAACCCAACCGAACCGACATACACGGTTCGGTAACGGTTTTCGGTAAAAACCGAGCCAAACCGAACCGTGCACACCCCTAATTAAGGGTATAAACGAATAAACTGTACGTGAGCCACTTCTCGTAAAAAATTCGAATTCGGCTAAAAAATAATCTAGCTGAGCTCGAGCTCGAGTTTTTCGAATTTTTAACCGAGCCGAGCTCGAGCTTCTAATTATTCGGCTTGTAAGGTTCTCGAGCCTTATCGAGCCTCTATTGTTTTATTTTTTAAATATTTAATATTTAATATTTATTTTTATCCAGTAGAACTCGAGCCGAATTCGAGTCGATCGCTATCATATTTCGAATTTTTTGTTAATATTTAGTGAAGTAATTCGAGCTTTTGAGCCGAACTCAAACCTGCCAAATATTTTACGAGTCGAGTTTCGAACTTGAAATTAAAAATTCGGTCAAGTTCCGAGATCGAACCTAAACTATTTTAATTGAAAGCTCAAGTTCGAGCCGAGCCTTACGGTGTAAGGCTCGGTTGGGCTCGGCTCGATTACACGGCCGAGATTAAGTTTTCTTCTGGGGTTGTTTTTTGCCGTACTCCAATTTCTCCACAAATATCTTGTTTGTTATTTTAGCATGGCCGATACGTGGCAGTTTGTCCTCATACATATTGGGATTATATATACACGCAATGGCATTACACCCGTGGACTTTTACGATAAGAGTAGATAAATACATGTCCAACCAATCAATGGCTACTCTGATGACTCCTAATGTTATTGCTAACAAAGTGAAAGTCCCTATCCTAGACACCGACCCCGACTTCGACTTCACAACTTCAATGTTGGTCGGTTCGATTTCACTTACAAATTTATGTGAAAACACCAATCATCTTGTGATTCTAAACGAGTCTTATGTCAAAGTAGTATGTAAATACATCAAAATAAGTGGCGTTTTAATCATATAAGGTGTTAGCTCAAATAAGAATGCACCCCAAAGTCCATTGCGTAATATAATATTTAATTATATTCACTTATTTATATACATCATATATTTAACATTTAAGAGAAAGGTCTCGAAATGGATTTCAATTTCTAATAATTAGAATATATTCATTTACTCAAGAGTGTCATATTAAATGAACTATAAATATTATATAATACTAGTTGGTAACTCGTGCGAAACACGAGCTCAAATTAAAAAATAATAGTATCACATTATTATTTGCATAAAACTGAAACTCATAATCCGTGTAAAATACAGATCTAAATATAATATATAAATTACTTTTAAAATATGTAGTTAAAAAAATCGAAGTTAAGTGTAACTCTAAAATTTCACCGTATAGTTCTAGTTATGCATGCACCTAATTATTTACTTATATAAATCTGACATGTTAACTTACTAATACGATTATTTTAAAGTAAACCGACGCTTGGATGTTCAACAATAAATAAAAATTTAAGAAAAATAAAATTTACAGAGAGTAAAGGTTAATTTTTGTCCGTTGAGATTTTATTACACAAAATTTTAAAAATAGTTGTAAAATTTTCTAGGGAGTATTAAGATTTGAGACCTAAACATTGTTTCGCTTATTAGTATAGATAGTTGATAACCCGTGCGAAACACGGGACCGAGACTAAAAATATTGAATTAATATATGTAGAAAATTATTCATAATTCGTGCGAAACACGAATTAAAATTAATATATTAATATCAAATATTAAATTGGTACTTGCAAAAAATATTTATGTAGTTAAAAAGAATCAAATCAGTTATGAAATTTTCCACTATAATTGTGGCGCCCCAAAACCCGGGGTCAGAAGTCTCGGAAGCCACGCCATCTAAACTCACACAACTCACACTACAATATGTAAATACTCACGCTTCACGACCCCACACTTATCACACACACACACTTACAGGTTATTGTCTTGGAAACGAACTATCATAACTAGAGAAATTTTATTACAACCCAAAAGTAATTAGTCTTACCGGGGAGTGACCTTTAGGTAAGGCTAGTCCGCCGACCAAATATACGTTTCTTGTTTCTTACCTTACATAAGAAATACTTATAAATAAGCCGAACTATAAACAACTGAAAACTAATCCAGCTTATTCTGACTACCTGTGGTACAACACCAAATAATCTACAGAACAGCTGGCCATTTCCTACCCGTTTCCTGGTTGTAGTTCTCATGGAAGGCATCTTGATTCACTGTTGTGTTGTGTCAATTTAAGAAAACAAGTGTGAGCTATAATGCCCAGCATAATAATGTACAGTATGAAAATGACTGTATGATAACATCATATATGATAATTATGTTTTATTCGAAAATAGTTTTCCTTGGTGATACACACCTTCTTATGAAAACAATTTTTTAAGAGATTTTATTATCCTGCGAATACCTTAATAGTAATCCCAGCACCTAGGCTTGGGTTACGGTATTGCATCTCAATTCCAATTGGAAGAATTAGGACACTCGTTGGAGCCACCGTATACGATGATCAGTCGTAATACGATAATAATAACCTTTTCTACTAGTAGAAGGACGACACCTTCGTATCCCGGTTATCACCTTTGCCACATTCGGGCAACGTGTCCCATTTTCGGGTATACACATACTTCACAAGTTCCTGAGTACACTGAGTACCTTCGCCTGCGGTACCTTTGGTAGTCCATCTAGCACACATAGTACCAGAGTCTACCCCTCTCTTGTCCTTTAAAAGAATTCTATCAATCTCGAGAACTCGAACCACATCGAAATTCTCCAAGCGTTTTACTTGTTGATAGAAATATCTTATCTCTCTAAGATATAAGTGGATATATATGTATATACGTACTTCCGAGAATTTCGGAGGAAGTACTAAGGATGTGTAATATCCCGTAATTTTTTAGAATTCGATTAATAAACGAATAATAGAATAAAAAGGATTAAAATTAGATAAGGACTAGGATTTAAAATTAGGTTAGACTATTGGGCCTAAAATTTGGGTTAGATTCTAATATGAATAACTTGTAGGTTAAGATATAGGGTTTTGTATCGTTATAAATACATCATATTCGTATTTCTCGTCTTTTATGTCAAAATTCGTAGTGCTCTTTTCAGCATAAATCAGTAGTCTTGTAAAATTCGTAGAAAATTCATCGTAAGTCAGAATTCAGTGATTCTAGACTTTTCGGAGAGGTCTTTTCGTTATCTTCAACTTTCGTATTTTGTGTTCCAAGATAACGTCGTTTAAAGGGTCAAAAAGTCTCAATAAGGATCTGATCAAAATTGGAGTCATGGAGAAGATCGAGATTTTAGATGTTTCATTTTTGATGGGTTGCTAAGGATTGATTGTGTATCCTAATGTGAATTATCAGTTTGCGTGATTGAGGCAAGTAACTTTCGTTGCTCTGTATTATTTGTTGCTTACGTGTTCTGTAAGTGATTATTCGTTGTTCCGTATATTTTGAAACTTGAATTATCTGTTTGATTACGCAAGTGAATCTTTATTGCTCCGTATTATTATGTAATGTATCTTATATTGTTTGATTCATGTGCTCAAATATTTGTTTTGATTTTCGTATGTATGAAATTAATATGTGATTGATAAGAAACTAACTCAAATAAATCCCCAGTCTTAATCACGTATAAGAATTAGAATCCGATTACTTGACAGTGTGATACTTAGAACTTAGAACAAGTTTGCGCACGTTCCGGAACACATCGATACCTTGTCAAGCTTTGGTTGCACTTGACGAGGGACGTGAACTAGCCCCCCATCGAATAAGAATTAGAACCCGGTCACTTGGGAAGTGCGGGCTGTTTCAGTTGGTATCAAGAGCAGGCTGTTCTTCAGAGTGTGTTAGTTATGGGACTAGTACATTCCCTAGGATTCGATCTTGTGGACCATAGTTTAAGTTTGTCCTATAGGAGATTAGCGAGAGTAGACGTATAGGTTTGTTGTGAATTTGGGGACCAAATTCTTTTTAAGGAGGGTAGTATGTAATATCCCATAATTTTTTAGAATTCGATTAATAAAAGAATAATAGAATAAAAAGGATTAAAATTAGATAAGGACTAGGATTTAAAATTGGGTTAGACTATTTGGCCTAAAATTTGGGTCAGACTCTTATATGGATAACTTGTAGGTTAAGATATAGGGTTTTGTATCGTTATAAATACATCATATTCGTATTCCTCGTCTTTTATATCAAAATTCGTAGAGCTCTTTTCAGCATAAATCAGTAGTCTTGTAAAATTCGTAGAAAATTCATCAGTAGTCTTGTTCCGTATATTTTGAAACTTGAATTATCTGTTTGATTACGCAAGTGAATCTTTATTGCTCCGTATTATTGTGTAATGTATCTTATATTGTTTGATTCATGTGCTCAAATATTTGTTTTGATTGTCGTATGTATGAAATTAATATGTGATTGATAAGAAACTAATTCAAATAACTCCCTAGTCTTAATCACATATAAGAATTAGAATCCGATCACTGGACAGTGTGATACTTAGAACTTAGAACTAGTTTGCGCACGTTCCGGAACACATCGATACCTTGTCAAGTTTTGGTTGCACTTGACGAGGGACGTGAACTAGCCCCCCATCGAATAAGAATTAGAAACTGGTCACTTGGGAAGTGTGGCATAAATTATAAGATGCCGGTCACTGGCAAAGTGTGGCATAAGGTGTGATTTAGGACTGTGGGACTAAAGATAAGAATTTGTTATTAAGATTTATTGATTGATTAAGAATTTTGATTATGTGGATTATAGAATCTGTTTGATTATGATTATTGATTATATCGTGTGCATCTTTGTTCACCTTGTTATCGAATATATATGTGATTTTGTGTGATCTGTGTTATTTGTCAAGCATGTTTAAATTCTGTTTTCGAAAAAGATTTAAAATATTATTTTGAGCCGTCAAACGGTAGTTGCTTGCTGGGCTTCGCCGCTTATTCTTTTAATATTTCAGGTTTCATCTAAAAGACTCGAGTTGGTTAGTATTGGAGTTCGAGGACCTTAGAATTGGAGTAGATTGACTTTTGGACCCCGCTTTTGAAAGAGATATGTCCTAAGTCCAATCTCGTATGAGGATTTAGGAATAAATTTTATGTAATCTGTTTTGATTTCATTGATATTAATAAAATACTTGTTTTGTTTTTATTACGGGCTCTATCTATTTAAGTGTTTAAATAAGATATACCATAGTTTAGAGTAAAGCTTTTTATGGATTATGATGAGATCATAATAGTGAGACCTAAAAGATGATAACTCTAAACTTAAATAGTTCCTGGTCATAGGATTACTAACTGGTAATTAATAATCCGCAAAGATTGGTACATACTATGTTTGCTCCCTTCAGGAGGATGTCTGTTCTCATAGGCATTTGTGTGGTGACACTATAGCTAGTATGTAGGTGCTTATTAGGGAATAAGTTCACTGAACATGACTCGATAAGTTGAACAACTAATGGAGATTACTCACGTGTCAATAGTTATTCACTGAGTGATAGTTGTACAAGTGTCCTTAGACTTGAGATCGTTAAAGGTATCTTATATATAATGAACTGTGCTTTGATTTAGTCCTTAGTCTCAAGGACATCCATTAGGTCTATTCTGGGCATAGGGATTTATGTATAGAGATAATTAACGTCAATAGAGGATATACCCCTTCCAGTATAGGAAGAGAATATCCTATGTTATTCTTAGTATGCGAGTTCTGGAATCTCTGGCCAGAGTGTATGAAATTAGAAAGGAGTTTCTAATTTGCATTAATATGAACTTTGCATTATGAATAAGAAATCATATGATTAAATTTGATAGGCTTGACACGAGATCCATGCCTTATATTTATTCGGGATATTATAAGGGTAGAAGGAATTCATTGTACGGTAACTAGTCACTGACAGGTTCTTGATATTCTAAGCAGTGAATTCATATTATCCGGATAGTCGCGATATGTTGAGAAGCATCACTCACGATGTAGAATAAATATAATTAATCAGTTAATTATATTTAGTGAATTTTAGTATTCATGTAAATAATTAATAAAAATTTATTATTATTTATTTCTACTACCGGCATAATATTGAACCTACAGGGTCACACCATAAAAGAATATTTTCTTTGATGAAATAATGAGAGAGAGAATTATTTTCTAAATAGTTAAGAAAAAGAAATAATGATTAAAATAGTTTTAATTATTATTAAAGCATTTTATGAAGATAAAATGTGGGGGTTAATATATATAAAGATATATTATAAAATCCTAGGAGAGCCCTATAAATAGAATGAGATGGATGGCTCATTAAAAACATAACACACAATTTTGGTTTTGTGAAAACCCTAGCCTTCATCTTCTTCTTCTTCTCTCTCTCTCCCAAAAATTCTATTTTTATAAAAGGTTAGTTTTATAAAAAGGTTCATCGAAGAGGATCGTTCTTGGTGGATACCGGTAGAGTGCTTCACACACTGAGGAGCAACTGCTAGCACTCCAATTTTATAAAGCTTCGATTCACGAGGTATGGTTTCGATTCCTCAGTTTTTCCCTTTTATACATTTTTCTATATGTGCGGTATATGGTTTTTACGGAATACATGTTATTTCACGCTTCCGCTCATCCGTAAATTCCTTCATTGGCATCAAAGCTAGGTTCTGCATATAGAGATTCATATAAAAAATTTCAGATTTTTTATGCATGTATGGATTTATTATGATTTTTGCAAGTTTATTTGGATTTAATTATGAATTAATTCGAAATAATTTTTGCATGAGATTTTGACTACTGATCTGGGTTCTACAAGTGTTGTAGATTGCCTAGGTATTTTTTTCATAATTTTGTGATGTGTAGATTATTTGTTATGAATTTTTAAAAATCGTTTTAATTAAAAATTCATGAAATAATTTTGCATGTGAATAATTATGATTAAAATTTGCACAAGGACCCATGGCTGATTTGGTATTTTTCTGCTACTCCTTGATTTAAGAAATCATATTATTTTGATTTTTATTAATTTATTAATTAAATGTTAATTAATTTATTAATAATAAAATTAAAATAATAAATTAATAAAGAGTTATTAAGGAAGGGAGTAAAGGGAAAGGGGGTTACATCTCCTAATTGTAACAGCAGCAAAAGGAAACGGCAGGAAGAAGAAACAGAAAAAAAAAACCTGCTGCGGCTGTGCCAGGCGCGTGCGCTGCACGCAGGGAAGGGATGTGTTGCGCATTCTGTGAATGCGTTACACACTGTTGCACATTTACGGAATGCGTTACACGCGTAAATGGCTCAACAGTGTTGTAACGCATTACGTACATGCGTTACAGCCCGTATGTCCACATTAAATTTGATTTTTTGGGAGTTTCGTAACTCCGTTTTGGGCGTGCAATATATCGTTGGATTTGTTTTTCCGAGACGGATCTAATGGAGTGGTCAAATATTTTTTATATAAAAGTTTTGAACTGTTTATATTTCCGAAAGTGTTTTAAAGCATGTTTTGATTGTTTTAATTGCTTTTAAATGCTATAGTAAATCCATACATCATTATTTCAATGTGTGACATGATATTACTGTTGGATTTTAAACGCAGCGGGGGCATGACAAAACACTTTTACACATATAAAATCCAAATAAAAGCATACAGATCATGAATAAAAATTCGAGGGATCAAATTTAACCTTTAAAAATAATTCGGAGACAACGATCAGAGATCCTTAGCAGTTGCTCCTCAAGTGTGAAGCACTCCACCGGTATCCATCAAGAAAACAATGTTAAGGAGGAGGAAGGAGGTGGAGAGAATTGGGTTTTCCAAACTTTTTGGGTTTTGTGTGGGTTAGAATAAAATTAGGGTCTATAATAGTGTATTTATAGGCAAAATTTTCAGCTGAAATTTTCCCATAAATATTATTATTATTATCCCATTTATAATTCTCATTAATAATTAAAACACCTTTTAATCATTAATCCTTTTTCTAAACACTTTAGAAATAATTCTCTCTCTTGATTTAATTTCCAAAAATTAAATCCTTTAATTAATAATATTAAGAACTTTTCTTAATTAATTTATAATCAATTAAATCTCATTTAATCAATTATTAAATTTGCCAATTAATTATTTATTTCATAAATAAATAATTATTAGCCATTATTAATTAATTCCTCCACCATTAAATCATTCTCTTTTTATGGTGTGACCCTGTAGGTTCAATATTAAGCCGGTAGTAGAAATAAATAATAATAAAACTATTTTATCATTATTTATATAAATTCTCTAATTTATTAAATATGATTAATTAATTAATCATATTTATTCTACATCGTGAGGGATACTTCTCAGCATATCGTGACTATCCGGATAATATGAATTCACTGCTTAGAATACCAAGAACCTATTCAGTGAATAGTTACCGTACAATAAACTCCTTCTACCCTACAATGTCCCGATTAAATATAAGGCATGGATCTCGTGTCAAGCCTATCTAATTCAATCACTTGCTTACCATTTACTACGCGTAGTTCTATGCAAATTAGAAACTCCTTTCTAATTTCATTTACTCTGGCCAGAGATTCCTGAACTAGCATAAGTGGATCAGCATTGAACATTCGCTTCCTTCACCGGAAGGGGTAGATCCTTTATTGATCATACACTATCTTCGTGTACAAATTTCTATACCCAGAAGAGCCCTAATAATTGTCCCTGAAGACTAAGAACTAAACCAAAGCATAGTTCAGTGTACACAAGATTACTATGATGACCTCAAGTCTAAGGATACTTGTACAACTATCACTATGTGAACAACTGCTGACACGTGAGTAAACTCCATCAGTTGTTCAGCTGTGCGAGTCATGTTCAGTGAACTTATTCCATAATAAGCACCTACATACTAGCTATAGTGTCACCACACAAATGTCTATGAGAACAGACATCCTTAATAATGAAGCAAGCATAGTATGTACCAATCTTTGCGGATTATTAATTACCAGTTAGTAATCCTATGACCAGGAACTATTTAAGTTTAGAGTTATCATCTTTTAGGTCTCACTATTATGATCTCATCTTAATCCATAAAAAGCTTTACTCTAAACTATGGTATATCTTATTTAAACACTTAAATAGATAGAGCCCGTAATAAAAACAAAACAAGTCTTTTATTTAAATCAATGAAATCAAAACAGATTACATAAAGAGTTATTCCTAAATCCTAATACATGATTGGACTTAGGACATATTCCTTTCAATCTCCCACTTGTACTAAAGCCAATCACTCTGGTATCTAATACCCATCTTGTCTTTATGACGATCAAAGTGACTTTCATAAAGTAGCTTTGTGAGTGGGTCTGCTATGTTGTTATGTGTGTCAACTCTAATTCGATACAATACAAGAAATGTTACCGCGCTCCCACTAACCCTTTTGTAGACGCATGGTTCATCTGCGTTTTTGATAAAATCAAACTCTTTGATTGTCTCATCAAAAGGGATATTCCATCTACGAGAAGCTTGCTTTAAACCACATATGGTTCGCAGCAGCTTACATACTAGGTTTTCATTTCTCTTGGAAAGAAAACCATCTGGCTATTTTCCAGATCTCATAGTCGTAGTAAGCAACAATCGCAAGCAAAATTCGAACTGATTATAACAGGGCTACATGTAAAAGGTTTCATCAAAGTCAATCAATTGCCTTTGTTTGAATCCTTTTGCCACAAGCCTGGCCTTAAAGGTCTCCACCTGGCTATTTGCTATAATCTATCTTTTGTATACCGTATACATAGATTCCATTCTGGATTTCATGGCACTATGCCATTTCTCTGAGTCAACACTACTCATAGCCTCATTATAGGTCACAGGGTCGTCATCATCAATGATAGACAACTCATTGTCATTCTCAATGACAAGGCCATATTACCTCTCAGGTTGGCGAGACACTCTCCCTGATCTATGAATGGGCTGTTCCACAAAAGGTTGTTCAGTCATAACAGGTGTTTCCACTTGATCCGTAGTAGTTTGTGCTTCTTGAACTTCATCAAGTTCAATTTTGCTCCCACTGTTTCCTTCAAGGATAAACTCCTTTTCCAAGAAGGTAGCATGTCTGGAGACAAACACCCGATGATCGGTGTAAAAGTAATACCCTAAAGTCTCTTTAGGATATCCCACAAAACTACATTTTACGGATCGATATTCCAGCTTATCTGGGTCAACTTTCTTGACATAAGCTGGACATCCCCAAATCTTAACGTGTTTAAGACTCGGTTTCCTTTCTTTCCATATCTCATACGGAGTTTGAGGAACAGATTTGGAAGGCACCTTATTCAGTAAATATGCTGAGGTTTCCAATGCATAACCCCATAGGAATACTGGAAGATTTGCATAGCTCATCATGAACCGAACTATGTCTAACAAAGTTCGATTTCTCCTTTCAGATA
The DNA here is from genome assembly GCF_009905375.1 of Apium graveolens. Classification (NCBI taxonomy): domain Eukaryota; kingdom Viridiplantae; phylum Streptophyta; class Magnoliopsida; order Apiales; family Apiaceae; genus Apium; species Apium graveolens. The sequence continues at coordinate 13,319,485 of NC_133657.1, read as the reverse complement.
CCAATCTGGAGGCGTCCACTGGGAGACTATACCATTTACTTTGAGATAATCTAGAAACTCTCCATTCAAGTATTCACCACCTCGATCTAATCGAAGAATTATAATACTATGTTTGGTTTGTTTCTCCACTTCATACTTATACTCTTTGAACTTTTCAAAGGGCTTCAGACTTGTGTTTCATCAAACACATATCCGAATCTAGATCTATCATCTATGAAAGTAATGAAGTATGAAAATCCACCCATGGATTGCTTACATTGGTCCACATACATCTGCGTGTACCATTCCTAGCAAATTTGCAGTCCTCTCTCCATGTCTACTAAATGGAGACTGCAGTGCCACTATGAAGTGAGATTTTCATCATCCCTTTTCTTTTATTAGTTTGTTCAATCTGAAGTAAATTATGTCACATTTATACAGACCATTATTTAAAATACCACGTCCATAAAGAATATTATCTCTGAGAATAGAACATTCATTATTCTCAATAATAAATGAAAATGCAGCCAAGTCTAACATGGGAATAATATTCCTCACAATCGAGGGAACAAAATAACAATTATTTAAAACAATAGTCTTGCCCATAGGCACATGTAAATGAAATGATTCTACATCTTCAGCAGCAACTCTTGCTCCATTTCCCATCAGTAGAATTGCCTCCTCTTCCTCAAGAGTCCTACTTCTCCTTGGTCCCTGCAACAAATTGCAGATTTGAGAACCACAGGCGGCATCTAATACCCAAGTAGAAATTTGATTTAATGACATATTCACTTCTATCATGAACATACCTGAATCAGAAGCGGTAGTCTCACTACCCTTCTTCTTCTTCTTCAATTCTGCAAGGTAAACCTTACAGTTCCTCTTCCAGTGCCCCACCTTATTACAGTGAAAGCAAACAACTTTGCTCTTGGGGTCTTCAGCTTTTGGTGGAACCGGTATTTTCTCACCTACTTTCTTCTTCTTGGAAGAGTTCCTCTTCCTTTTCTTAGGATTGGAACCTTCACCAATTAGAAGAACATAACTCTTCTTAGGGGGAAAATTCGATTCCGCAGTCTTCAACATGTTGTGGAGTTCAGGCAGGCTGACATCCAACTTATTCATGTGAAAGTTCACAACAAACTGCGAGAACGAACTCGGAAACGATTGCAAGACCAAGTCTTGGTTCAGCTCCCCATCCATGGCAAAACCAAGTTGTCCAAGACGTTCAATCAAATTGATCATCTTAAGTACATGGTCATTCACAGATGATCCCTCAGACATCCTACAACCGAACAGCTCCTTCGATATCTCATATCGAGCTGTCCTCCCCGCCACATCATACAACTCTTGTAGATGCATGAGGATAGTGTGAGCATCCATATGCTCATGATGCTTCTGTAGCTCAATGTTCATGGAAGCTAGCATGATGCATTGAGCAACATTCGCATCATCTATCCACTTACGATACACAACATGTTCATCATTATGTGCATCACTAGCAGGTTCAGTAGGCTTAGGTGAGTCAATCACGTATTCCAGCTTCTCAATCCTGAGAACAATTCTCAAGTTTCAAAGCCAGTCAGCATAATTAGGACCAGTCAATTTGTGAGCATCTAGTATGCTCCTGAGTGATAGTGCAGAAGACATAACGTACAAAGTAAATCTGTAAATGATAAACACATAACAACACTTAGCAAATATTCGATTTCATTTCAAAACACTATATGAATCGGGTCTTTATTCATAAGTGGCTCCCACTAGTTTATCTAATTTATTCAATTCCCTACGTGAAAAATTAAGCATTCATAATGCTAGTGGGAATAGGGATCCTACATTCCATTACACGACCCCGGCTGTAGCACGAACCGCCATGTAATGTTCAATAGGCAGACAACTCTTGTCAATTACATCTTATGTTATTCCCTAATCAAACTTTAGCCTCTTGAATAATTGAGTCTCGGATGTAGCACGACAAACTCAATATTCTAAGTCAAGTCTAACCCAACATTCCGTACAGTTGAATTAGTCCCCAAAGGCCCACGGCTGTAGCACGTACCGACCTTTAGATTTTTATTCAATGTACACATCTCTATGTAATAGACAAGTATTTCTTATTTCGAAATCAAAGCCCTCGGCTGTAGCACGAACCGACAATGATTTAAAAATAAGAACTACCTTTCTATCATGTTGGAAGGCTATGACCGACACAAGCCCGTTGTGTCATTGGCCAATTACTACTTGATATTATTTAATTTTAGAGGGATTATATTACGTTACAATCATAATCATATTATAAAGAGATTCTTCCTTTTAAATTAAATATTTCAAATCAATAATCAATAATCAGATGATTCCCAGATCGGGTGGAGCATTGTCAAGAGGCGTCACTTAATAACCCTTTCTTACAGATAGAAATCTGTTGTTGACAGAATCATCCTTTCTCTCATATCGAAAATCATATTCAATTACGTGTTTCACAAACACAAGAATCTCATGATTGTATTCATAATATTGTTATTAAGGTTATGAAACAATTTCACTATACTAGGTTGTCTAACAAACGCCTTATGTTCATTCAAGTTCACCTAAATCTATCATCGCATGATAAACTAAGCATATATCACATATATCAACATGAATAAACATCAAGGTAGGCATATTACATCATCTAGCATATTGGTGTAAGCATTATACATCTCTATGTATCACATGAAACATTTAAAAGCAATTAAAATAGTCAAAAACAGCTTTAAAATACTTCATGGAAATATAAACAGTTCAAAACTTTTATATAAACTAAAATTGATCACTCCATTAGATCTGTCTCGGAAAAACGAATCCAATGGTATATTGCACGCCTAAAACGGAGTTACGAAACTCCCAGAAAATCAATTTAAAATTAACAGACGGGCTGTAACGCATTACAGGAACGCGTTACAAGCCCTGTAACGCATTCCAGTGATGCGTTACAACCTTTTTAACCAATTAAAAGGTGTAACGCATTCCGTGAATGCGTCACAGGGTGTAACGCATTCCCGGAATGCGCGACACCGTTTTCTTTTGCCTGCGCTGCACGCGCTGCCTGACTGTTCTCCTCGATTAGCGTACCTGACAACTCTGTCTTCTTCCTGTACTTTTCTTTTACTGACAGCTTTGAATTCAACAGATTATGCAGACAAGCAGATGTACAATTGCCGAAGTATAATATACTTACAATCAATTTATATATATATACATATTTAATTACGAAATTTAATTGAAACAACTTCAAAAATTCATAATAAAAAATCTATACATCATAAAATTATGAAAAAAATACCCAGACGATCTACAACACTTGTAAAACCCAGATCAACATTCAAAATTATTCTGAGAAATGATTTCTCATCAGACAAAATTAATCCATGATATAACTTGTAAAAATCATAATTAATTCATACAATCACATAAAATTCTGAAATTTTTACCACAGATCTATATGCATAAAACCTATGCTCTGATACCATTGTTGGATTTTAAATGCAGAGGGGGCATGGCAAAACACTTTTACACATATAAAATCCAAATAAAAGCATACAGATCATAAATAAAAATTCGAGGGATCGAATCTAACCTTTAAAAATAATTCGGAGACAACGATCAGAGATCCTTAGCAGTTGCTCCTCAAGTGTGAAGCACTCCACCGGTATCCACCAAGAAAACAACGTTAAGGAGGAGGAAGGAGGTGGAGAGAATTGGGTTTTCCAAACTTTTTGGGTTTTGTGTGGGTTAGAATAAAATTAGGGTCTATAATAGTGTATTTATAGGCAAAATTTTCAGCTTAAATTTTCCCATAAATATTATTATTATTATCCCATTTATTATTCTTATTAATAATTAAAACACCTTTTAATCATTAATCCTTTTTCTAAACACTTTAGAAATAATTCTCTCTCTTGATTTAATTTCCAAAAATTAAATCCTTTAATTAATAATATTAAGAACTTTTCTTAATTAATTTATAATCAATTAAATCTCATTTAATCAATTATTAAATTTTCCAATTAATTATTTATTTCATAAATAAATAATTATTAGCCATTATTAATTAATTCCTCCACCATTAAATCATTCTCTTTTTATGGTGTGACCCTGTAGGTTCAATATTAAGCCGGTAGTAGAAATAAATAATAATAAAACTATTTTATCATTATTTATATAAATTCTCTAATTTATTAAATATGATTAATTAATTAATCACATTTATTCTACATCGTGAGGGATACTTTTCAGCATATCGCGACTATCCGGATAATATGAATTCACTGCTTAGAATACTAAGAACCTATTCAGTGAATAGTTACCGTACAATAAACTCCTTCTACTCTACAATGTCCCGATTAAATATAAGGCATGGATCTCGTGTCAAGCCTATCTAATTCAATCACTTGCTTACCATTTACTACGCGTAGTTCTATGCAAATTAGAAACTCCTTTCTAATTTCATTTACTCTGGCCAGAGATTCCTGAACTAGCATAAGTGGATCAGCCTTGAACATTCGCTTTCTTCACTGGAAGGGGTAGATCCTTTATTGATCATACACTATCTTGGTGTACAAATTCCTATACCCAGAAGAGCCCTAATAATTGTCCCTGGAGACAAAGAACTAAACCAAAGCATAGTTCAGTGTACACAAGATTACTATGATGACCTCAAGTCTAAGGATACTTGTACAACTATCACTATGTGAACAACTGCTGATACGTGAGTGAACTCCATCAGTTGTTCAGCTGTGCGAGTCATGTTCAGTGAACTTATTCCATAATAAGCACCTATATACTAGCTATAGTGTCACCACACAAATGTCTATGAGAACAGACATCCTTCATAATGAAGCAAGCATAGTATGTACCGATCTTTGCGGATTATTAATTACCAGTTAGTAATCCTATGACCAGGAACTATTTAAGTTTAGAGTTATCATCTTTTTAGGTCTCACTATTATGATCTCATCATAATCCATAAAAAGCTTTACTCTAAACTATGGTATATCTTATTTAAACACTTAAATAGATAGAGCCCGTAATAAAAACAAAACAAGTCTTTTATTAAAATCAATGAAATCAAAACAGATTACATAAAGAGTTATTCCTAAATCCTAATACATGATTGGACTTAGGACATATTCCTTTCAATTACTTGCATGCTTACTTATTTATTTATTTTTATATATGAGATATATGCCTGTGTTTACCATGCGATGATAGATTTAGGTGAACTTAAATGAATATAAGGCGTGCTCTAGAAAATCTAGAATAGGAATCGTTTCTTGCCTTGACAATAATATTATGAATACAATCATGAGATTCTTGTGTTTATGAAACACGTAATTAAATATGAATTTTCAATTTTGAGAGAAAGGATGATTTTGTCAACAACAGATTTCTATCTGTAAGAAAGGGTTATTAAGTGACGCCTCTTGACAATACTCCACCCGAACTGGGAATCATCTGATTATCGATTATTGATTTGAAATATTTAATTTAAAAGGAAGAATCTCTTTATAATATGATTATGATTGTAATGTAATATAATCCCTATAAAATTAAATAATATCAAGTAGTAATTGGCCAATGACACAACGGGCTTGTGTCGGTCATAGCCTTCCAACATGATAGAAAGTGGTTCTTATTTTTAAATCATTGTCGTTTCGTGCTACAGCCGAGGGTTTTGATTTCGAAATAAGAAATACTTGTCTATTACATAGAGATGTGTACATTGAATTAGAATCTAAAGGTCGTTACGTGCTACAGCCGTGGGCCGTTGGAGACTGATTCAATTGTACAAAATGTTGGGTTAGACTTGACTTAGAATATTGAGTTTATCGTGCTACAGCCGTGACTCAATTATTCAAGAGGCTAAAATTATATTAGGGAATAACATAAGATGTAATTGACAAGAGTTGTCTGCCTATTGAACATCACATGATGTTTCGTGCTACAACCGATGTTGTGTAATGGAATGTAGGATCCCTATTCCCACTAGCATTATGAATGCCTAATTTTGACTTAGGGGGTGTATAAATTAGATAAACTAGTGGGAGCCACTTATGAATAAAGACCCGATTCATATAGTGTTTTGAAATGAAATTGAATATTTGCTAAGTGTTGTTATGTGTTTATCATTTACAGATTTACTATATTCGTTATGTCTTCTGCACTATCACTCCGGAGTATACTAGATGCTCACAAGTTGACTGGTCCTAATTTTGCTGACGGGCTTCGAAACTTGAGAATTGTTCTCATGGTTGAGAAGATGGAATATGTGCTTGACTCACCTAAGCCTACTGAACTTACTAGCGATGCACATAATGATGAACATGTTGTGTATCGTAAGTGGATAGATGATACAAATGTTGCTCAATGCATCATGCTAGCTTCCATGAACATTGAGCTACAGAAGCAGCATGAGCATATGGATGCTCACACTATCCTTATGCATCTACAAGTGTTGTATGATGTGGCAGGGAGGACAGCTCGATATGAGATATCGAAGGAGCTGTTCGGTTGTAGGATGTCTGAGGGATCATCCGTGAATAACCATGTACTTAAGATGATCAATTTGATTGAATGTCTTGGACAACTTGGTTTTGCCATGGATGGGGAGCTGAGCCAAGACTTGGTCTTGCAATCACTTCCGGGTTTGTTTTCGCAGTTTGTTGTGAACTTTCACATGAATAAGTTGGATGTCAGCCTGCCTGAACTCCACAACATGTTGAAGACTGCAGAATCGAATTTTCCCCTTAAGAAGAGTTCTGTTCTTCTAATTGGTGAAGGTTCCGATCCTAAGAAAAGGAAGAGGAACCCTTCTAAGAAGAAGAAAGTAGGTGAAGAAAAGCTGGTTCCACCGAAAGCTGAAGACCCCAAGAGCAAAGTTGTTTGCTTTCACTGTAACAAGGTGGGGCACTGGAAGAGGAACTGCAAGGTTTACCTTGCAGAGTTGAAGAAGAAGAAGGGGAGTGAGACTACCTCTTCTGATTCAGGTATGTTCATGATAGAAATGAATATGTCATTAAGTCAAATTTCTACTTGGGTATTAGATACCGCCTGTGGTTCTTACATCTGCAATTCGTTGCAGGGACTAAGGAAAAGTAGGACTCTTGAGGAAGATGAGGTGATTCTACTGATGGAAAATGAAGCAAGAGTTGCTGCTGAAGATGTAGGATCATTTCATTAACATATGCCTACGGGCAAGACTATTGTTTGAAATAATTGTTATTTTGTTTCCTCGATTGTAAGGAATATTGTTTCTATTCCTATATTGGATTTGGATGGTTTTTCATTTTATTATTAAGAATAATGAATGTTCTATCCTTAGAGATAATATTCTTTATTGACGTGGTATTTTAAATAATGGTCTGTATGTATGTGACATAATTTACTTCAGATTGAACAAACGAATAAAAGAAAAGGGATGATGAAAATCTCACTTTCTTTTGGCACTGCAGACTTGGTAATATAAGTGAAAATAGATTGCGGACATTGCATAAGGAAGGGTTACTTGACCCCTTTTGATTTTGAATCATATCCTACATGCAAGTCTTGTCTATTGGGTAAAATGACCAAATCTCCATTTTGTGGACATGGAGAGAGGGCTACAGATTTGTTAGGATTGGTACACACAGATGTATGTGGACCAATGTCCACGCAAGCCATGGGTGGATTTTCATACTTCATTACTTTCATAGATGATAGATCTAGATTCGGATATGTGTTTGATGAAACACAAGTCTGATGCCTTTGAAAAGTTCAAAGAGTATAAGTATGAAGTGGAGAAACAAACCAAAAATGGTATTATAACTCTTCGATCAGATCGAGGTGGTGAATACTTGAATGGAGAGTTTCTGGATTATCTCAAAGAAAAGGGTATAGTCTCCCAGTGGACTCCTTCAGATTGGTATCTGAAAGGAGAAATCGAACTTTGTTAGACATGGTTCGGTCCATAATGAGCTATGCGAATCTTCCAGTATTCTTATGGAGTTATGCATTGGAAACCTCAGCATATTTACTGAATAAGGTGCCTTCCAAATCTGTTCCTCAAACTCTATATGAGATATGGAAAGAAAGGAAACCGAGTCTTAAACACGTTAAGATTTGGGGATGTCCAGCTTATGTCAAGAAAGTTAACCCAGATAAGCTGGAATCTTGATCCGTAAAATGTAATTTTGTGGGATATCCTAAAGGGATTTTGGGGTATTACTTTTACACCGATCATCGGGTGTTTGTCTTCAGACATGCTACCTTCTTGGAAAAGGAGTTTATCCTTGAAGGAAACAGTGGGAGCAAAATTAAACTTGATGAAGTTCAAGAAGCACAAACTACTACGGATCAAGTGGAAACACCTGTTCAGACTGAACAACCTTCTGTGGAACAGCCCGTTTGTAGGTCAGAGAGAGTGTCTCGCCAACCTGAGAGATATTATGGCCTTGTCATTGAGAATGACAATGAGTTGTCAATCATTGATGATGACAACCCTGTGACCTATAATGAGGCTATGAGTAGTGTTGACTCAGAGAAATGGCAAAGTGCCATGAAATCCGAAATGGAATCTATGTATACGGTATACAAAAGAAAGATTAGAGCAGATGGCCAGGTGGAGACCTTTAAAGCCAGGCTTGTGGCAAAAGGATTCAAACAAAGGCAATGGATTGACTTTGATGAAACCTTTTACCTGTAGCCCTGTTAAAATCAGTTCAGATTTTGCTTGCGATTGCTACTTACTACGACTATGAGATCTGGCAAATGGCCAGATGATTTTCTTTCCAAGGGAAATAAAAACCTAGTGTGTAAGCTGCTGTGAACCATATGTGGTTTAAAGCAAGCTTCTCGCAGATGGAACATCCGTTTTGATGAGATAATCAAAGACTTTGGTTTTATCAAAAACGTAGATGAACCATGTGTCTACAAAAGGGTTAGTGGGAGCGCAGTAACATTTCTTGTATTGTATTGAAAGAGAGTTGACACACATAACAACATAGCAGACCCACTCACAAAGCTACTTTCTGAAAGTCACTTTGATCGTCATAAAGACAAGATGGGTATTAGATACCAGAGTGATTGACTTTAGTATAAGTGGGAGATTGAAAGAGATATGTCCTAAGTCCAATCTCGTATGAGGATTTAGGAATAACTTTTATGTAATCTGTTTTGATTTCATTGATATTAATAAAAGACTTGTTTTGTTTTTATTACGGGCTCTATCTATTTAAGTGTTTAAATAAGATATACCATAGTTTAGAGTAAAGCTTTTTATGGATTATGATGAGATCATAATAGTGAGACCTAAAAGATGATAACTCTAAACTTAAATAGTTCCTGGTCATAGGATTACTAACTGGTAATTAATAATCCGCAAAGATTGGTACATACTATGCTTGCTCCCTTCAGGAGGATGTCTGTTCTCATAGGCATTTGTGTGGTGACAGTATAGCTAGTATGTAGGTGCTTATTAGGGAATAATTTCACTAAACATGACTCGATAAGTTGAACAACTAATGGAGATTACTCACGTGTCAATAGTTATTCACTGAGTGATAGTTGTACAAGTGTCCTTAGACTTGAGATCGTTAAAGGTATCTTATATATAATGAACTGTGCTTTGGTTTAGTCCTTAGTCTCAAGGACATTCATTAGGTCTATTCTGGGCATATGGATTTATGTATAGAGATAGTTAACGTCAATAGAGGATCTACCCCTTCCAGTATAGGAAGAGAATATCCTATGTTATTCTTAGTATGCGAGTTCTGAAATCTCTGGCCAGAGTGTATGAAATTAGAAAGGAGTTTCTAATTTGCATTAATATGAACTTTGCATTATGAATAAGAAATCATATGATTAAATTTGATAGGCTTGACACGAGATCCATGCCTTGTATTTATTCGGGATATTATAAGGGTAGAAGGAATTCATTGTACGGTAACTAGTCACTGACAGGTTCTTGATATTCTAAGCAGTGAATTCATATTATCCGGATAGTCGCGATATGTTGAGAAGAATCACTCACGATTTAGAATAAATATAATTAATCAGTTAATTATATTTAGTGAATTTTAGTATTCATGTAAATAATTAATAAAAGTTTATTATTATTTATTTCTACTACCGACATAATATTGAACCTACAGGGTCACACCATAAAAGAATATTTTCTTTGATGAAATAATGAGAGAGAGAATTATTTTCTAAATAGTTAAGAAAAAGAAATAATGATTAAAATAGTTTTAATTATTATTAAAGCATTTTATGAAGATAAAATTTGGGGGTTAATATATATAAAGATATATTATAAAACCCTAGGAGAGCCCTATAAATAGAATGAGATGGATGGCTCATTAAAAACATAACACACAATTTTGGTTTTGTGAAAACCCTAGCCTCCATCTTCTTCTTCTCTCCCTCTCTCCCAAAAACTCCATTTTTATAAAAGCTTAGTTTTATAAAAAGGTTCATCGAAGAGGATCGTTCTTGGTGGATACCGGTAGAGTGCTTCACACACTGAGGAGCAACTGCTAGCACTCCAATTTTACAAAGCTTCGATTCACGAGGTATGGTTTCGATTCCTCAATTTTTCCCTTTTATACGTTTTTCTATATGTGCGGTATATGGTTTTTACGGAATAAATGTTATTTCACGCTTCCGCTCATCCGTAAATTCCTTCAGCTTTTAGCTGCGCGTTTGTAATAACGACCTTTGTAATAGATTTTCGTATTAGTAAATTGTATTTTATTTTAGTTTTGGTTTAGAATTAATGGTCCGGAAGTGCGGACTGTTTCAGGATGTGAGTTGACCGTTGTCAACAGATAATTAATAAGGGGGAAAAGTTTCTCCTTGACACTATATTCAACATATTAAATAAGTCGGGATAATATTCACCGACGATCTGAAATTATTCGAATGATATTCTGAAATCAGAAAGTATATTTTAAATCAGGATCTATGATTTTTAAATCAATAATAAACCCTTTAAGAATAATAATTAATTAAATGATAATCGATAAATAATTAAACCTCGAATGAGTTTACTCTCTAAAAGAATATTTAAAATAATATTCCTCAACTAGTTTGTGTCCCCATAATTAATAATCTATAATAATTAATCGAGTTTGAAATAAATAAACGTTGGAGTATACTTCTCCCATAATAAAGGAATAAGTATATAATATTTATTATTTGGACAATAAAATATAGTTGAGGGAATATGATCGTTGGGAAATTGTTTTAATAAAAGTTCGAGGTGTTTTAATGTTTAAGTGGACGTTGAGTCCCTTTAAAACGTACTACTATGGACTTATAACCGTCCTATAATATCACCGGAATAATTCTCGGGTTTTATCTTAAATCCCGACCGATTCTCGGTCTTATATAATACTTCACGCTTAAAGCGAAATAACATTTTACGATATATACTTTATCGTACAACGTCGCTATATTATGCCAAATTCAACAACTATGTATCATGGCAAGCATGGTATTTATGCAATGATAGTAAAACAATCCTTTCACAACACAATAGTAAAAATGGAGTTGGGTTCGTAAACTTGCCTGGGTATCTCGAGGTGGAGGATGCTCTAGGTTCTGCTCGGAAATCTATAACCATAACACAATTTATTTCGTTAGGACCCGTTCTAATTTATGGCAACTCGCACTCATGCGCTACTTGTTATGCATCCTCTCAACTTATACTACCCTTATTATTCCTTTAAGTCACATTCACATTATGGTCGCTTCATTTTCCTAAGTATCTTAGGTTCATTCTTATTATCGCCATCGGCTCCGCTTATGGATTCTTACGGTTTCTACTCACGCGGTCTCGGCTCCGATATTTTTATAAAATTGAGAAATCATTATTTTCACTTGAAATTTTTATGGAAGTTAGGAAACTCAACATGTTACTCTCTGTAAAGATTTCATGATTTATGAACACTTTTAAGTCGATCCTTTATATTTTCAAAGTTCATGATTTGTAGCAGTTTTCGTCGCGTAAATCACGTTTACTAAAACGGTCATAACTTTTGATCCGTAAATCGGAATCAAGCGATTCAAGCGCCTAAACGATCCTTATAACATTTTCTATCCAAAACAAAGGTTATTTTTCAAGAATATAAAGTTTACAACTTCGGGAATTTCTGCAGAAACTTAAAGTTACGATTTGTTGGTTTTAACGAAGTTACGTTTACGACCGGGGATTCGTTTACGCCCTAACTCTTTACACAACCACCAACAATCATCATATCATCATCAACACACAAAATCCTCTCAAGAACATCATGTTCTTGAGGCAACAACAACCAACCTTAAATCTACTTAACTTAATTATCAAGATTTCATCAATAACACTCATTACACTAGGTTTACTACCACATACTAAATGGATCTTAAAAATGAATCTTAAATAAAGTTGGGCCAAAGATTTTTACCTTTCTTGAAAGCTTGAGATGTGTTCTTGAGGATGGTGGAGGCTTGGAAGTGCTTGGTATGATTTTTAGAACCTAAAACCACCATTGAAATGAAGAAACCAAAGAGAGGTTACTATTCATACTATTCACTAGTGAGTTTCTTGAATTTATTCCACCCATCAAACTTTGATAAAAAGAGATGAAAGAATTTTCTTACCTTATTTTAATTGCTAGGAGGCTTGAGAATTAATTGGAGAATTTAAAAAGAGCTAGAACTTGGAGTTTTGAATTTGAATTCTTCCCCTTTTTCATTAGGGCCGAATGGAGCATCAAGGGGGGTATTTATACTCCTCTTGGTTGCTTAGCTTGGTTGATTTGCTAGGTTGCTTCTAGGAAGATGGGTTGATATCTTGCAATTGATTTTAATCTCCTAATATAGTATTTTAGGTTGATTCTTGGTTGCAAATCTTAGGGACAAATCTTTGTAGCTTGCTAGCTTACAAGCTAACTACAAGGTTTAGCTTCCTCAGCACACTATTTTGCTAGCTAGCTTGGTCATCCTATGGTTAGCTCACTATTTGATGAAGTAACCATGGTTACTTCCTTACCATGGTTTAGTTAGTTCGTTACATTTATTTAATCGTTTACGCGTTCGCTCGGTTACTTAAACGTTCTCCGTAATACTTACTCGTAATTGGTTTGCGAAGTAATTCCTTTCGTATTTATTCCTTATATTTTTATTTATCCTACTTGAATATAAATCCGTAGGATTTTAATCTCGTAATTATATTGTGATTCTCGTAATCCTTGATAAGTCGTAAATACGGTCGTTTTTCAAAGTTCGTTTTCTTCGAAAACTAATAGCATTTACATACACTCATTTGGTACGTATAGTCGTAATATCAACTCCGAAACTCATTTTCTCATGCACTACATAGTGTGGGCTCAAAAGTTTTTTTCCCGTCCGTCAGGGTTACTATTCATTTAAACGTTTTACAAGATCTCAAAAATTCGAGTTATTACAATAATTTTAGTTTTGCATTGTTTTACTTGATATAAAAAATCTAACATATTAGTTTTATTTTTGTGAAACGAATTGTATCTCTATCTTATGAACCAAATATCTGTTCTTTAGACAATTTAATATTAATTAATATAATTTTATAAATATCTTATAATTAGCCTTTTCAATATAGTTAGTTTAATATTACTTAATTATCGATAAAAAATAATTTACAAATTAAAAGTAAATATATGTTATTAAACTTAATTTAATATTACTAAATATAATCTAAATACAGGCCATAAATTTGTTACTGTTAAAATATATTTTTTTAATTTGAAATATATAAACATTGTGATGGGCAGTAACAAATACGATCATTAAATTAATAATTTTCAGTTTATAAGTTAATAAATGTTACCAAAATCATTTGCTATTACTTAATTATATTTAAAATAATACTACAGAAAATAAAGTTAATAGAGAATAGAAGTCAATTCGTGTTAATAATTTACTTTGTAGTTAGTAATTTTTCAAAATAAAAGTAAATGATAGGGATAAATAAATTATGATAGTATAATTAAATACTGCATTAATTGTACAAGGTGTGGACTGCTAGGCCCAATAAGAAGATGTATGACATTCAGACCAGAAAGGTTAACATGCTGATCATGCCTGATGGACCAGATCAGGCCTGATAGAACAAAGAAGGCCCAAAAACCCTGATTATTAATTAATTTGGAAAAATCAGCTATTGAGAAGAGTCCCGATAAGGATATAAATCCTTACAGATTAGTCTCAAGGGGACCTAAAAGGATAAGGAATCAGTTTCCTACTATCTAGGACTCCAAAGTCCATTCTAATTATGAGACTTGCCCACCAAGTCTCCTATACCAAGTCCAATTCAAGGACTCCCAACATCTATATAAGGGGCCTCACCCCACAAATCAGAACTATGTTTTTTGGCTTGATTCTCTAATTCATAGAGATACGTAGGCATCTCGTAAAGGCAGAATTAAGCTACGAAACACGAGAGCAGCCATTAAAGGCCTTGAGCTCCCGAATCTTAGTAATAATTACAGCAAATAATAACCTTAGTTTTTTATCCATAACATTTGGCGCCGTCTGTGGGAAAGCACAACAACAACCATGGCGAGAACACGGAGAACAATTAGAGCTCTAGAGGAAGGAACACCATCAGAGACAACCCAGGTGATTTCATCAACCGTGGAGGTTCCTGCCCATTCAACTTATGCATCTAATCAGGGGGAAGCCCAGATAGGGACAACCCAACCTCTGCCACAAGGGACAACTCCCCCGACTATTCAAGGTACGAATCCTCAAGTTCAACAAGTACATATACCTGTGAATTCTCGACCCGTCGGGCATGAATATTCAACTATTGTTACTACTAACCCCCCTTATGGGATGCCCCTTCACCCTGAGGTTGGAGGAAGTGGATATGCTGGGTGAAGTGAAGCACGAGGGCAGTCGCCCCCCTATATACGAGGTTTGGCTCCTATCCCTGAGGATCGGGAATTTTCTGGTCCTTACACTGAGAGAGACTCCGAATATTCGGATGATGAAGTGGCCCCGAGAAGGAGGTGTCCTGGAAAAGAGCCAATGGCCGATGGAAGGCACCGCCCCCAAAGCACCCCAGGGGCGAATCCCCAAGAAGTGCAGGAAAGGATCAGGGCTCATGAGGCTGAAATCCAAAGGCTGAGGCGTGATTTGGAGGCTCACCAGGCCACCAGGCCCCAGATACCTCCTAGGGGGAGAAATCCTCCTCCTGTCATAGACCTGGATGGTCCGGTATGAAGAAGGGTTGTTGTCCCAAGAACTGATCCAAGCAATCTGCTTCCCCTTGGAGATCCTGATGATCCAACTTCACCCTTCACAGAAGAGATAATGAATGCCCATATCTCAAGGAAATTCAAGATTCCCACTATCAAAGCCTATGATGGCACGGGAGACCCCGCTAAACATGTTAGGACATTCTCTAATGCACTGCTGCTGCAACCTGTGAATGATGCTATAAAGTGTCGGGCCTTCCCTCAAACCCTGTCGGGTATGGCTGAAAGATGGTACAGTCGCCTGCCCCCAAACTCTATTGGATCATTCAGAGAATTAAGTCAGGCTTTTATTAAGAATTCATCAGTGGAAGAGTCCATGAGAAAAGTTCAGCATCTCTTATGAGTCTTGTGCAGGGAGCTAAGGAATCCTTGAGAGATTACCTGAATCGTTTCACAAAGGAGGCTTTAAAAGTCCCGGACCTTGATGATAAGGTAGCCATGATAGCACTGCAACAAGGAACTAGGGATGAGTTTTTTAAGATGTCCTTGGCCAAACGTCCCCTTGAAAGCATGTTGCAGCTCCAAGAGAGGGCAGGGAAGTATATCAAGGTTGAAAAAAGTATGAGGAAGACCGTAGTAAGTAATGAGCCCACTGGAGGCAAGAAGCGGAAAACTGATTTAGAATATATTGCAAAGGACAAGTATCCTAGAATCGAACAAAATTCTGATTCAACCCCCAAGAAGGGAGGACCTGGGCAAAAGTTCACTGAATACGCTAAGCTGAATGCTCCTAGAAGTCAGATTTTGATGGAGATTGAGAAAGATAGAGATATTCGCTGGCCTAAGCCCTTAAAGGCTGATCTCGCCAAGCTAGATAAGAGCAAGTATTGCAGGTTTCACAAGGATGTTGGCCATGACACCGATGAGTGTAGGCAGTTGAAAGACGAAATTGAGTTTTTGATTCGAAAAGGAAGATTGAATAAGTATACTGGAGATGGAGGGGACAAAAATAATAATGGAAGGAAGAACTTTGAAGATCGTAGGAGGGACCAAGACGATCAGGGGCGGAATCCCCAACCTAGAGGGCCGGTTATAAATGCAATTTTTGGAGGACCGCGACGCCCTCGAGGACCTGTGATAAACACGATCTTTGGAGGTCCAACTGCTGCTGGATTGTCCAAAAATTCCAGAAAGGCATATACTAGGGAGGTTATGCATATTGTTGGAGAAGCCCCGAAGAGGGCCAGGACAGAAGTAACATTGGCTTTTGGTGATTCCGATCTAGAGGGTGTAAAGTTTCCCCATGACGACCCGCTGGTCATAACACCGATAATAGGAAATAGCCCGGTTAAGAGGGTCCTTGTGGATAATGGTGCTTCTGTGGATATCTTGCTCCACGACACCTTTCTAAGGATGGGGTATAACGACTCCCAGTTGACACCAACCAACATGCCGATATATGAATTTGCTGGAGTAGAATGTCCTGTGGAAGGGATAATCAAATTGCCAACCACCATAGGTACGGAACCAAGGCAAGCAACGCAGATGCTGGATTTCGTGGTGGTAAAGGCTAGTTCAACTTATAATGCTATCATGGGGAGAACATGGATACATGCCTTCAAGGCACTCCCCTCTTCCTATCATTCAGTCATGAAGTTTCCCACCCGAAACGGGATTGGAGAAGAGAGAGGAGATCAAAAAATGGCTAGAAGCTGTTATGTGGCCTCTTTGAGGGCAGATGGAGTCGGGGGGAAGGTTCTTCCTATTGAAGATATGGATGTTCGAGGAAATGACGAGAATAGAGGAAGGCCAGCAGAAGAATTGGTTTCGGTTCCTTTAGACCCCGAGAATCCTGAGAGGATGACTTTCATTGGAGCTACATTAGAGGAGCCCCTTAGAGGGAAGTTAGAGAAATTTTTGCAAGAAAATAGTGATGTATTTGCATGGTCAGCAGCTGATATGCCAGGTATAGATCCGGAGTTAATTACTCACAAGCTAAACATGGATCCAAGCCGGAAGACAGTGAAACAAAAGAAAAGAAATTTTGCCCCGGAAAGACAAGAGGCTATAAAATAGGAAGTAGAAAAGCTCTTAGAGGCTGGTTTCATTGAGGAGATTCAATTTCCGGAGTGGTTAGCAAACCCTGTAATGGTGAAAAAGGCTAATGGAAAGTGGAGGATGTGTATAGACTTCACTGATCTGAATGATGCATGCCCCAAAGACTGTTTTCCGCTGCCTAGAATTGATACTTTGATTGATGCCACTGCTGGACATGAGATGCTGAGTTTCATGGATGGATTTAGCGGATACAACCAGATCAAAATGCATAAGGATGACATTCCAAAGGTATCATTTATCACCGACTTAAGTGTTTATTGTTATCTTGTTATGGCGTTTGGTCTCAAGAATGCAGGAGCCACCTATCAAAGGTTGGTGAATAAAATTTTTAAGGATCTTATTGGTAAGACTATGGAAGTCTATGTTGATGACATGTTAGTCAAGAGTCTAGTAAAGACTGATCATATAACCCATTTGAGGGAAGCTTTTGACATCCTGAGGTACCACAAGATGATGTTGAATCCTACGAAGTGTGCTTTCGGAGTAGGATCTGGAAAATTCTTGGGACTGATGGTCTCAAAGAGGGGAATTGAGGCTAACCCGGATAAAATAAAGGCAATCCTGGACATGGAACCACCAAAAACTATCATGGATGTTCAGAAGCTCACAGGAAGGGTTGCTGCGCTAGGATGATTCATCTCCAAGTCGGGAGATAAGTGTTTGTCATTCTTCAAGTCACTAAAGAGCATCAAAGACTTTGTATGGAGTGAGGAAAACCAGAAGGCATTTGAAGAGTTAAAGAAGTATATGACCCATGCCCCGTTGTTGGCCAAGCCAGTTCTGAGTGAAGTTTTATTCTTGTACTTGGCTGTTTCAGAGAGCGCCTTGAGCGCGGTGTTGGTTAAGGAGGAGCTAAAAGTCCAGAAACCCGTGTATTATGTCAGCAAAATTCTGCATGGTGCTGAATTAAATTATTCAACTATTGAGAAATTTGCTCTAGCCTTGGTAATGGCTTCAAGAAAACTGCGTCCTTACTTTCAGGCTCATCAGATTGAGGTGCTAACGAATCAGCCACTGAAAAATATCATTCACAATCCCAAGGCAAGTGGGAGATTGATTAAGTGGGCAATAGGGTTGGGAGAGTTCGATCTCAAGTATAAGCCACGTACGGCCATAAAAGCCCAGACATTAGCGGACTTCGTGGTGGAATGTACCATATCCAACCAAGAAGTCGGGGGGCAGAAAGATACCATACCTCAAGACAAGGGAGTCGATAATGGGGACATAGAGAAGGATGATAAGGAGAAAGAATATTGGGTTCTCTATTTTGATGGAGCATCAAAAACAAATTCCAGTGGAGCAGGGTTGGTTTTGCAAAGTCCTGATGGGTTCTTAATTGAGTATGCTATGAAGCTAGACTTCCCAACCACAAACAATGAAGCAGAGTATGAAGCCCTGATAGCTGGCCTCGGTCTAGCTGGGACACTTAGAGTCAAAAACTTAAAGGTCCGTGGAGACTCGAAGCTGATCATATCCCAGGTAAAGGGATAATTTGAGGCAAGGGATGATACGATGGCTAAGTATGTCCGCCTAGTAAGGGCTGTGATGACCCAATTTAATGAATGCCATGTTGAACACATTCCAAGGGAAGAAAATGCTAAAGCAGATGCGCTATCAAAGTTTGCTTCATCTGAGATTGAGGAAAGTTCAGGAAGTGTGTACTTCCGTGTTTTGAAGACACGAAGTATAGATGTTAAGCTTGTGGCTCCTATAGGCCTGGGGACGTCCTGGATTGATCCCATTAAGGCTCATATTCAAACCGGTTGGTTGCCAAGCGATGCAACTGAAGCACGGAAGTTAATTGTTCGGGCACTAAGGTACTCTTTAATAGATGGGATTCTTTACAAAAGATCTTTCGTGATTCCCTACTTAAGGTGTCTCAGGCCCGATGAGGCACGCTTGGCTCTTGAGGAAGTGCATGAAGGTATTTGTGGACAACACTTGGGGGGCAGGGCCTTGGCTCATAAGATAACCTGTTTAGGCTTCTATTGGCCAGAAATGATGGCTGATGCCAAAGAATATGTGAAGAAGTGTGATCGCTGTCAGAAGCATGCACCAGTTATTAGACAACCCCCCGAGATGCTGACCTCTATCAACTCGCCTATTCCCTTTGCTATGTGGGGGATGGATATTCTAGGGCCTTTCCCTATGGCCACGACACAAAGGAAGTTTCTGATTGTAGCCATTGATTATTTCACCAAGTGGATTGAAGCCAAGCCCTTGGCCAAAATCACAACTAAGCAGGTTGCACAATTCCTGTGGGAAAACATTATGTGCCGATATGGAATTCCCCGTATCCTCGTCACTGACAATGGAACACAATTCAACAATGAGGAATTCAAGAAGTATTGTGAAGAAAATGAGATTGAGTTACGGTTCACCTCTGTGGCTCACCCGCAAGCCAATGGGCAAGCGGAGGTAGCAAATCGGATAATACTGGATGGACTAAAGAAGAGGATCGAGAAGTCAAGAAGTAATTGGGTGGATGAAATACTTCCAATATTATGGGCCTACATGACTACCTGTAGAGTCACGACAGGAGCAACTCCCTTCATGTTAGCATATGGGGCAGAAGCAGTTGTTCCAGTAGTGATATCACATTCCTCTCCAAGGATTCAGGATTTCAATGCAGAAGAAAATGAAGAAGGGCAGTGGTTAGCCTTGGATTTAATCGATGAAGTGCGAGATGAGGCACATGCAAAGATAGTGGAATACCAGAAAAAAAGCTTCATTTTATTACAACCTAAGGGTTAAAGAGAGATTCTTCAAGCAAGGAGATTTGGTATTAAGGAAAGTGGAAGCTTCTGGTGTAGGAAATAAAGGAAAACTTGCCCCAAATTGGGAAGGGCCGTACAGAGTCAAGAGCGTTCAGGGTAGAGGAACCTACAAGCTGGAGACTATGGATGGTTTTGAAGTCCCGAGAACCTGGCACGCACAAAACCTGAAGGTTTATCACGTGTAAGATAGTCAATTCTCACTTGCCATTGTGACAAGTAGGTTTAAAAGCACCTTGAAGCTTTGCTTGCGTAGGATTTTATATTCCAGTAGAATTTACATTGTCTAGTTATTATTGATTAAGGTCGAACCCATGCTATGTAAGGTTTTGGAAAACCAGACTTCGTATTAAGAGTTTGAAATTATTTCAATCTAAGGATGTTTAAAGTTCAAATGCATATTAAATATCGTAAAGATAAAGTAGAAAGAGGCAAGGAAAACATCATATATAATAACCCCGAAGGGTAACAAAGTTCTGACATAAAACAAAGTTTACATATTGTCTAGAAAGAAGATATACAAAAAAAACTTAGGCCTTGGAAGGCTGAGATTCCTCGGAACCACTATCCGAAGTCTCCTCGGATGTCTCAGTCGTTCCTTCGGACGTCTCGGTCGTCCCCTCCGAAGTCCCTGTAGAGGTTCCCTCTGCGGGAGATGCTGGCTGTTGAGGCACTGCTCTTGGAGGCTCTTCCACCCTGGCCTTCTTAGTGATAGGCTCAAACTCCTCTTCGGAAGAATCTTCCTCCTCTCCGTCCTTGATCATATCAGCAAGCTTCTCAGTAACACCCCCAAGCTCTGGAATTCGCACAGGGCAAGGAAAGGAGGACTGCTTGAGGACTTCGGGAAATTCATCTTGTATGGCCTCCACAGCAGCATCCCAGCCTTCTTTATAGCTAACTGGGTGTAGGAGGGCATCGTGCTCCACCATCAAGTCCTTGAACTCCTGGGTGTCCATCCAGCCGTCAAATGCTTTATCCTTCTGTGCCTTCAAGATAACATTTTCAGCCCGGGCCGTTTCTAGGTCAGAAGTGGAAGAGGCCAGTTGAGCTTCAAGGGCCTCTATTCTCTGGTTGGCCTCCTCCAACTTCTTGTTATCATCCTCCAGGCCAACCTTCCAAGTCTTAGCTTGGTGAATCGCCCCTTGAAAATGGGCGTTAGCCTGCATAAGAAGCAGCAAAAGTATGAGAAAAGAAACGTGAAAAGGCAAGTATAAAAGGCAATAGGAAAAGGACATACCGTCGCTAAAGCCTGGGCTCCGAAATTCTCATTCCCCTCTAAGTCCTGTTGAAGGACAAAATCTTGATAGTCCACCGGGGAGATGGAGTGCTTAGACCATTCCTTGGACAGGGCCGTACTGCTCACTATTGAATCCTTGCCCCGGATCCCCCAAGAAGGTTGAAAATAAGCCCCTGACCTCTGCTTGGTGCACAAAACTTGGCTGGGGCCTTCTTCGCTTGGCTCCGTTGCTTGGAGGAGGAACTCAGGGAAGCGGTCACCAAGGCGTGGGTCTTTAAAGACCTTTCCAGCCCTCTTCATCCTGGTTGTCTCCAGGTCTTTAGGCTTGGTAGCCTCCTCAATCTTCTCAGCCACTGCAACAAGCAAAGTTGAAAACTCAGCGGAATAGAAAATGAAGGAAATAAAAAAAAAAGAGCGAGATATAAGGGATGAAACTTACTTTTCTTAGGGACGGGAGAAAGGCCGCGTTCTACAAGAACGGACTCCAGGATAAGATCCCAAGAATGGGAAGTCCCATTATCTTGTGTGAGGAGGTTGAAAGCTCTAGCCTCCTCCTCAGACAAAGTTATGTCATTTGGGCTCCCATCGACGGCAAGCCCGAAGGACGATCGAAACAGGGTGCCCCAATCTCCACCCTCCCAAACAACGAACAAAAAATCTTTCTTCCACCCCAAGTTGTTGTCAGGGATGGACTTCCCATTCACAATGTGGGGAATAGTGGGGCGCTGGTTTAGAGAAACCCAACCCGGACTTTTATCAGGGCTGTTTTTGAACTGGAAAATTTTCCTGAAAACAACAACAGAAGTAGGGACCTTGTGCTTGGCACATTGTGACAGGTAGCACAGAATAAGCCTCCAAGAATTGGGGGGGGGGGAGTTGGCAAGGGCTGATGCCCACATCAGCCAGTAACAAGGGAATGAATGGATGAAAAGGGAGTCTGATACCTGCCCTTAGAGTATCCCTATAGATGCATAGTGCGTCCTTTTTCCACTGGCAGGCCCTGTCGGCCGGACCCGCAAGAACCATCTTAAAAGGCTCCTTGATTTTGAAGCAGCTGCTCAACTTTTCCAGCTCCTTGGGATCCCGTAAAGCACTAATATGATCGTGCGCGTCCAGATGCGCATCAGACGGGTACTCGTCCCCTCGAGTGTTGATCATGTCGATTAAGGAAGTGTACCTCGATCGAATAGGAAATTCATTGGACTTTCTAGCCACGTTCATCTTGGCCAAGCGAGTCATTTTTTTGTCAGCCATCTGAAAAAAGAAAGGGGCACGTAAACAGGCTATCTTAAAATGGCACACAATGGAAAAATAGACACGAAAAGCAAAGGGAGGAATTTTACCTGAAGAAGCACTCCTAAAAAAGGCTTTGAGCTCCGACTTGCTGTTATTGCTCTGAGAATCTTAGCAGGAGGAGAAAGAAGAAAACTTAGAAATGAGAAGGCGAGGAGTAGTAGCCTTTCCTCATTCCTTTATATAAGAGGAAAAAGAAGTTGAAGGGACGAAAGCCCATTAAGGACAAAGGCCCATAGGAAAAAGCCTAGAAAAAGGAATATTCCAGAATATTCCTAGGAATTCTAGAGCATTCTAAACAGGGTGTATTAAGCCCAGATCAATATTAAGCCCAGATCAATAAAAGAGGCCCAATAATATTTGAAAAAGCCCAATAAAGAAGGTCAGGCCCAAATCCAATTAGGATTTGGAAAATTCAATTATAGCCCTAAAAGATGTAAGGCCCAATGGAGAAGGCTAGAAAAAGACCAGAATCCAGGTCGAGATCCAGGTCGTGAATCCTGCCCGAAATCTTTCGAGCAGACACCCGAAAATAACGGGTAATAAAGACCAGAATCCAGGTCGAGATCCAGGTCGTGAATCCTGCCCGAAATCTTTCGAGAAGACACCCGAAAATAGCTGGAATAACGGGACTGAATTGAGGTCGAAACTTCGACCAGGAATGAGGTCGAATAAACCAAGCATCTTTCAAGAATGGGGATTAAAAATCCAGGTCGAAGTACGACTAGGATCCTGGTCGAATTCCAGGTCGTGGATCCTAGTCGAAATCCTTCGAACAGGAAGCAAGAGAATCAAAGAATTTTCGAATAGGATTCAGGTCGAAATGTCGACTAGAATCCTGGTCGAAATCCTAGTCGATAGGCTCAAGACCAGGAGCTAAAAAAGTGGGGGAGTTTTCGACCTAGATCCAGGTCGAAAGTTCGACTAGGATCCTGGTCGAATTCCAGGTCGTGGATCCTAGTCGAATTCCTTCGACCAGGGTGGCAAGGCTGACCCCTATTTCGACTAGGATCCAGGTCGAAATTTCGACTAGGATCCTGGTCGAAAAAGGGCTGGAAATCTGAAAAATCAAGAAATTAAGGATAAATCCCAGAAAATTGGGGAAAAATCCCAGAAAATTAGGGGAAAATCCAGAAATTAAGGGAAAAACCCAGAAAATTAGGGAAAAATCCAGAATAAAGGAAAAAATCCCGGAAATAAGGGAAAAATTCCTGGAAATTAAGATAATTCCTGAATAAAAGGAAAATTCATTGTAAATGTGTAGGTCGCTCCACACTTTACGCAAAAACGAAACCCTATAAGGGAATGAATAGACTTAACTTCTGCGAAACCTAATCAATGTTTCCCAAAAGTTGGGGGGCAAATGATAGGGATAAATAAATTATGATAGTATAATTAAATACTGCATTAATTGTACAAGGTGTGGACTGCTAGGCCCAATAAGAAGATATATGACATACAGACCAGAAAGGTTAACATGCTGATCAGGCCTGATGGACCAGATCAGGCCTGATAGAACAAAGAAGGCCCAAAAACCCTGATTATTAATTAATTTCGTAATTAATTAATAAGGGAAAAATCAGCTATTGAGAAGAGTGCCGATAAGGATATAAATCCTTACAGATTAGTCTCAAGGGGACCTAAAAGGATAAGGAATCAGTTTCCTACTATCTAGGACTCCAAAGTCCATTCTAATTATGAGACTTGCCCACCAAGTCTCCTATACCAAGTCCAATTCAAGGACTCCCAACATCTATATAAGGGGCCTCACCCCACAGATCAGAACTACATTTTTTGGCTTGATTCTCTAATTCATAGAGATACGTAGGCATCTCGTAAAGGCAGAATTAAGCTACGAAACACGAGAGCAGCCATTAAAGGCCTTGAGCTCCCGAATCTTAGTAATAATTACAGCAAATAATAACCTTAGTTTTTTATCCATAACAGTAAATATATGTTATTTTAATTAATTTAACGTAACTTAATAAATTTTTAATATAATTTATAAATAAATAAAGTTTACACAGAATATAAGTCAATTCGTGTTAGTAGTTTGTAGTTTTTCTAAAATTAAAAATAAATATAAGCTAATTTACTTAATTTAACGTAACTTAATAAATTTTTAATGTAATTTACAAATCGTTTAAAAATTATTTTTATTTTATAAATTAAAAAGACAATTGGATGAACACTAACTAAAAAGAAAATAAAATTTACAAAGAATAGAAGTCGAGTTGTGTTAAAAACAAAGTTGATAGAGAATAGAAGTCAACTTATGTCAGGTAAGTACCAAAATTTGGTAATTCGATACTTTGATACTTTTAGCACCAAATTATACATGATTTCGCTTATTAATAAAAAGTATAGATATTGCTATTTTAAGTTAGTATCTTACTTGTAGACATGAATTCCGGTATTCAACAAATCTTATATTCATGCCTTACTATTATAATAATAATATTTTTAAAAATCTACATTATAATTTCACAAGGTGATTGATGTATTTAGATTATTTTCAACAATCTTTTTAAATAAGATCTTAAGTGAAAAAATATAGATATTAGTCCCAAAATATCGTTGAAGAGGGGGTTGAATACGATACCTACAATCTTTTTCGATTCATTACAAGTTATTCGTTATATATACGGAATCAAAATAGACACAAAATAATTCGAGTAATATATTATTTTATTAATATAAACATTGAGGTTGCTACAATCTAATCAACTAAATGATTAGCTACAATAAATTCGACAACACAACAGTATGTTTACAAGCTTAATAAATAAAGCCTTCAATGAAGCTTCATAAGAAATACAGTTGGTTGCTGAGGAAGGTAACTGAATGAAATAAATTCATTCTGCTTCTTTTGTACACTTTCAAATTCTTTGGACATGTGGCACATTATTGACTAAACAACCAAATTATTTATTTCCGCATCCAATGAAATATCAAATGTTTACTGGCGACAAGAGGGGAATTTCCCTTGCACTTCTGATTCTTACTTGCGACCACATGGAAAGTAAATTTGTCTTATTTTGTTATTTGCGACCACAAGCAAATCAACTTGTCTTGCACTTTCTCTTTACTAGCGACTACAAGAGATATAATTCTTCCTTGCATTATTTCCTTTACTTGCGACTAGGAGGCAAACTATTGTCTTAGACAAATTCTCCCTTAGTTGTGACTACATGGGAGCCTTTTCCCTTTAATCATTTTCTAAAACACTGACTAACTTGCAACCATAGGAAAAGGTTCTTGACTTAGAACTTTAGGCAACTTGCGACCACAAGGCATAGTTTTGACTTAGGCAATTTTTCAATCTCTTGTCTTCTGGAATTGTATCAATAGTAAATCTTATGTATAATTAAATTAAACCCTTTTTGATATGCCGAGGCTTGGTGCACTGGTCTGGTTCACAAACAACTAACATGAATTGATTTATGTTAATTTCCTTGACAATTCTGAACTGATACATCTTGGTTGATCATTCATTACTTAATTCACTGAACCCCTGATATTTAATACTTCAAATTAAATTATTTCACTAACACTGGAAGTCCTTTGACATTTTATTCTTCATGGAGTCTTGAACATATTAATGAAATTCTTCCCATGACCTGGTTACAGACTAATAACATTAATTTCATCTTTTGATTCTTTGTATTTATCCAGTCTTCATCTTCAGGGTTAATGTGTTTCACAGTTTAATATTATTTATCTGTTTATGTTTCATTTTGAGTTATATTTTCTTGGTTACATATTACGTTATATTATACTTTATAATTTCCCCTATTTGTTTGTTAGAGTTCGACAAGCAATTCCCTAAGGATAAATCAACTGATAATAAGAAAAAGTACATACTAAAAATAGAGAATAATATTAAATGCATTTTGGATTACATATACAATTTCAGATTTCTTAACTTACAAATTACAAAGAAGTGTTCTTCTAGCCTGAACAGATAATCTAAGTCTTCTTTATTTTTTCTTCTTTTGCTTCTTGCATTGACTACCTTCTCCTTTCTGAGTAGATTGAGTTTGAGCAGACTTTCTCTTGGTAGCTTTCTTCCTGGGATCTGATGTCCTTGTTGATTCTGGAAGAGATATTTTTTACTTCGATTCAGAAGATCATTCAGTATTGCTTGTACAGAATCACGAGCTTCTATTTCAAGTGCATTAATTGCAGGTGGATTGTTCAGTTCATCAAGCATCAATTGGAGATATCTGATCTTGGAGCATTTAGGAATAAGTTCAAATAACAATGTAGACTTTCTTTCCATTATGAAGATTGTTATCCTTTTAAGATGTCCTTGTACTCTCTTGGTAACGTTGACAGATTCTTTTTCCATTACGTCTTCAAGAATCTCCATGATTGGAATCAGTGCAACCTTGTCAGTTTTGCATGTGGAAGCTTTAACATCCAACAAGGCTTGCTTTATTGGGTCTGATTCACTTGCTCTGAAATCTTTGATCTTGATCCTCTTTTTGTTGATCTCAAAGACTAGATCCCCTTCATCATCGGTGCCGATAATTGGTTCACTATCTTTTAAGATCAATTTCTGCATCTCCATTGATAAGCACCATCTCATGATATGCTCCGTTTAGCTTCTTCATGTCTTTCTCAGAATCTTTGATCATCTTGTCATTTACCCTGGAAGTATATATAACTTCAGCAGCTTTGAGGTTTGCTTCTGATATTTTTACTCCTGGAGCTTCCAGTTTTGCTCTCTTGCGTCTTAGCTGACTTTCCAGAAAAGTGAGTTGATAATAACGAATGAGTCTTAAGTGGTCATCAGACAATGAGATGTTTAACATTCTGCCATTTGAAAACACCTTGATCACGAATGGTTGAAAAATGCTTAAGAAGACACATCCATCATCATCTTCTAAAGCCTGTCTCAGAAATATTCATTCTCATTTGATATCAACCATGGGTCCTTTGTGGTCAGGACAAATAATTCAAAAATGTTAATCTTTTTCAGAACACTCGTGGATATCTTCATTTGAAACCCATCAAGGTGGTTAAAAGTAATCCTTCATCCATTATTTAGGACATTTACAGTGGTACCAGTGATCACTTGACTGAACATGTGATAGAACTCATGAATGTTGTCATAGAGCTTTCTTAAATTTTCCATAATTTTTAGAAGATTTCTATTTCCAGTTTCTGATTTAAGATAGACTTCTGTTTTGTCTATTTTCCTTTTTATATCCTCCTGTTTACTTCCTTTTCAGTTCTCCTGAAGATATGATTCTCTAGCTTCTCTGGTTTCCTTTCTTTGAATGGCTTTCTGTACTCTTGCTCTTGATCTCTCTACCCCATCTTAAATTGTTTCATAAGATAGTTTGATCTTTTCAGTCATTCTATAGTACAAGCAGTCATCCGAGAAAGCATCTTCATCTTCATATTCTTCATCTTCTGTGATCATCTTCCTTTCTACCATCTCTACCTCTTCAAATGAGGGTTCACATCCCTTGGGAACGTCGCTCTCATCTATCTCACCTTCCTCCAAACCTTCCAACTCAGAGAACAGGGTCCTTGGAGCATATACCTCAGATAGAAGATTCATTTAAGCTTTAATGACCTGACTCATAAGATCTTGTTTAGATTCTGATTGCTCCCCCTGAGTCATAGAACTCTTCTCAACAACTTTAGATTTGATCAGCACCCTTTCATCAACTCTCTCTTCACAATTTAGCCTTAAGATATTGATCCTTAAGAGCCAGTTGTTCTTTGAGAAATTCATCTTTGAATGCCAGTTGCTCCTTAAGATATGATTTTATAACGTATTGAGACATGTCTATAGGTATGTTTGGGTGGTAGGTGTCTCACTAACTTCTCGCAGTATTTCACTTAACACTCTATCACTCAGTTTAGGGATTGGTGTTTTACTTATCCTCACAGATACATTCTGCTCATAGCTTCGAGATCCAGAAGTACTTGCAAGAAACACTGGAGCCATCCTTAAGGAGGTCAGCAGTGGTGCAATGGGAGTTCGCGATTCCCAATCCTTGTACAAGATAAGTTGCATGTCATCTGGAGATGACTGATCCAGAGTTGGAATCTCCGGGAAAATCACTGGGGCCATCATATTTGGCATCTATTCCTCAGCTTCATCTAGTGTCGGTAAAGACACTTTCCCCTTAGGCTCACCAGGTGAATCTGGTTCATCACCAGTGGTTTTCCGATCCGCACCTATGTCAGATCCTCTATCCGTAGATGCATCCAGGTTTATTAGTTCTGGGGAGGTAAGTGTTGTGCTAGATGTGGCAATAATTAAAGCACTTTCTCCTAACATTTGTGAAGGCAATTGATCCATTGAAGGACCTTGAACATGATATTCTAACTATAATATGGTTGAATGCCTCATTTTTGTCAAATCTTCCTCACCATGTAACGCTCTTCTAATTGACTCATTTAAAGCTTCAAGAGCTTGGATATTGAAAAGAGTGTTTGAATCAATACATGATGCTTTGGACGACGGGCGAATTTCAATAAACCCACCTTGTTGCGAAGATGGATCTAGTAACTTTTAAGTGCTTTTTCAGCCAATTATCCTTTTGGGAAGATAACTGGGGGGTTAAAGATGTCTCTATAGGGGTATTGTTTTGCTTCGTAGAAGACAGAGCTGTGGGTTCACTCATTATACCTTTCTTATTTGCTACATCTAGTGTAGTTTCTTCCTCTTTACTCATAGGATCCTTATACGCCAGGGACTGGGCTAAGAGATTTTGAGATGTTTGTATTGGCTCTAGAGGGTGGTTATGAATTTGCAGAAAAACAAATTCACTGCCTCTCCTATCTACTTTCTCCGTAATAATTTGTGTATGAAAGTCATCAATGTGCAATTCCTCTATGTTAATTAAATCAGAATAACCTTCAAAATTTTGACTTAGAGAAGATTCATTCATACCTGAAAGATCTGGCCGGTAGACATCTGCTTCTGATTGAGTGGGCACAAAATCTTCTTCTTATTGTTCAGCAGCTTCAGGTGGTGCAACCTCTTCTGGCTGTCCAGCAATGTCAGGTGGTTGATCAATTTTCATAGGTTGAGCTTCAGCTGCAGGTTGTGGAACACTTTGCTGAGCACCTTGTTGACTTGTACCAGCTTCAGCTTGATGTGAAGCTTTAGATTGCTGAGAAATGGTAGCAAAGTACTCTTCCATAAAGTCTGTCAAATGAATGTGGTTGTTGTTGGGATAAGATATCTGATTGATCAGCTTGCCCACCATTTTTGAAGACAGCACTTGAGAGTCTCGCATGTTATCATTGTGAACCAAAACCTTCTGATCTTCTGTCAGCTTCCCATCTAGAACAATCTGGAGAAACCTCATATACAAGATATGATCCTATTTCTAAGCTTGGTTCTGTAAGATCTCCTCCATGAACAGACGTCCAAAGTTGATACGTAGACTATGAGCAACAACTACTCTAGTTACTTGATTGAACAATATCAGTCCTGTGAAATCCAACAGTCTTGCGAGCGAAACAGTAAGACAATATGTTAAAAAATAGATGCCATGATTTTGGTAGATGACTTTTGTTGAAGTGCTTTGGAAGTGTGTCATTTATCATGGTGCTTCTGATGGCTTTGAAGAAACTAATCAGTTCTCATTTCTACGATAATTCGACAAAATTATCCTGAGGAAGGTGGAGATACTCATTGAAATCATCCTCAGTGATTCTTACTATTTCATCACCAATAAAGAAAGAGAAAACTAGCTTATCGTCATCTAACGTGTCTTCAGCTGTTGTGTGCACGAATATGAGGAGCTCAACGTTCAACTTAACATTAGTAATCAAAGCATATTACACAATCGAGTACTCGTTCAGAAAACAGATCCATTTCTCAAACTCACCCATTTTGCCGGATCACGTTCTATAACCGAGACATACTTTGTTTTTAGTATCTTAATATTATCATCCATTTTAATTAAAAAATGAGAATTAAATTTTGATCGTAAAACAAATTAATTGTGCGCTAAAATTTAAAAACTAGAAGTGAAATCAACACACACACAAATAAAAGTAACAAATAAATTGTCATAAACCCTAGAGAGCAAATGAGTTGAATAACCAATTAAAAGTAATTGTTAATGAACCAAACAGAGCCATAAGTCCAAGAAACCACAAATATTGATCTCATTGAATCCTTGATGAAATCACATGATATTAATATCAAAAGAATGTGCACATTCTGGGCTTTAAGATTATCTAAATTTTATAAAATTTGACAGGGGGTCAGTAGGTCAACAATCAATTTAAAATATGGTCCTCTCTTTCTCTTCTTGTGACTGTGTAGCTTTGTGTGTATATAATGGGATAAAAGATGTGTGAATCATTTATATATACTCCAATACAGCACAAAAAAAAATATAAACCAACACCCTGAGTTGCGATTGCATGGGAGTATAGCAATCCTGAGTTGCGACTACAAGGTGTCCCAATAACCTGACTTGCGACCGTTGTGAGTTGCTGTACTTAGATGGAAAACCTAAGTTGCGACCACAGGGGAAACAACACTTAACATATTTAGTCGCAAGTTAGTACTCCCTATAAGTTACTTGCGACCTAGGGAAAACAAAACACCACAAAAAACTTTCCAAGTACTGAAAGCATTAGGGTATTCTAGTGGCCACTTAGAATTAGTATTAGTTCTAAGTTACTAATTCTAAGTGGAGACCACAAGGTCCTTATAAGGACTTAGAATTATTTTTAACTGTTTCACAAAATCCATATTGATTTAAAATATTATTAATCTTTTTTTCATAAATGAAATAGACTAATAACCCCAAAATAAATAATGTGTTGCTGGTATATCAATCTTATGAATTCTTTTAACTATAAATTCGTTTAAAATCCATTAAAATTGATAAGTCACAATTTTTATTCATAATTGTACAATTTTTATCATCAATTTGATAATATCATACTTCTGATGAAATAAAATTATGCTGCTACTTTCAATTTAATTTTAATGAACCTTTTTAAATATTAAATAATTTAAAGCCCACTAAAATTAATAAATTACAACTTTGATTATTAAAACTGAAATATTTATTATTGAATTGATAATATTTTAATCTTTTACATCAAAATTATGTTGCATTATTTTACTCATAAATTAAACAATTATGATTAAATTATTTTCACTTAATTTGTCAATATAAATGTGCTGACATATTTATCAATTAGATACAAGCACACAAATATTTGAATTAAGAGAAATAAATAATGGAAAATAAATTCACATGTTCTTAAAATATTGACATTAAATAACAAGTGAATTCATTTAAGACCAAGTGCAGTTACTGACTTCTAATTTAATCAATTAGAAAGATTTAACATCTCAAGTTCACTAACCAACTTAGAGAAAGTGTTTTCATCAAGTGATTTTATGAAGATGTCTACAATTTGATCCTCCGTGGGTACAAAATGTAATTCCACAGTGCCATTTGTGATACCTGATATCAATATGTTTTGTTCTTGAGTGCTGAACTGGGTTGTTGGAGATTGCTATGGCACTAGTATTGTCGCAGAATATTAGAATCTTTGATATCAACATACAATAATCCCGGAGTTGATTTCTCATTCACAAAATTTGAGCACAACAGCTTCCAGCAGCTATGTATTCAGCTTCAGCAGTTGAGGTGGATACCGAGTGTTGCTTCTTGCTATGCCAGGATATCAACCTTCTTCCAAGAAACTGACAGCTTCCTAAAATACTTTTCTGATCAATCTTACAACCTGCAAAATCTGAATCTGTATAGCCAACAAGGTCAAAACCTGTACCTTTAGGGTACCAAATACCAAGATTTGGAGTCCCCTTAAGATACCTAAAAATCCGTTTAACAGCTATAAGATGAGACTCTTTAGGGTCAGTTTGAAATCTAGCACATAAGCATGTTGAGAACATAATATCTGGCATACTTGCTGTAAGATATAACAATGAGCCTATCATAACTCTGTAGCTTGTGATGTCAACTTTCTTACCAGTTTTGTCATGATCAAGCTTAGAGGTTGAAGGCATTGGAGTCTTTGTCGGAGTTGAATATTCCAGATTATACTTCTTGAGAAGTTCTCTGATGTACTTGGATTGACAAATGAATATACCATCTTTTCTTTGACTCACTTGTAATCCAAGAAAGTAGTTCAACCCTGCCATCATGCTTATTTCATACTTACTCTGCATTAACTTAGGAAATCTCTTACAAATATCATCACTAGTAGAGCCAAATATAATGCCATCAACATATATTTGAACTGATATCATATCAGATTTATGCATTTTATGAAACATAGTTTTATCTACAACACCTCTAGTAAAACCATTTTCAAGTAGAAATTCCGAGAGAGTGTCATACCATGTCCTTGGTGGTTACTTGAGTCCATAGAGAGCTTTGGATAGAAAGTATACAAAATCTACCAAATTTGGATCTTCAAAACCTGGAGGTTGTTCCACACACACTTCTTATTCTAACTCCCCATTCAGGAATGCACTCTTCACGTCCATTTGATAGACTTTAAAATCTGAATATGCTGCGAATGCCAGAAACATCCTCATTGCCTCAAGCCTTGCTACTAGTGTATAGGTTTCATCATAATCTATTCCCTCTTCTTGAGAGTAACCTTTAGCTACCAGTCTGGTTTTGTTTCTCGTTATAATGCCATTTTCATCTAACTTATTTCTGAATACCCACTTGGTGCCAATTACTGACTTGTCTTTTTAACGGGGTACCAGCTTTAATACCTTCTGCCTTTCAAACTGATTGAGTTCATTTTGAATTGCAATAACCCAATCTGGATCTTCGAATGCCTTGTCCATTTTCTTAGGTTCCATTTCTGAGAGAAACCCTAAAAAGTGACATTCATTCTACGTGGCATGTCTAGTTCTCACTTCTGTGTCAGGAATCTATATATTCATTTGCAGCTCTATTGAAATCGAGTATATCTTAAAGTCATCGTACATGTTTCGATGCAAAATAAGTGCTTTTTTCATATGCATTAAACGTCAATACTGTGTTTTAGATTAATTCCATTTTAAGAAAAATTATGTCAAATTAGTTATTAAATTCAACTTTGAATATAATTTTTTTATGAGCATTCAAAACTATCCTCTGATCTATATTTTCAAAATCTACTTATTTAATATCTATACTCTTTATTAATAAGCGAAACCATGTCTAATTTGGTGCTAAAAGTATCAAAATACCAAATTTTGGTACTTACCTGACATAAGTTGACTTCTATTCTCTATCAACTTTCTTTTTAACACAACTCGACTTCTATTATCTATAAATTTTATTTTCTTTTTAGTTAGTATCATCCTATCGTCTTTTTAATTTATAAAATAAAAATATTTTTTAAACGATTTGTAAATTATATTAAAAATTTATTAAGTTACGTTAAATTAAGTAAAATCTATAATGTGTAAACTTTATTTCCTGTAGTATTATTTTAAAAATAAATAAGTAATATCAAATGACTTTAGTAACATTTATTAACTTATAAACTGAAAATTATTGAGTCCGCAATGGTTGGCTCAGTTGGTTAAAGAGGGGATAACTATTCTCTTAGTCACATGTTCGAATCCCCTGGGTAGAGAATTTATGATTATGTCTCATGAGCGTCGCTTAAATGCGGTTTATCTTGGTTCAACGCTATTGCGTGAGCCCGTAAGGTTTTTCTAGTGTGAGACCGTAAGGTTTACTTGGTGCGCACCCGAAGGGTAGCGGCTGCGGTTAGCTACGATTAAAAAAAATTATTGATTTAACGATCGTATTTGTTACTATCCATCACAATGTTTATATACTTTAAATTAAAAAAAAAACATTTTTTAACAGTAAAAAATTTATGGCCTATATTTATATTATATCTAGTAATATTAAATTAAGTTTAATAACATCTATTTACTTTTAATTTGTAAATTCAATTTTTATCGATAATTAAGTAATATTAAATAAACTATATTAAAAAGGCTAATTATAAGATAATTATCAAATTATATTAATTAATATTAAATTGTCTAAAGAACATATATTTGGTTCATAAGACAAAAATACAATTCGTTTCACAAAAATAAAACTAATATGTTAGATTTTTTTATATCAAGTAAAACAATGCAAAAGTAGAATTATAGTAGAAAATTTCATAACTGATTCGATTCTTTTTAACTACATAACTATTTTTCGCAAGTACCAATTTAATATTTGATATTAATATATTAATTTTAATTCGTGTTTCGCACGGATTATGAATAATTCTCAACAAATATTAATTCAATTTTTTTAGTCTCGGTCTCGTGTTTCGCACAGGTTATCAACTATCTATACTAATAAGCGAAACCATGTTTAGGCCCCAAATCTTGGTACTCACTAAAAATTTATACAACTATTTTAAAAATTTTATGTAATAAAATCTCAACTGACAAAAATTAACTTCTACTCTCTGTAAATTTTATTTTCTTTCAATTTTTATTTGTTGCTGAACATCAGTTTACTTTAAAATAATTTTATTAGTAAGTTAACATTTGTATAAGTAAATAATTAGGTGCATGCATAATTAGAACTATATAGTGAAATATTAGAGTTACACTTAACTTCGATTTTTTTAACTACATATTTTAACAGGATTTTATCTATTATATTTAGATCTGTATTTTGCACGGATTATGAGTTTCAGTTTATGCAAATAATAATGTGATACTATTATATTTAAATTTGGGCCCGAGCTTCGCAAGGGTTACCGACTAATATCTTTAATTTATATTTCTAAGATTGACCTATATATTTCACATCCTACGGTATATTCAATTAATGAATAAATACTGATATAATTCCAATCAAAATAAAGTAATTTATTTTATTAAACTTCAAATTTTGAAACCGAATTACTAGTTTCAGTGATGATAACAGACTGACATATATTATTTTAGTTTTTTAGGGAGAGTGACCATTTATTGGTAGTTAAATAAGGTTTGTACAATAAAGGCACCAAATGCAAATCACTTCAAAAAAATGAAGTAGTTGTTAAGTAAGCAAAAATGAGGATACACAATGCAGTAAATGGAACGAAAAAGAAACCGCTTTCGGGTAGGTTTGCAGGATGTTAAACTGGCATGCTTTGGTTCGAGGAAGTTGTAGGCTCCTTGTTTTTGAACAAGCTAGATTTATGAATGTCTCCCCATTGAACACGAAACCTAGGCAGCATTGTTTCTACTTTGGCGACTGTGTAATGAAATGTTCGCATCAGAGGCACATAGAAAGGCAAGTATGTTGCAACTAACACACTGACGGGGAGGAATGCAATGCCATACAACGCAATTCTGGTCCACTGTTGCCTGTTCTTGATCATAAGGATGATTGTTGCTGCAAATGCCAGCATCATTATTGTCAAGGAGAATATTAGGCATGAGATTCCAAACATTAGCCTCTTTGGAAGCGACTCCTTGAAGTCCTCAAATTGAAATGATGAGGTCAGGATGGACAGAAATACCACAACAGCTGTTAATGTGGATGCAAGCGAAAGAACATCGCTCACAGTAAATACAACAAAGAATGTTTGATTTACAAGAACCGGAGAACCATTCTCTGGATTCGAACCTCCTGGTACCGTGTATGCTGCTGCAAAGGCAACAGTTGCAATGAGTACAGCAACAATTGAACAATTCTCTGCTGTTCTCTTCATCCATTCTTGTGCAGCATCTCGAAGTGGTTCCTTTTTAGCAGCAAATAACTGATCAGCTGTCTGTAAATTCTTGTTCAAGGTTTTATGATGGTAAGTCTTTAGAATCTTTTCCACACGCTGAATATTTGAACATAACAAGTTATTAGAATTTGTCACACAAATGATAATAAATGCATGCATCTACGACTACAATGGTAGTTGATGAAATATTCAATAACACTGCACATTTGTACCTCGAAC
Organism: Apium graveolens; assembly: GCF_009905375.1. Lineage (NCBI taxonomy): Eukaryota > Viridiplantae > Streptophyta > Magnoliopsida > Apiales > Apiaceae > Apium > Apium graveolens. Next base: position 13,282,925 of record NC_133657.1, on the reverse strand, counting down.
AAGAGTAGGTCGTCTTGCAATTCAAACGCAGGACTGCGAGTTTCGTTGGTGATTTCTTCGGAGTCCCAAGGAAAACGTGGTCCGGCTTTGGGGTTTTTAGTTGAAGTGGCATCATTGCCATTCTTATCTTTTACTTTTGTGGGATTTAAAGCAACCATATGCAAAATGGAGTTTCCTTCTCCGTCCCGACATCTCACTAACTTCCTCATTTGCATAGGCATATTCACCACATCATCAAATATCTTTATCCTGCGATACTTAATTGCCAGGTGTAAAAGTGAACCATATTTAGGATCAACTTGCTCCACGGTTTGAGGATAATATTGTATAATGGTACGAGCTATCTCCAAGCACCCATACTTTGTGGCTAATGTCAATGTTGTTGGTGGTTTTTCTATTTCTGTGTCAGCAGATTGGTTGGTCTGAGCAGCAGCTGTGTTAGCATCTCCACTGTCTAGGGTGGCTGGAGCTGCCGCCGCAATGTAATCAGCTTCATATGTGTTGGAGACAGAAGTAGTTATTAGCTTGTAAGATGAAATAAGTTGTCTCCATTCTTTATCGTTTTCAACTAATTCCACGCCCAGTTGCAGAGCTACTTCATATCTTTCATATTCTTCTTTAATCCTATCCCACCAGGGAATTGTCATCGTAAACCGTGGACACACTTGAATGAAATTGGTTTAGTAGGTAGACAGTCAAGCACAATAATTTACTTATTTCTACCAAGTGCTACCCAGAAACAGTAACATTTGAAAATATAAACGGTACATGAAATATAGTTATATGAATGTCATTTTTTACCTGCAGCAGCTTTCATGTGATCGTCTCCAGTAAAGTCTTCGTCTAAAATCTCGTCAACGAGCTTACAAAGACGTCGAAAAGAAGATGGAATGAAGAGCTTGAGCCACTTCCAGTCCTGCTTTCTGAAGGCTGATGAATTCATAGCTAGATAGTGAAGACCGGTCATTTTCATATGGTTCTCTTCACAAATTAAACTTGGAATCTTTTTTGCTATGTACAAGGCCAACACTGTTACATATGTTGCATTTGCAATTACGAATTAGCATAACATGGGAAGGCCAATCTCCTACATTCATTACCATTTACAATTCACAGTTGGGGATAACACTACAATTAGTAGAAACATTGTTTGATGAAAAAATAATAATGGTACTCCTGTTATTTTTTTTATTATCAAAGCTTACCAAAATGCTCCTTGTAGATGGCTAGATGAAGTACAGTATACTTCTTACGTTCACCAGAAAATTGGTAAAACGAGAGACTATCTTCTTCATCAGAAACTAAATTCTGAATTTGACTGTTAAGAAACGTGAACATCTTCAATTGGCCATATCGGGCAGCAAGGAATAGAGGGGTCTCCCCGTCATTGTTTTCGAGGGTGAGCAAGTGATCTGCCAACTGAAAAATCTTATGCGCAGCTCGGAGACAGGAGTCCTGAGTTGCTGCAACATGGAGAACATTGTTTTTTCTCACATTGACATGGTCCCCCAATTTTTTGCGAAAACCTTGTGGCCAACGTTGATTAGCATCATTGAGCAAGTCCAGCACTAAATCAACTTGTCCGGAGTACAAAGCCTTCTGCAGCACAGAGTCTCCAAATTGGTTCAGAACCAGAAATGGACCCTCTGCATGTTCCTGGCACATGTCTCTGACCGTTTTGGCGTCCTCTTTGGTAAGAGCGGCATATATAGCCGTAGTAGCCTCAATGGTATCAGAGTCATACTCACTATCCATGAAAGATCTTATTTTATATCAGAATATATATTATCCAACAAGTTTAGTTTGTATAGCTTGCAACTTATTTGCTAGTTATCAAACAAAAACTTAGAGCTTCCCAGACCGCGGAACCATGTACTTATACAAATACAAGTCCCTGTTTGTGGAATGAAGCTCACAATGTGCATTGCATGCATTGGAATATTAGATAACAGACAGAATAACTTGGTGTCTTGTCAAAGTATTCATTCTTATGTCACTGTATACATAGGTAGTCGTATGAGTGTTGTGTGTGTGTCAAAACTGAAGTATTCATGTCGTATTTAGTTGGCATAGGAATTAGGAATAAGTAGCTTAGTACTATGCCCCATGGCCACCCAGTAAAGTAAAGATTACTGTGTTGTGCTTTAGAATAAGTAGTGGTTTGGTCTCTTTATTTGTAACAAGACGGGATTCTTATCCTTTTCTTGCCAATTTTAAAACAACAGAAAGCTCACATGTACTCTACTTAAGCTCTTTTCATCCTCAAGTTTCCTTTTTTCGAGTCACTATAGGCTGTTCCCATTCCTCATTTTTCTTTTTCAAAGTCACTTCCAGAATAATGTTACGCTTGCACTCAGAACTACAAATTTAGCTTAGCAAGAGGAAAATTTAAAGGGTAGAGATTTATGTAAATAGTTATAATGCTATTCATTGAAGATGGAAAGGTTTCTGATGTTGTGTGTGTAGTGTACAAATTGCATGAAAGCTTCACATATCTTAATCAATTTCAAATTCGAGGGAAAAAAAATCAATCTGTACAACACAATCTCCTCCTTGTGCTTTGATGCATATATATCTTTTTGTTTAAGAAAAATTTCAAGTCCCAATAATCCTAAAAAGAAGCATCTACATCATATCTACTGGATACGATCCTAGGTTTCGTGCCACTTAACAAGCTATCTATTACCAGATGACATTTCACATGTACTGTAAACTCCCTCAAAGGAAGACTTCCCAGAATAACACTTACAGGCGCCTTAACCGTCACAAGCAATGGAATCTGTCCATTTTTTTGGTTTTCTTTGAGTGCATCTTGAAGATCATTTCCAAATCCATTCTTCCCTGTCATCTCAATGTTCATAACGGTTATGTTTTTATGCCCTTGTTCGAAAGATGGGAGCTGCCCCGAGCACAGATTGGTTGTTTTGTAGTACACGTCCACTGCGCTATCTTTACCATACTTGAAGCCAATATGTGAGTTAGGATTGTTGGCCTCAGCATGCACAACAAAGTTTACATTGATGGTTAAATCTTTCTGATCAATAGCTAATTTTTTAACATCCATATTAATCACCTTGTACGAAGGTATTTCGGGCTTGTACTCCATGTACAAATAAAACGTGATTCCCGCAAGAACAAGGAGCAATACAATAAGGAAGCAATAGCAGCAACATATACATTTTAAGCAAAATTTTCCTGACGACCTCCTAGGCCTTCCATTCGCAGGAAGCCTCTGATGTTGAACTCCATTTCCATATCCAGGTGGAGGTGCAAACATTTTTGCTAGCTAGGTACTATTTGTTTAGGGGTGGTGATCCGATCAAGAATTGATTAAGAGAAGCGTGTTTGATTCAGGGCGTATATCAGGTCCAGAAAAGGATTTAAGATAGAGATTTGCTTACTTTAGAGATATGCTTGCTTCTGGTTTATGGGGTTATTGTTACATGCATATGTGTGGCCAAAGAGGAGGCTGCTAATTTAGTTTCTTTGCATACACTCGTATGATCCAACTTTTTACGGATTTCTTATGCTATTTTTAGCAAAAATGTTAATGTTAAAGAGGTTTATTAACAAGTGAGCTAGTAGAAGCATAAATCTCACAGTACACATTCTATCCTGCACAGAGCGCATTCATATGATTATGTATTAATTTCAGATACTGGAAATATTTTACATAAAGATGACTTCATTTTATTCTTCTTGACCTTTCGGAAATAGATGATACAGACCTTTACATTCATCAGTACACCTGAAATTTGAATCAGAGCACATGAACCTGTATTTTAATCTATTTCAATTCAAGGAAATCTTGAATCTAAATTACTGGAAACCGAAGAACTATCAGAAGTAGCTTGAATTCGCGTTCGGAAGAAGGCACGGACAGTAAATCTGGACTTATTAGACCTTAATGAGCTTATCCTCATGAAAGACACAACTGAGACTGCAACAGATTTCACCTTATCAGCAGCTTTTTTGAGTTTCTTCGACTTGCGATTCTTGTCTGAAGCAGATGAAGTATCCTCGGATGATGAGGATCCACTGAGGTTGTAACTTTGAAGAAATATCTGCCTTTTCCTCGCCCTGTCACGCCTATAGCTAAGTGAGGTTCTTAACTTTGAAACATTGATTACTTTTTTCCTAGAACTACAAATCCTCACAAATTTGCCATCTTCTCCGATTTTTTCGCGACTTTGATCCACCTGCGCATAGAAGAATCCATGATCATGCCTCTTGCTACGGCGCAATGTGGAATTTCTTACTAGATTACTCATCTCTAGCATCAAGTTTTACATTTTCTCTCTTGCAATAGTGTAATATATTCTCTTGTTTTTTGATGCAAAGATCAAGAGAAGGTGTTTTTATATAGAACCACAAAGCAGAGTATAATATCAAGATATTTTTCTTGAAAAAAAACTTAGAGTGTATTAAAAGGTGGCCAAGCAAGCATGGAACTAATATTCTCAGATGGTGAGCTAGTATGGTATGGATCACATCATACTTGTTCTTTTTAGTATCAAAGTCAACACTTTAGCTCATTAAACAGGAATTTCATCTACTATGAAATCTTACTGTTTATTAAATAAATTACGTTTGAGTAGTTAAATCAAAGTTTGACAACTTTGTTTTGATGCATAACTATAAACGTTCCAAGATGTTTAACACAAAATGTGTTTATTGATACTATAGCTCTGTCATTTTACTCATTTTGCTTTAAGAAACAATTACACATCTACATTACAAGCTAGTAACACAAGTTCAGCAACTAAAACTCATACAAAACCTTTTCTGGACTTCAATTTTTATCATTTTAACGAGTCATTAAGCTTATATTATCAAAATATTCACAATCAAAAAATATTTATTAATTTTATGTCTTCTTCCCTGATTTTTTAAGTAGAGAAAATAAATGAAGGTAATGTTAAAGTGTGTAATGTTAAAATGTATAAGATCATATTCAGATCTTTTTCTACTACCCCGAGAATTTGAGAATTTAGGGTGACCGGTTCCTTATTATGTTCTCAGAACTTGATTTACTAAAGAACTGGGGTTCGATTCCTCCCACCCCATTTATTTATTTGTTATTGATATAAGTATTGATATTGGTTATATTTATTGTTATCAATTGTAGCGAAAAATATCGTATAATTGAGAAGGAGTCTTAAAGAATATAACATGTCTTCCTTAATTAATAGGTAAAAAGAAGTAATTGAAAGGAGATATAATATGTTTCATTCACACCACTTTGAAATTTTTTAATATTTGTTATTGGTATTGGTATGAGTATTGATATTGGTTATATTTATTGCTATCAATCGTAGCAAAAAATATCGTATAATTGAGAGGGAGTCTTAAAGAATATAACATCAGGTCTTCCTCTCCCACCGGTTCCTTGATAAGTAAAAAAAAGTAATTGAAAGGAGATATAATATGTTTCACTCACACCACTTTGACATTTTTAGACCGACGGGTTCCTTAATATGTAAAATGAAGTAATAGAGAGTGAATTTCAACATGCGGGGTAAGACTCGGGTTCCATCGAATATTTTAAAAAATTATTAAAAATATTGATCCTGTACTTTGATTAATAAATTGGATGAGATTCTCTTCGGATAATTAAAAAAATATGTATTATAATGAGCCATAAATGGAACGAGATCCTCACTTAACAATTAATTAAATGTTATATCTAAAAAGGAACGAAATATCTAGTGATTCATTCTTTAAATCCAAATAAACAAATTTTCAAGTGAGGGAGATGTTGGAATATGAGATATAATTCTGCTAAATTTAATTGATAAACATCTTAAGATTTAAAAAGATTAGTTACTTAACACTGTCTTATAGTTCACCTTCAACACGATCATCATGTTCCATTGATCTTGTGTGTATTTTATTTAGAAATTGAACAAAACATATTTTAGTTTCGATTCTTTCGAGTTCCTAGTTCCGCCACTTGAGCTAAAATGAAGTTACAGTCTAGGATTAAAAATAGTTTAAGCTTAAAAATAAAACCAAGATCATCACGCGTAGAATAAATTAGTTATAGCACCTTGGGAATGAAACAAAAACATGGTGCACTAGAAGACATGGCCAGATAAGAAAGCAAAACACCTACCACAGCAACAAACGAGAATAACGGAGACACGAAGCTGAAGGACTCAGTTATTGACCATAATTAGACCACCTGCTCGATTAGTTGTTCGGGGAGAAACTCTAAGTGTCAAAATTTGAAGATAAAATGCTCAAAATTGTTGAGTATGTGAAGTTTACTACTCCCTTCGTCCCTTTCAATTGCTTACATTTTTTAGAGAGTGTCCGACACGCATTTTAAGGTGCATATAAAATATAGTTCTGTAATTTTTGTTCACAATTTTATTTTTCTGAATAAAAACTAAAATATTCAACTTTTATTCAGAAAAAGAAAATTGTAAAAATAAGTTACATAACTATACTTTTTATGCACCTTAAAATGCGTGTCGGTCACTTCCTCAGAAATGTAAACAATTGGAAGGGATTGAGGGAGTAATTAATTTCATTAAAATATACTATTTGGATTCAAATTAATTTATGAATTATTCACTTATCAGATTTTGATATAGGAGAATTTTCAGTACAAATTAAGTGTGTAATGAGATGCGAGAAAAGCAAATTCATGATCACGCTGAGGACCGCATGATCATGCTAATGAGAATACATGATGACATGATCACGCTTTTGGATAACATGATCATGCCAAACTGAAAATTTTTAGCAGTTGCTACTTGATGGAGGATGTAGGGATTGTACATGATCATGCTAAAATCCCGCATAATCACGCTAATTTTAATGACTGTTTTATTTTAATTAAGATTTACTTTTATTTCTTTATAGGATTTATTATCCTATATAAATAATTGTATTATGTAAGGTATGAACAATCTTTTATTGAAATTAAAATCTTAAGAGTTTTTTTCTTATCTTTCTTGTGCATTCAAGATTGGCCTTATGGATTCAAGATTTGCCTTGTGGATTCAAGATTTTAAAGGATTTCTCGTGTAAGAGTCCTTTCGAGAATTAGCGCTTACTTTTCCTATGCTTCCGTGCTGCGTCAGTGTAATATCTGGGATATATCGTGTAATTATTTTTGCTAATAAATAAATATTATGCATGTTCAGTATTTATTCTGTGAAGTATTTGTTAAGTGTTATATGTGTTTAGATGTTAAAAATAATATAAATTGAGTATTTTAATTTTTACATGTCCAAAATAAAATATGGATAATTGTAATATCTTCCTATTTATTTTTATGATGATTTATGTTTTTATAGGAAATTTATGGATTTTATAAATTCTTTTTCCGAGTAATTATAAACTATTTTATATAATCGGGAACCAGCCGACTACATCCGTTTTTACGTTTTTATAACCCGAAACTTTTCCGAAAACTCCTTCCTAACCGAATTGCAATATTTCGAGCATTTTCCATGTTTTGACTTTTTCGATCTGGCGTACGGTTTGTCCTATGCGGGTCCCGGCACAATATTTTCGATACAAAATTCGTTTCGATAAATCAATAAAACTCGTATTTTCGATAAACGAGATCTTTTTATTAAACTATTACAATTATCACCTCGTAATATATGTAACCAGACGCTGAGACCAAGACCGCAGTACAAATTGTACAGATTTGGATAATTATCCCGAAAACCGGTACCGTTTGGATCTGTTTTTATAAATAAAAGTACTATTTTATATCCGGAATGATCCAACGGGATACTAATTTTCCGTTAGTATAAATAGCCTTTACCGTATTTTATTTCATACCGAAAATCATTCGCAAACAGTATTTACAGAATTTTCCAGAGAAAATAATTATATATATAAAACCTTTCAAGAATCAAACTGCAAAATCAAGGTGTTATTGATATCCGTTTGGAAAGCTCTGGTAATCAAAACGAAGGGCTTGGAGTGTATTTTCAGAATCCCAGGCTTGTTATACTGCAGAATCAAAGGTTTATTTTATATATTTTTATTTATTTTCGAATTATTTTGGTTAAAATTATGAATTTTTGTTCGGATGATTGTTTGAATGATTTGATGATTGCATGTTGTAGATCTTGTCTTTCTAATGATTTTGGTATATTATACTCTTAATTTGGAGTTCAATAACATGTTCAAATTAGGGTTTGATTTTCGGAATTAGAAATTAGGGTTTATAATTCGTTTGATTGTTCTTGATTAATTTTTAGGGGTTTCTTATTTAGGGGTTAACAGATGTTGAGAGTTAGTGGGTTTTGTTCCCCTTGAAATTTAGAATCGATTCATGTATAGTTTGTTAACAGACGATCCCTGGTTTGAACGGAGTTAACTTTTAAAGTTTTCGCCGGATTTTCAAGAACTTGCCTGCGGCGAGTTTTTGTTTCGAATCGATTCGATCGATTCCGGGTGTGGTTTCAGATTTTGATTACATCACTGAGTTGCATATCGTTTATTCCTGATTTCTGGAGAGTTTCACGGCCATTCGGGGCTTCTGCCTCGTTTCCGGCGAGCTCGGGGTCGCCGGCAATGGCGACGCCGGCGATGTGGTGGAGAAGGTGGTCAAACTACAGTTTGACCCCTGTAGTTTGATCAACCTTACAATTTAGTCCCTGTATTTTAAAAAGTTTTTAAAAACAAAATTTTTGTTTACAAAACTTTTAAAATTAGGATTTTTGTTTTATATATTTTCAAAAATAGGATTTTTTTTATAAAATGATTTTGAAAATAGTTTTAATTATTTTAAATTCTAAAAATCATTTATTTTAATTCCAAAATTCATTTTTAATTCAAAAATAAATTTAAATTACTTAATTAATTAATTTTAATTAATAATTAATTAATTAATTGATCAATTAATTTAAATATTAATTGATTAATTAGTTTAATTATTTATTAATTGATTTTAATTAATTATTTAATTGGATTTAATTATTTTTAAATGATTTAAAATTTTTGAAAAATAGTTCCGAGCCTTAAAATATTATTTTAAATTGTTTTCAAGATTCGATAATTATTATACAATTATTTTGAAGCCAGATTTGGCCAACCGAACCCTGTTTATTGCTTTAAAATTGATCCAACGACCCGTTTTGACTCCGAAAAATATTTTAAAAATCATATTAAATACATGAAAGACTGGTTATGACCCAAGACTTCCTTATAAATGAAATTTCATTGATTGTTTGACGTGCTATGTGTTATATGTGACTTGTTTGTTTGACTGTTGGTCTATATGTTTAGTGTTTACTTGTTTTTGGCATAACTTTCACTCCGTTAGTAGGATTTGGGTAAAACGAAGGGTGGATAGAAGTGTATACCGAATAGAATTGTATGAGTTGAGTATTGATAGATACTTATGATATGTGAGCAGAAGAGGCAAGGAGTAGGAAAGGAAAACATGTAATCGAGGAATAGGAGATTGCGATTGGAAGTTAGTGAAGTATAGCAAGCTAATATCAGGCAAGTGTTCTGAACCTTCTCGAGATATTTTGTAGATAATTGATAATCCTGTTTTATATTGCAAGTACTTTGAAGCACTACACCCTAAACCTTGATTCCAGTTATTGATCTTTGAGTCGTAAACCTTATTCTTTCTGAACCATTGATTGTTGATTACCTAAATACAAACCATTGAGATACGATACTACTCCACAAATACACACAAACTAAATACCAAATACTGAACCAAGATTGCTTATATACTCAAACCATTGTACCTTATGCATTGAAAGATCGAATCCTTATAACCTTGAAACTTTAATTCTTCTGTTATCCAATTCTTTCACCGCCTGATAGCCATTCTTTGAAATTGCCACATTGTTCCTTTGTGAAGATTGAAACCATCTCATTATTGGACATCCAATGTTGCTTATAATTCTGTTTATTGCTTTACATTGTTTATTCTGTTATTATGGTAGAATTGGATTATTTTATAAAATTGTGGACCAGATTCGGGGTCAGACCAGATTGGTGGTCAAGTTAGGCCAATGTGTGCCTTGGATCCAGTAATTAGAGCAGAGCTGTGTGCTTTGCTCAGGGTTAGTACGTGACTGATCAGCAGCCTAACCTTGGGTTTTAAATGAAAATATAATATCCAATTCTAAATTATTATTCATTGTTCACTTGATACCTTAACTCTTTTCACTTGATGATCATTATTCTCAGTCTTGTCAATGTGACTTGCTGAGGTAGTTAGCTCATTTGTGCAATGTTGTTTATGTTCTTTTCCAGTTAAGAAGGAACCCGTTGGTAGCGAGGATCCCCAATCCAGTGCGAAAGCTAGGGGTCCAGGTTGATCGAGTTAAGCTAGCTGACAGCTTTTGGAATAGTTTAAGTTTATGAAGTTTGTAATAATGTTTAATATTCAGTTATAAGTTTGAATAGTTGGGATTTTGGCGTTTGTAATATAAGTGTATGTGTATGGCTTGTGTGCATACTTTAACCTGTTGCAATCCGTGGTAGTTGGTATGTAGGGTCACTGCATATTATTATTATCTTTATTATTGTTATAAGCAGGTTATAAATAAGGTGTGTGTGTGTGTATGGACCCCAAACTTCTGACCCGGGTTTGGAGGGCGCCACAGTCAGTTGGCATTAGAGCAGACTTTTTCGTGTCATTTTCGTTACCTGATTCATTATAGAAAAACCAGTTAGCAAAGAAGATCTTCGAGAGGTTACGATGGCTTTAACCGCAGTTCTAAAGGTTTTCACATATCAAGTGGATACGTTGCCGAATCAAGTGAAAAGCAATAACAAGCAACATAGAGATGAAAGTGAAGAGCCGAATCGAGTCAATCAAGGAGGAAAATATCATGTAGGTGACAAATCTGGCTCAAAGTCAAATACAGATAATCGGTCATATAATTAAGGGAAAGGCTTATATACCGTTATTCTTTGGGACTTTGGGTATTGAAGAGTTCTTAAATTGGCAGAATGATGTCGATAAGTTTTTCGATATCATGGAAGTTCCTGAAAATAAGAAAGTTAAGATGGTGGCAGTTTAATTGATGAGTGTTGCTTCTGTAGGGTGGGATAAACTTGTTATACAGAGAGAGAAACAAATGTAAAGACCCATTAGAACATGGCAGGGGATGAAAGAATCGATGATGGCGAGGTTTTTACCGGAGGGATATGAGTCTAAGATTTATACTGATTGCAAAAAGGGGATAACTCGACTCAATATCATGAACCGAATCATGTTGAAAATATGTTTGATAAAAGTCCTCAACCAAAATCGGGAAGCTTGTTGAATATTGGAGATAAAGAAGTTATTGAATTTGATAATGCAAAAAAATTAAAAGACATGGAGATAGTTAATCTTGTGTGTGAGATTATGAGTTCTGAAAATTGTATGTCTACTGATTCATTAAAAGTGGATGAGGCCAGTAAAGCAAACAATGATCATGATTTACAAGAGCACAACAAAGAAAATATTGAGGATATTTATAAAGATGTAAATAATAACGATGATGAACATATTGTTGAAAGCCTACAAACCTGTCTTTGGTTACTCATAAACCGGATTCGCACCATGAGAGCTTTATTCAATCATTATGCAAGGTGAATCCCCAAACTTTTGAGATTGTGGTAGATTATCAATATCATGGTAAATTTAATTTGAGGGAGATGGTTAATGAAAATAAGTTATCTTCGCAAATTTATGTCGCACCAAATATTGTTGTTTGGAGTAATATATTGATTGTCACTACCGTGAGTAAAAATTATGTGGCTGACATTGCTGGTTTGAAGTACAAAGATGTTACGGTTTTTGATATTTTTAAAGTTGATTAATGTGAGTTAGCATTGATCGTATCAGTATGATTTAAATTGGTGTCACAAAATTTGGGGCGATACAATTGACTTCAGAAGTGATAACATGGAATACGTCTTGTATCCATCTGAGGATAAAGGTGTCTTGAAGTTCTTATATGAATGTTTGTTATCTCTTGGTACAAAACACGAGTTTTCTTATGTCGATTCAAATTTCTCGCTCTCAAAGGTTTCTCATGATTGGTTTGGATTGATTTTAGTGATACCTTTACGCTTAAAAGTTATTTTGAAAGAGGAGGAGAGGTACAAGGTTCTAACAAGGTGTTTACCTTTAAAAGTACCCCCATGGCGAGATAAACAACAAGTCGGCGTAATTCTTATTTTACATGAGAAATCGAGGTCGAGCTCTTTTGAAATGGAGGAGTATGATATAGGAGGACTTTCGGTACAAATTAAATGTGTAATGAGACGCGAGAAGAGCAAATATATGATCACGCTGAGAACTGCATGATCACGCTAATAAGGATGCATGATGACATGATCACGCTTTGAGATGACATGATCATGCCAAACTGGAAATTTTCAACAGTTGCTATTTTGTAGAGGATGTAGTGATTGTGCATGTTCATGCTAAATCATGCATGATCACGCCACTTTTAATTATTATTTTATTTTAATTAGGATTTTTTATAGGATTTATTATCATATACAAACAATTGTATGATGTAAGGTATGAACAATATTTTATTGAAATTAAAACCCTAAGAGAAAATCATTTTGGATTCAAAGCTAGCCTTGTGGATTCAAGGTTTTAAAGAATTTCTCATGTAACAGTCCTTGCGAGAATAGGGCATGCTTTTTCTACGCTTCCGTGCTGCGTCAGATTTGGACTATAATTAGATTTAGGCCAAGTTTCTTTTATAAATATTCTCATATAATTGTAAAATCATAACACAACACAATTGTGAGAGATTAATAAAAAATTAGTGTGGTTTATGGAGTAGAAATTTTTGGATCACGTAAATCTTTTTCTTGTATGATTATCATCTAATTTCTTATTTTGTTTAGTCACTTTAGATTTTGCTTTTGTTGTTGTATACTAAACAACTGGTATCAAGAGCCTAGTTTTTCAGGCGAGTGGGAGCTGAAAGTGTTTGTCCTAAATCCAATCATGTATGATGAGTTAGGAAGAACTTTCTTGTATTCTTATTTGATTAATATTAATAAAAGACTTGTTTCAGTTTTATTATGGGCTTTATTTATTTAAAGTTTTTTGAATAAGACGTTCCATGGTTTAGAGTAAACCTTCTAGAATTATAATGAGATTGTAATAGTGAGATCTAGAAGATGATAACTTTATACTTAAACAGTTCCTGATCATATGATAACTAATCGGAAGTTAGTGAATCCGCAAAGATTGGTTCATACTATGCTTGCTCCCTTCAGGAGGATGTCTGTTCTCATAGCCATTTGTGTGGTGACACTATAGTTAGTATGTAGGTGCTTATTATGGAATAAGTTCACTGAACATGACTCGATAAGTTGGAAAACTAATAGAGATTATTCACGTGTCAATAGTTATTCACTGAGTGATAGTTGTACAAGTGTCCTTAGACTTGAGATCGTTAAAGTTATCTTGTATATAATGAACTGTGCTTTGGTTTAGTCCTTAGTCTCAAGGACATCCATTAGGTCTATTCTGGGCATAGGGATTTGTGTATGGAGATAGTTAACGTCAATAGAGGATCTACCCCTTCCAGTATAGGAAGAGAATATCCTATGTTATTCTTAGTATGCGGGTTCTGGAATCTCTGGCCAGAGTGTATGAAATTAGAAAGGAGTTTCTAATTTGCATTAATATGAACTTTGCATTATGAATAAGAAATCATATGATTAAATTTGAAAGGCCTGACACGAGATCCATGCCTTGTATTTAATCAGGATATTGTAAGGGTAGAAGGAATTCATTGTACGGTAACTAGTCACTGACATGTTCTTGGTATTCTAAGCAGTGAATTCATATTATCCGGATAATCGCGATATGTTGAGAAGCATCACTCGCGATGTAGAATAAATATAATTAATCAGTTTATTATATTTAATGAATTTTAGAATTCATATAAATAATAAATAGAAGGTTTATTATTATTTATTTCTACTACTGGCTTAATATTGAACCTATAGGGTCACACCATAAAAAGATTAATTTATTGATGAAGGTGTTTTGAGAGAGCAAGTTATTTTCTAAAGAGTTTAGAAAAATAATAATGATTAAAATAGTTTTAATTAATATTTAAACATTTTATAAGATAAAGTGTGGAATTTACATAATAATATATATTGATATATTAATTATATGAAAACCTAGTGAGCCCTATATTAAGAATGAGATGAGAAGGGTTTTGGGCACTTGTGTTTTTATGAAAACTTAGTTGCCACCCTCGCCTTCTTCTTCATCTCTCTCTCTCTCTCTCAAAAGAAAAGGGTACCACTTTTATAAAGCTTCATCTTTATAAAAGTTTCATCGAAGGATTATTCTTGGTGGATACCAGTAGAGTGCTTCACACTCTGAGGAGCAACTGCTAGCATCCATTGTTATAAAGCTTCGATTTTTAAGGTATGATTACGATTTCTCCGCTCCCTTGATTTTATATATTTTTCTATATGTGCGATACATGGTTTTACGAAATAATTGTTATATCATGCTTCCGCTCATCCATAAATTCTTTAATTGGCATCAAAACCAGGTTCTGCATATAGAGATTCATATAAAAAAATTCAAATTTTTTTATGCATGTATGAATTTATTATGATTTTTGCAAGTTTATTTAGATTTAATTATGAATTAATTCGAAATAATTTTTGTATTGGATTTTGACCACTGATCTAGGTTCTACAAGTGTTGTAGATCATCTAGGTATTGTTATTCATAATTTTGTGATATGTAGATTATCTGTTATGGATTTTTTTTAAAATTGTTTTAATTAAAATTCATAAAATAATTATGCATGTGAATAAATATGAATTTAATATTTGCTTCCATCCATTGGCTAACCTTGTAATTGTTGCTACAGTAAATGAATTCGTCAGTTTTTTTTGGGACATAAATGCAATAACAGTTACAAAAGGGGCCAATAATGATAATAATAATAGTTATTATTAATACTACAATAAATGAATTCGTCAGTTTTTGTTTTGGGATTTATATAATAGTTTTGAACGGTTTATATTCCCGGAAGTGTTTTAAAGCTTGTTTTAATTGCTTTTAAATACTATATAAATCCATACATCTATATATATATATATCAATGTGTGACATGATATTACTTGCATTCTTACTTGTTTATTTATTTATTTTTATATATGAGATATATGCCTATGTTTACCATGCGATGATAGATTTAGGTGAACTTAAATCAAAATAAGGCGTACTCTAGAAAATCTAGAATAAGAATCGTTTCTTGCCTTAACAATAATATTATGAATACAATCATGAGATTCTTGTGTTTGTGAAACACGTAATTAAATATGAATTTTCAATATTGAGAGAAAGGATGATTCTGTCAAAAGCGGATTTCGATTTGTAAGAAAAGGGTATTAAGTGACGCCTCTTGACAATGCTCCCCCCGATCTGGGAATCTTCCAATTATCGATTATTGATTTAAAATATTTAATTTAAAAGAAATAATCTCTTTATAATATGATTATGATTGTAACATAATATAATCCCTCTAAAATTAAATAATATCAAGTACTAATTGGCCAGTGACACATCGGGCTTGTGTCGGTCATAGCCTTCCAACATGGTAGAAAGTAGTTCTCATTTTTGAATCATTGTCGTTTCGTTCTACAACCGAGGGCTTTGATTTTGAAATAAGAAATACTTTTCTATTGTATAGAGATGTGTACAATGAATTAGAATCTAATGGTCGTTACGTGCTACAGCCGTGGGCCGTTAGAGACTGATTCAATTGTATGAAATGTTGGGTTAGACTTGACTTATAATATTGAGTTTGTCGTGCTACAGCCGTGACTCAAATTATTCAAGAGGCTAAATTTTTATTAGGGAATAACATAAGATGTAATTGACAAAAGTTATCTGTCTATTGAACATCACATGACGTTTCGTGCTACAGCCGAGGTTATGTGATGGAATGTAGGATCCCTATTCCCACTAGCATTATGAATGCTTAATTTTTCACTTAGGGGGTTGTATAAATTAGATAAACTAGTGGGAGCCACTTATGAATAAAGACCCGATTCATATAGTGTTTTGAAATGTAATTGAATATTTTCTAAGTGTTGTTATGTGTTTATCATTTACAGATTTGCTATATACGTTATGTCTTCTGCACTATCACTCCGGAGCATACTAGATGCTCACAAATTGACTGGTCCTAATTTTGCTGACTGGCTTCGAAACTTGAGAATTGTTCTCAAGGTTGAGAAGCTGGAATATGTGTTTGACTCACCTAAGCCTGCTAAACCTGCTGATGATGCATATAATGATGAACATGTTGTGTATCGTAAGTGGATAGATGATGCAAATGTTGCTCAATGTATCATGCTAGCTTCCATAAACATTAAGCTACAGAAGCAGCATGAGCATATGGATGCTCACACTATCCTACGCATCTACAAGAGTTGTATGATGTGGCAATGAGGACAGCTCGATATGAGATATCGAAGGAGCTGTTCAGCTGTAGGATGTCTGAGGGATCATCTATGAATGACCATGTACTTAAGATGATTAATTTGATTGAACGTCTTGGACAACTTGGTTTTGCCATGAATGGGGAGCTGACTCAAGACTTGGTCTTGGAATCACTTCCGGGTTCGTTTTCGCAGTTTTTTGTGAACTTTCACATGAATAAGCTGGACGTCAGCCTGGCTGAACTCCACAATATGTTGAAGACTGCGGAATCGAATTTTCCCTCTAAGAAGATTTTTGTTCTTCTAATTGGTGAAGGTTCTAATCCTAAGAAAAGGAAGAGGAACCCTCTCAAGAAGAAGAAGAAAGTAGGTGAGAAAAAGCCGATTCCACCAAAAGCTGAAGACCCCAAGAGCAAAGTTGTTTACTTCCAATGTAACAAGGCGGGGCACTGGAAGAGGAACTGTAAGATTTATCTTGTAGAATTGAAGAAGAAGGGTAGTAAGACTGCTGCTTCTGATTCAGGTATGTTCATAATTGAAGTGAATTTGTCACTAAGTCAAATTTCTACTTGGGTATTAGATACCGCCAGTGGTTCTCACATTTGTAATTTGTTGCAGGGACTAAGGAGAAGTAGGACTCTCGAGAAAGAGGAGGTGATTCTACGGATGGGAAATGGAGCAAGGGTTGCTGTTGAAGCTGTAGGATCATTTGATTTACATATGCCTACGGGCAAGATAATTGTTTTGAATAATTGTTATTTTGTTCCCTCGATTGTGAGGAATATTATTTCTATTCCCATGTTAGACTTGGCTGGATTTTCGTTTGTTATTCAGAATAATAAATGTTCAATTCTTAGAGATAACGTTCTTTATGGTAGTGGTATTTTAAATAATGGTCTATATGTATGTGACGTAGAGCATAATTTACTACAAATTGAACACACTAATAAAAGGAAAAGGGATGATGAAAATCTTACCTATTTATGGCACTGTAGACTTGGTCATATTAGTGAAAATAGACTGCGGACATTGCATAAGTAAGGGTTAATTGACCCCTTTGATTTTGAATCATATCCTACATGGGAGTCTTGTCTATTGGGTAAAATGACCAAATCTCCATTTAGTGGACATGGAGAGAGGGCTACAGATTTGCTAGGATTGGTACACACAGATGTATGTGAACCAATGTCTACGCAAGCCATGGGTGGATTTTCATACTTCATTACTTTTATAGATTATCGATCTAGATTCAGATATGTGTATTTGATGAAACACAAGTCTGAAGCCTTTGAAAAGTTCAAAGAATATAAGAATGAAGTGGAGAAATAAACCAAACATAGTATTAAAACCCTTCGATCAGATCGAGGTGGTGAATACTTGAATGGAGAGTTTCTAGATTATCTCAAAGAAAATGATATAGTCTCTCGGTGGACTCCTCCATATACTCCACAGTTGAATGGGGTATTTGAAAGGATAAATCGAACTTTGTAAGACATGGTTTGGTCCATGATGAGCTATGCAGATCTTCCAATATTCCTTTGGGGTTATGCATTGTAAACCTCAGCATATTTACTGAATAAGGTTCCTTCCAAATCTATTCCTCAAACTCCATATGAGATATGGAAATAAAGGAAACCAAGTCTTAAACACGTTAAGATTTGGGGATGTCTAGCTTATGTCAAGAAAGTTGACCCTAATAAGCTGGAATCTCGATCCATAAAATATAGATTTGTGGGATATCCTAAAGAGACTTTGGGGTATTACTTTTACACCGATCATAGGGTATTTGTCTCCAGACATGCTACCATTTTGGAAAAACAGTTTATCCTTGAAGGAAACAGTGGGAGGAAAATAGAACTTAATGAAGTTCAAGAAGCGCAAACTACTACGGTTCAAGAGGAAACACCTGTTCAGACTGAACAACCTTCTGTGGAACAGCCCATTTGTAGGTCAGGGAGAGTGTCTCGCCAACCTGAGAGGTATTATGGCCTTGTCATTGAGAATGATAATGAGTTTTCATTCATTGATGATGACGACCCTATGACCTATACTGAGGCTATGAGTAATATTGACTCAGAGAAATGGCAGAGTGCCATGGAATCTGAAATGGAATCTATGTATGCCAACCAAGTATGGACTTTGGTTGAAACACCAAAGGATGTAAAGCCTATTGGGTGCAAATGGGTATACAAAAGAAAGATTGGAGCAGATGGCCAGGTGGAGACCTATAAGGCCAGGCTCGTGGCAAAAGGATTCAGACAAAGGGAAGGGATTAACTTTGATGAAACTTTTTTTCCTGTATCCCTGTTGAAATCAATTCAGATTTTACTTGCGATTGCTACTTACTACGACTATGAGATATGGAAAATGGATGTCAAAACAACCTTTCTCAATGGGAAACTTGAAGAGGAAGTGTATATGATATAGCCAGAGGGTTTTATTTTCAAAGAGAATGAACACCTAGTGTGTAAGCAGCAACGAACCATATATAGATTAAATCAAGCTTCTCGTAGATGGAACATCCATTTTGATGAGACAATCAAAGAGTTTGGTTTTATCAAAAAGGTAGATGAACCATGTGTCTACAAGAAGGTTAGTGGGAGCGCGGTAACATTTCTTGTACTGTATGTGGATGACATACTTCTTATAGGAAATGATATACCGATGCTACAATCAGTCAAAATGTGGCTATCGAAGAACTTCACTATGTAGGACTTGGGAGAAACATCCTACATTCTCGGTATGAAGATCTATAGAGATAGATCTAGAAGAATGATAGGTCTTACCCAGGGTACATACATCGAGAAAGTGCTTAAAAGGTTTAGCATGGAAAATTCCAAGAGAGGTCTCATACCGATGAGCCATGGAGGATCCCTTTCCAAAAGGATGTCTCCTAAGACACCTGAGGAAAGAGAGCGTATGAGTAAGATTCCTTATACTTCAGAAATAGGATCTATCATGTATGCGATATTATGTACTAGGCCTGATGTTGCTTACTCAATTAGTGTGACAAGTAGATATCAGTCCGATCCAGGAGAAGACCACTGGAAAGCAGTGAAGAACATCCTTAAGTACTTGCGAAGGACTAAGGATATTTTTCTTGTTTTTGGTGGATCTGAGTTGAAAATAGAGGATTATACTGACTCTAGTTTTCAATCAGAAAGTGATTATAGTAAATCCATGTCAGGGTACGTGTTTACTCTGAATGGTGATGCGATTAGTTGGAAGAGTTCCAAACAGTCTACAACGGTTGACTCCACAGCGGAAGCAGAGTATATAGCTGCAAGTGAGGCTGCAAAAGAAGCCATTTGGATGAGAAAATTTGTTTCTGAGTTGGGAGTTGTTCCTAGCATTGAGGAGCAAACTGTGTTGTATTGTGATAACAACGCAACAATAGCACAAGCCAAGGAACCTAGGTCTCATAAAAATTCTAAACATATTTTGCGACACTTTCATTTGATTAGGGAAATCATTGAAAGAGGAGATGTCAAGATTGAGAGAGTTAACACACATAATAACGTAGCAGACCCACTCACAAAGTCATTGTCTCAGATTCACTTTGATCGTCATAAAGAGAAGATGGGTATTAGATACCAGGGTGATTGGATTTAGTTCAAGTGGGAGATTGAAAGTGTTTGTCCTAAATCCAATCATGTATGATGAGTTAGGAAGAACTTTCTTGTATTCTTATTTGATTAATATTAATAAAAGACTTGTTTTGGTTTTATTATGGGCTTTATCTATTTAAAGTGTTTTGAATAAGATGTTCCATAGTTTAGAGTGAAGCTTCTAGAATTATAATGAGATTGTAATAGTGAGATCTAGAAGATGATAACTTTAGACTTAAACAGTTCCCGATCATAGGATAACTAATCAGAAGTTAGTGAATCCGCAAAGATTCGTACATACTATGCTTGCTCCCTTCAGAAGGATGTCTGTTCTCATAGGCATTTGTGTGGTGACACTATAGCTAGTATGTAGGTGATTATTAGGGAATAATTTTACTGAACATGACTCGATAAGTTGGACAACTAATGAAGATTACTCACGTGTCAATAGTTATTCACTGAGTGATAGTTGTACAAGTTTTCTTAGACTTGAGATCATTAAAGTTATCTTGTATATAATGAACTGTGCTTTGGTTTAGTCCTTAGTCTCAAGGACATTCATTAGGTCTATTCCGGGCATATGGATTTATGTATGGAGATAGTTAACCTCAATAGAGGATCTACCCCTTCCAGTATAGAAAGAGAATATCCTATGTTATTCTTAGTATGCGAGTTCTGAAATCTCTGGCCAGAGTGTATGAAATTAGAATGGAGTTTCTAATTTGAATTAATATGAACTTTGCATTATGAATAAGAAATCATATGATTAAATTTGATAGGCCTGCCACAAGATCCATTCCTTGTATTTAATCATGATATTGTAATGGTAGAAGGAATTCATTGTACGGTAACTAGTCACTACCAGATTCTTGGTATTCTAAGCATTGAATTCATATTATCCGGATAGTCGCGATATGTTGAGAAGCATCACTCACGATGTAGAATAAATATAATTAATAAGTTAATTATATTTAATGAATTTTTAGAATTCATATAAATAATAAATAAAAGGTTTATTATTATTTATTTCTACTACCGGCTTAATATTGAACCTACATGGTCACACCATAAAAATATTAATTTATTGATGAAGGTATGTTGAGAGAGCAAGTTGTTTTCTAAAGAGTTTAGAAAAATAATAATGATTAAAATAGTTTTAATTATTATTTAAACATTTTATAAGATAAAGTGTGGGATTTATAGTGAGCCCTATATAAAGAATGAGATGAGAAGGATTTTGGTATGCACTTGTGTTTTTGTGAAAACTTAGTTGCCACCATCTCCTTCTTCTTCTTCATCTCTCTCTCTCTCTCTCAGAAGAAAAGGGCACCACTTTTATAAAGCTTCATCTTTATAAAAACTTTATCGAAGGATTATTCTTGGTGGATACCAGTAGAGTGCTTCACACTCTGATGAGCAACTGCTAGCATCCATTGTTATAAAGCTTCGATTTTCAAGGTATGATTACGATTCCTCCGCTCCCTTGATTTTATATATTTTTCTATATGTGCGATACATGGTTTTACAGAATAATTATTATATCATGCTTCCGCTTGTCCGTAAATTCTTTCAGGAGCGATGATGGAAGATGGGAAAGGAAAGATCTACAAATTTGATGGCAAAGATGCAAATTGAAGATTTGGTATCGAAAAAAATTACACGAACTTCTGGAAGCGAAAAAACAGCTTCAATGAAGGATGAAGACTTGAAGCTATTGGACAGGAAGTCTCTGGGGGTTGTCAGATTGGATTTGGCGAATACGTTGCTTACAATATCATTAAGGAAACGATAACTTATGGTTTGATCAAAGCTTTGTCAAATATGTATGAGAAGCCGTTTGCTTAAAATAAGTTGTATTTGATCCGGTTTTTAGTTGCCCCGTGATTGAATGAAGACGATTGTGTTGCTGATCATGTGAACGAATTTAATTTTATCCTAGAAAGATTGGTGTTAGTGGATATTAAATTCGATGAAGAAGTACAATCCTTGTTGTTGCCATCCTCATTTCCAGACAGTTGGTAAGGATTTGTCCCTGCTATAAGTAATTCATCTGGGAGCGGTAAGATGACTTTTGATGGAGTTCGAGATTTGTTTTTTGGAAAAGATATTTGTAGGAGAAACTCAGGAGAGTCTTCAGGTTTCTTGTTGAGTGTCGAGAGTAGAGGCAGAAAATTCGAGAGGGGGTGGAATAAGTGGGGTAACAGATCATAGTCACATAATAGAAGACCATCCAAAGATTACAATGATCTTGTTTGTTGAAATTGTCAAAAGAATGGTCACTTCAAGAATCAGTGCACGGCCCTCATGGCTCCTAAAATAAAGAGTAAAGAGGATGAATTATCAAATATTGTTGAAGAAGTGGTGGATGACGATGCTTTGATTTGTTGTGTTGAATGTTTGGTTGAATCATGGGTTATGAATTCAAGTGCATCATTCTATGCTATCCCTTGCAAGAATTTGTTCGTCTTACTGATGATGAGACTTTGGATATATATATATATAATATCTAATTCTATCATATTTACGGTTGTATCATTATACAATATTTTGATATTTGAATAATAGTGGAATAATGTAGTCATATATTTATGATTGGTTGAACTTCTAATCACATTCTATCTAGAATTATATTAGGATATTGTATGGCATTCCGCTATTTGAATAGTAGTGGAATAATGTAATCATTTTTTATTTATTGTTGTATTAAGAATTTTTTTCAATTAATTTAAGAGGTCTTATTTATTTTTATTTAAATAAAATAATCTTTTATTACAAAACCTGGTAGACGGATTATATGTTATTAAAATTCAATTGGTATATAAATATAATTATAAATAAATATAATGTTATAGTATAATAGTACATAATAAGTATTATGTTAATATGCTTAGCAAAAAAAGTGTTATGTTAATATGTTCGAGTAGTATCAAACTTTATTTTTACCATGAAACTTTAAATTTATCCATTTTCTTTCTATGATATCTAAATTTATCCATCTATTTCTATTATAAATAATAAAGAATTTAATCTGATACAATTCATAAATTTATTTCTTATGTAAATTAGTTTCTTCATTAAGGTAAAATTATTTTTCATTGACATCCTTCTTCTAATTGGTCTCATTTTCAAGTAATAAGTTATTACTCTAATAAGATATAATCTTAATCGTCTATTTTTTAAAAAAATTAACGATTGAGATTATTTTGGCGGTAAATGACCAAAGTTTTGGATAGCAACTCTTTTACGGTTATTTTATATAATGATATAATTTTACCCACCATTTGTTGGGACAACGAGCTTACGTGTCAACAATTTCAATGATTTTTTTATAATATTTTTTTAAAAAGGGATATCAATTCAATAATGAAAAATATGCGACATCTACAAATACAATCAAAATAGAACAAATGCTTAACCTATTGTTGTTAAATTCTTTTTTCTTGATGAGACAACCATATGAATTTTTAAAGATGATAGAAATATATGTACTTGTTGTGATCCAATAGTTATGAGCAATCGATCGTAGATGTGACCCCATGAAAATATTTTGAAGATAATAAAAATGCATGTATTTGTTGTGACCCGACTATTTTGAGAAATCGATCATAGATGCGACCCCATGAAAATATTTATCACTGAATCAAAAACCATGAAAAACATGTGTATAATCTCTAACGTGAAACACACCAAAACACACTAAAATAAACAAATTTCTCACAGGAGAGAATGAACAAAACCCAAATAGTTTGGACATTATTGAAACAAAACAAAAGCTTAATAAATCAAAATGAAGAAGAATGAAAGGATTAACGCTTTTTATCGATTAAAGTCGATGAAATCTCCTAAAAAAATATTAAGGCGATTACTCAAGGATAGAGAAAATATTAAGAGTTTTTTTATGACAAAGATATATTTTATAACTTTTTATGAATTTAGTTAAAAATCAAATTTGTCGAATCTAAGATTTTTTTTGCGAGTTTTTATACATTTTTTTAAAAAATTACTTGTAAAATATACTAACACGTGACATATATTTTTACACATTTTATATTATACATATGAGATCTGCATGACTACGGACGTTATTGTATACCATATTATCAGCTATTGTCAATGAAAAACAAAAGGGCACTGATAGGTATCAAGAGTATTCCCTAAATTCTTATCAAATAATGTGACGCACAAATGGCTAATTTTGATTTACGGGCATTAAAAAAGTTGATATCTACTAGGTGACACATAAACATATAAGAAAAATTTTGTGAAACAACTTTAGGATCCCTGACATTTTTAAAAAATATAATGTTGAGAATTGGCTAAGTCGAAGATCATGATCTGTCTAACAATCAGGATTGATCAACTGCTGCGATATGATTATCCGTTGAAAGCTTCGATATCATCCGTTGACGATCATTAGTCATCCGTTGTTACATATAAATGATTATCCGTTGATCAAGGCTATCCGTTGAGAATTACTTGGATGATAAGTCAAGACTGCGAGATAAATCAGAAGGTGCTGATTTATAGGATCGTAGTTGATTTAGATATGTAAAGTGTTATAATTATATTGTAACATATCTAGTAATTGATAGAGGACTGATTTGTAGCTGTGTAGTATATAAACCCAGAATAGGTTATCACAATGTGTGGTGCACAACTCGAGTATTCGTATAACCTAGAAGCTCATAAGAATATTGTTCTTGAAAGAGTTTCGTAACAGTTTATTAAAGATCAATATAAACTGTTATTTGATTCATATGTTCTTACTTTACTTTCATAATACGTCGATTTGTTTGGTAATTATATCCAACCCCCCCTTATATAATTACTTTACCGGGCAACAAGTGGTATCAGAGCGGTCAAATTGAACTGTTAATTTGCAAAGCTCAATATGTCTGGAAGTAAGTATGAAAGCATGAAAATTCTCATCCTGAAGAAAGTTGATTACTCTACATGGAGAGTAAAGATGTTGATGTTCCTTGAAGCCATTGATGATTCATATGTTGAGATCATCAAAATAGGACCTCCATATCCTATAGAAACTGTGGCTATGACTCCAGATGCTCCTGAACACTATGTCATAAAGGAAAAATCATAGTGGTCAGATCCTGAAAAAGCTGCAATGCTTAAGGATGGTAAAGTCAAGAATATTCTGCACAACAGTTTGGACAAGGTGATGTCAAACAGAGTTATTGCCTGCAATACTGCAAAGGAGATATGGAATACCTTAGAAACATAGTGCCAAGGTACAATGACAACAAAGAAAAATAGAAGAGCTGTTCTTGTGCAAAAATATGAGCAATTTGATGCCAAGGCTGATGAGTCAATAACTGACATATATGATAGATTCCTGATACTATTGAATGATCTATCATTGGTTAGAAAAGAATATGAAAGAGAAGACTCAAATACCAAGTTTCTGAGAGCTCTTCCAGAAGATTGGGATACTCAGGCCTCAATAATCAGGCATCAATATGATCTTGATTCTCTGATTTTGGATGAAGTGTATGGGATGTTAAAGACTCATGACATGGAGATCCAGCAAAGAAAGAATAGAAAAGGTCAGAAGATGAAGGTTGTGGCTCTTAATGCTGAGACTCACAAAGGCAAGGAAAAGATCAGTGAAAGGCCAAGGAAAAGGAACATTATTGAAGATTCAGATACTGATGATGTATTAGATCCTGACACAGATACTGACGAGGATTCTTAGATTGATATGGATGATCCTCAAGTGGTTGAAATGTCTACAATTCTTGTGAAAGGTTTCAGAAGGATAAGGTTTTCAAAACCACAGAGAAAAGGTGGTTTCGATAGAAGGTTCTCTGGTCAAGGAAAAGACAGGTTCAAAAAAAGTGATGGTCAGTACAACAAGGAAAGGAAGTTTGGCAAGACCAAGGTGACATGTTACATCTGTAATTAAAGGGGACATCTGGCTAGTGAGTGCCCAAGGCAACTGAAAAAGCTTTGGTCACAACAAACTCCAACAGAGTCTGGATGGATTCATCAGGAACTGACAATGATGATGAATGTTATGCATTCATGGCAGCTCATAGAGAGAATGTCTCAGGAACTGATAAGGTACCTTTAGTTATATTTCCTGTTGATATTGATAATTTGTTTGAACTGAAAACTTTCTTATACTCTTTGCATGTTACTTTTAAAAGTACGACTAATGAATGTGATAGTTTGATTGCTGATAATAAGAGGCTTAAAGAAAGAAATGATTTCTTAGAAGCTGAGTTAGTTTGCATGCATGAACATGAAAAAGCATGTAAGCAGGCACAACATAATGAAACTCAGATTAAAATCAGGTATGCCAGACTAGAGAAAGTTCGAGAACAGGAAAGAGAGGTGTTTAAAACTTGGATGACCTCAGAAAAGAAAGTTCATGATTTCATCAGTAATAAAAACTGGAAAGAATGTCTAGGTTATAACAAATTTGCTAATAGGAATATTAATAAATCCATTAATAACACTACTCCAGTTAAGTTTGTTGGAACTGATGAAAGAGGAGTTGAGTCAGTCTATAAATTTGGTTCTACCTCTAAGAACGATGCAGAAGAGAAAGCTGAACCTAGAGTCCCTGCTAAAATGAAAGAAGATCCTAAAATGCAAGAAAAAAAAGGTAAAAACATAGGACTTCTCTCTAAGATTCACTTAGACAATAAGATATTGAGGTAACTTCTAAGGCTCCCAAACCTAGGACTAAGAGAGGTAGAAATGGAAAACAAGGAATAAATAAGGCAAACAACTATAAATACATTCCTAATGCTCCTAGGAAAGCTTGTTTTAACTGTGGTAATACTAATCATATTGCTATTGATTGCAGAAAGCCTAAAAAGAAAGTTTCTATGAATCTGATATTAGTGGTAGATCAGTATTATACAAACCACAAAATTCTTGTTCTCATTGTGGTAGCAGTAGGCACTCTATTTACACTTGTAAAGATTATCATAGTTTGTATCACAATAATTATGATCATTTGCCAAATTTCATTAAAATTATTCTTTTAAATAGAACTGCTAAACTGAATGTGCATACATCTTATAGAGTCAAAAAATGTCAAGACAAATCCTGATGGAGTAAATCCCGATGGATCAAATCCTGACAAGAGGTCTGCTAATGTAAGAATCCATAAGATGTCAAAAAGGACCTAACAAGTGTGGGTTCTTAAAAATCCTAACTGATTTCCATATTTCTAATTACAGGGGAATAAGAAGAATGTGCTTTTCTTGGATAGTGGTTGTTCAGTGTAACACCCCCAGATCCGGGGTCGGGGATCCGGGTCGTCACGGTCTTTCTTTCCACAATATCACTTCACTTAATTAATAATAAATAACCTTATGCTGTGACCCCACACTAACACACACCACAACCCGTTATAGTCTCAGAGATGAAATTTAAATAAGTACAAGTCTTTGAATCCACAATTTAAAAGTTAATACAACCCAAAATGATTACTTGATAAATTTACAGTTAATTGCCATTATCTGCCACAAGTTATAATTATACATAATTGATTCTCAAAAGTAGATGGTCTGATCTATAATAGGTCTACCTCTGCAGCTATAGCAGCTACAACATCAACGGGAAGACGCGGAACGCTTCCCACGCGCTTGCGCTGGGTCTGCTGGAGTCTGGCCATCTTTCCTAACTTTTGTTGTGTGATGAAAGAAGAAAGCAAGGGTGAGCAGCAAGCCCACCAAAATAATATGTATAAAGATTAACAATATATGAGCCTTCTCATAGCACTCATGAAAGTCTTGGTCAAAAGAAATGAACCAAGTTGATATCTTAATGCGATGAAGTCGCAAAATATTCAGTATATATATATATATACATATATACTTTTCAAAATATGGGAAGTCCTCTTCCATGCATAATATACACAGAGTTCCAGTGTATAACTGTATAAAAATATCGTTGCAAGGTGATCTCATATATCTAACCTTGTCTCAACGTTTTTCTGAAAATCTTTGTCATGCATAAGATAATCATTTACTAGATATAAGTTTAAAAGATAAAGTTATAAGGTACTCCAATATACTTATATCTTTCCCAAATACTACTTGAACTACCCCCGTTCAAGTTATAATCAGTTTCAAAGGTTCATCACATAGATGAGACTACAAGACAAGATTTGAATAGATTCAATCTTTGAATATCATTATAAATAATGAAGTTACGAGATACTTCATTAAGTCCCGATATATAAATATATTCATATATATATCTCCCATACATTTCCTGAAAACCTCTGTCATGTAAAGTATGAACAGAGTTGCAATATCCAATGAATTTGGAAGGAAAAGAATTTTGGCATAAACCAGATATCTTGCTGATCAGGCAAAGATACCAATAAGTAACATTTTCTACTAGTAGATGGATGAATCCCCCACCGGTCATCACCCTGGCCACATAAGGACCTTGTGCTGGACCGCCACCCGGCCTCTTACGCGTTGATGGACTGCCACCCAGCCACTTACACTTTGATAGACCGTACCCCGGCCTGTCGCTTATGCCGACTCAATTAGATGGGCTTACTTCCCGAACATTGGGCAAGTAATCAATTCATTTATCAAAACAGTAACCTTGTTGCGAATATAAAATACACCATAGAGCCGGATCCCTCAGGTTTTGAGCGAGTATTTAAATCCCCTTAAAAGGAAGATCTTAAATATAAAAATGAGTTTTGGGATCCGCTCTAACTTTTAAAAATCATTTTGAAGACTCGAAAACACTTTAAAGAGTGTTTGGAGTAAAACTGATTTAATGAAATAAATATGTCCCGATATATTAGAAAATATCTGAATATTATTATTTAAATAATATTCCCACAAGGAATTATCTTTATAAAAATAATTGCAGTAGAAGTATTAAAACTTATACTTGAAACGAGTATTAAATAACCAAAGATACACTTATATGAAAGTATTATCTTTATTTGAATAATCGAAAATAAGTTTGATTATTAACACTTTATTCTCTAATGAAATAAAGAATATATTTCAGTAATAAGCGGAGTCATAATACCTCGAATGAATATTATAAATAATATTCATTAAATAAAATAAAGGAGTCATACATCCTCAAATGAATATCCAAGTAATATTCAATAATAATATAAACTGAGTCATAAGCCCTCGAATGAATATTCAAATAATATTCAAATAATAAAATAAACTGAGTCATAAGCCCTCGAATGAATATTCAAATAATATTCAAATAATAAAATAAACTGAGTCATAAGCCCTCGAATGAATATTCAAATAATATTCAAATAATAAAATAAAGGTATCGAATAAACCTTATTCGATCCATAGTTTTAAAAACTATATCCATATATATATATATATAAATAAATATATATATATAATATACTCGGGAACATCGACTCCCGGTTTAGAAATATGTTCACCTTTTATCCCCTATACTAAGGGTATACGCAACTACTTGCTTATTTCTAGCATAGGTATTATGCAACTATAAGCATTGAAATCAACAGATAGATAACCAGATTACGAAACAATCATGCATATATACCATATCAGCATGCTCCAATATATCGCAAAATTTGCTAATAACAATCATGCACTTATCACAAGATAATGCATATACATATATTTACATCACAACAACAGTATAACGGGTAGAAAACTTGCCTGAGCGACTGGGGTTACGAAGAGCTCGGGACGAGTCTGGTAACCTATAAACAACAAGTAAGTTGGAATTAAACCAAAGTCACTTGTAAATCTATACTTTAACTAACTTAGACTCTAACGCTTGTTTTGCGCTCACTGATTCGCTTAAGTCAGTCGGGTACCCTCGGCTCCACCATTTTTAATAATTTAACCTTTACGAGTTTTAAGGCGACTCCTTCGCGAGTGTCTTACTAACTGCCTAGCACACTTACCATAAATGTTTCATACATTAATTAACCCTTTTTGGTCTTTAACCTATGTTTCAAAGTAAGGCGAGGGGAAAAGTTTCGTTCGCGAAACGCCGTTACTTGAAACGGTCGTTTCTCTTAAACCGTGCATCGGAATCGAACGAACTACATATCAAAACGAAGCTCGTAACATGAGCTATCTAAACATGGCAGTGGTCATAATCTAGCAGGGGGTTCTCGGGTCCTAATGTTATGCACAAAAACAGTCCAAAGAAAATCGGACGTTACGACGGCTATGTTTACGCGATTTCCAATATTTTAAACCATTCAAACCCATTCCAAATCAACCTCAAATCCAACATACAACCAACATCCATCCTTATCACATCATAACAACCCCAACCAATTCAATTTAATCATTCATACTTATGCCTAAGCTTAACTTTAATCATACTTAAGTCCTTTTAATCAAAACCACAACATTCACCATTCCATTTCACTACCATTTCAAATCCCAAACTCTAAATCACAACAACAAGCTACAATAGCACCCTACTAATCAAAATCATCTTATAATATATAGGAATCTAGGGTTTGGAGATGGTATACCTTCCTTTGAGTGGTGGGAGGAGCTAGGAAGCCTTAAGAAGCTTTGAGAAGTCTTAAGAATGCTTGGATCTTCAAGAAAAACAAGAAAAACTTCAAGTTAAAAACTTGAAAACACTATTCATAGTCTTCTTCTTTGATTAAATGAAGAAGATGGAGAAGGAATTGATGGCTTAAACTCATGATATAGCCCTAACTAAGCATGAAGATGATTAGGGAATTAACTCACCAATTTAGGAGGCTTGGATCTTGAGTTTTTGAATTCTTGCCCATTTGCAATAGTAAAAAGCCGAGAGCATGATGAACCATGCCTTGGTTTCTTTTTGATTTTGATGAAAATGATTTTGCTTGGCTTGGTTGGCTTGTTTTTGTGTTTGATTTAGTTAATTACCTTGTTGCCCTTGAATTTGTGTGGTTAAAAAGCCACCACACCTCCTTCCTTCCCATGTCATGCTTGTGTCACCTTGCACATGTCATAATGCTCCCACTTGTCCACACCTTGTGGTTTGATGATGTCACAATCCCTGGCTTCTTGTACAAGCTTGTCTCTTGGTCACTTATTTGTTTTACGGTTCGCTTATCTTTCGTTCTCGTTTATCGTTTGAGGGATCATACCCGGGATCTTATTACTTAGGTTCCCTTAACCTTTCTCAATATATTATATTCCTTTTATGATCCTCTCCTATAATCCTTTAATTTAAATCCTTTTTATCCTGTTACCTTATACTCAATTCTCTCCGTATCTTGTGGATTTCCGGGAAAAATCAAAGTGTGCGGAATTGGATTCTGACGATCTTTACATACACTTATATACCACATAGAGTACTAATAATATCCCATAAGATCAATAACAGAACTCCTACATAGCGTGGCATGAAAAGTTTTCTCGTTCAGCAAAAACACTATTCATAAGGGTTTCAAAATTTCTCAAAAATTGGGGTTATTACATTCAGCATATATGGCTGGAACTAAATTCCTGTTGTCAGAATATGAGGAGAAGGCTGGCTCAGTGGTTTCCTATGGATATGGCAATGTAGGAAAAACACTGGGATATGGAAATATTATCATTGTAAATGTCATCATCTCAAACGTAGCTCTGGTAGATGGACCGAAACACAACTTGTTGGACATTAGTCAAATCACTGACAGAGATTTCTATGTCGTGTTCTATGATACGCACTGTGAAGTAGTTCATAAGATCACAAAGAAAACTATTTTCAAAGCTTAAAAACATGGAAA
Organism: Apium graveolens; assembly: GCF_009905375.1. Classification (NCBI taxonomy): domain Eukaryota; kingdom Viridiplantae; phylum Streptophyta; class Magnoliopsida; order Apiales; family Apiaceae; genus Apium; species Apium graveolens. The sequence continues at coordinate 13,251,143 of NC_133657.1, read as the reverse complement.
TATTTATGAAGCCAAACATCATGCAAATATTGATGGTCCAGAAACTTGTCTGGTAACCAAGGCATCAGTAGATGAAAGTTGGAATTGGCACAAGAAGCTTTCTCATCTCAACTTCAATAATCTCAATGAACTGGTAAAGAAAGATTTGGTAAGAGGTCTACTTGTAGACAAAAATCTCAAATCAGGAAAGAAGGCAAATCCTGATGATAATGCACATGTTGAGGGGGAGGAACTTAAAACTATTGGGAACTGACATCACAGTTACAGGGGGAGCTTTGCATGGAACTAATCCTATAATTTTCATTGCTAATGATTTGTAAATTTCTGACAAAATTATCAGTGGAGAAGAGATTCTTGATTTTGCTAATAAATTCAAAATGCAAATGCTGAGGGGGAGAAATCATGATTAAATTCTTAATTTTGGATTACAAATTTTATCTCAGCAAGTGATGGACAAGACATGATTTTTCTTAAAAAGGACGGTAACATTATTCTTTTCATGATTTTTAAGTGTTACAAATTTGTTTTATTCTGAATAATCATGTTAAACTTGTCATCATTATTTATTTCATATTGGGAATAGGTGCATAAAAAGGGACTTTGTTTTATTTACCTAGATACGCGTAACTTTATGCATATAGTATTCATTATTACACGGTTAATCAAAGTGTCTCTTTAGATTCCCAGTAGCTTTTGGTTATATATCACGTCTCCTACTTCTCATATACCTGAATCACTACTTAAACGTCTCTCTCACACACACAACATCAAAGCTCTAAATCTAAATCTACAGTTTCAAATCTCTCTTCTTTCAATGGTAACCATCTGTTCTCTCAAATATGGAGTGTATCGACCAGTAGCAAATCCTGAACAAGGAAGGCTCTACTTTGACCCCTTCCGCTTAAGGGTCATATTTGATGGTCAAACTTACCAACCGACTGGACTTCTCCAGTAAATTTTTGATCGTCTCTGCTTGGACGATCAGCTCTCGTTTCATCTTTTCGGAATGGATGTCCACTTTGAAGAGCTGCGACGGGCTGAACAATGTTGCCTCGCTCAACTGGAGCTTTAAGAGAACATTATTTCTCTTGCTTCAAGCATGTCCCGCATATTTCATTGGCGGGATATGAAGAACAAAGAGGACAACAAGAAGACTAAGGAAAACTAGTTCTAGTTATTAGGATTTAGGATTACCCTCTTTTGTAGTCTGTCTTGTAATGAAATTTTAATATTACTTTTTTTTACTCTCTGGTTCATAACTGATAACTGTTCATGATCTTAATATTTGTATGTGTGAATGTGTGTGTTTTTGAATTCATATATTTCAAATTTCATATTTTACAATTGCATAACTAATTGTTCTCGAGATATTTTCATATTAATGATATTGGAATAGATCAAGAAAATAGGTCTTTGAGCAAGAATCAGACAATTTTACAATGTGTATTCTGATAAAGAAAAATGGTATTTCATACACAATGTTTAATTTTCACTTGATCATAAATTGTGTTTCCTCTAGAATTGTGGGTGTTTTTGTCTAACAAAATACCTCACAAATATAAATTTCCAAATCCTGACACTATGGGACAGGGCACATCCAACCCTGTTCTTGACCAAGGTGTCCATTTTTCTTCACTTAAATCGAAACACGATATCACCTCTGGTTCTTCTCAAAAGGAATCAGTTGCAAAATCAAAGACAGTAGCTAAGTTTGATTTATCTCAGAGAAAATCAGGTCTAAAGGCTGTTTCACACTCACCTATATCTTTGGATCAACAAGGTGGAGTAAGGAAGAAAAGTGTTTTATCAGTAACAAACATCAAGGAGATTAAAGAAAGAAAGAAAAGGAAAGTTTGAGTTGGTATTAAACTGGTTAATGAATCATCAAACACTGAAAGTGGCAATGATGGTCCAATTTTATTTAAGAAGCCTTCTGGACTAGTGGAGTTTACTGATGCTAATGCAGGAGAAGACCAAAATTGATTATAGCTGATAAACCTACGAAAAGAAGACTAATGAAGTTAGCATAAATGGTTCACAAGAAAACATATGGTTTTATAGTGTTGGCTGATATTGCTCTGGATCAGGGATCTACAAATCCTGACAAATCATTGTCAAATCCTGACAGGTCTCAAGCAATTCCTGACAAGATAGTGACAATTCATGATCAGACAATTACTACATGTCACTCAGCCAAGATAGTTGAAATTGCTAAGGAAGTTGGTTTGTAGAATTCTGTCAAGAGAAAGACACAGATTTCAACGGTTTCTCAAAGCAAGAAGATCAAACTCTAATCACCAAAGAAGGGGTACAGTCCACAAGAACCATCTTCTCAAAGTGAAGATGCCATATTACTGCCCCAGCTACACAAGAACCACCTGCTCAAAGTGTAGGTGCAAGCATAATATCACATCTGACTATTCCTGACATTGCTCAAGGAAGTCAAATTTCTGTGGTTGATGATATTTTGAAGATAGTACAAGACAGGGAAGCTTATCAAAATCACATTGCTGAATTGGATGCTGTTATCAATGATCTTATCTTCAGTTCAAAGGGTTGAAGAAGCTTCTACACCTCGAATCATACAAGAACCAACAGTTCAAAGTACTGTTGCAGACTTAGTATCAAATTCTACTATAGGGTCAATTCCTGACAAGCAACACATTCCTGAGACAAGGACAATTCCTAATGAAGTTGTTCCTGATTCTACAGCTGTACTGATCACTTCTCAAGATAAGCTTGAAGCAATCTTGGTACAACTACTCAAGGCTATACCAATGGTTGATACTCCTCAAGGTACAAATTCTTTAAACTCTATTTTATGTGCTGATATGACTATGATTAGAACTTTATAAAGGAATACCTCTATTCATATAATCACAGACAACTCTTCTCAGCCACCTCTTATTTCTGAAGTACAAACTTCTCTGAGATTTTCATGTGAGATTGAGAGAAAATATTTAGTGAAAAACAGAATTCAAGAGAGGCATGATCCTTACCTAGCAAAAGGAAAGGTAGATGAGAGACATGATTTAGTTAATCCTTGTGAGAAAGCTCTGACTATTAAAAGTCATGAGATAAGTGGTGTGAAAAATGATGAGATCAATTTAAAAGAATAAAGAGATTTAGGTACTCGTGGTTCTTTTCTTACAGGATCTACACAGGCAACTAAGCCTTCTAAGTCAAATCTTGATTTAAAGCTCAAAGGCATAGTTGTAACGCCCCCAAATCCGGGGTCAGGGGATTTGGTCGTCACGATGAAACCTCAATCCAAAATAACCTGTTAAATCAAATAATAAATGCCAGCGGAAGATATTTATCATAAATGACCCCAAACTAATCCAAGATCTTTTAAGGTTACAGTTCTAGAAACAAGATATCCAAATTCCACAAATAAATTTTTCACTTTCTTTAAAACTCTTTTCAATAAATTCCAACTCAAAACTAAACCCACTAGTATAACTTCGAAATGAAGTATACTAGGCCCAAATAAAATACAAAACTATAATATAATATAATATAAACAACTTTACACAATAAAACTTACACTAGCCCGCAAACCCTGGATCAACCACCTTCCAAAAGCTTCTTCTTTGCTTCCTCGAATTACGCAACTAAACAGCGCAAGCTAATCCTCACTGGAGGTTAAATTTAAAAACAGGCAAGTATGAGCGAAAGAAATGCTCAGCAAGTTAATTATAGCATATATAGGGTCGTTTTGATATAAAAAAAACTAACATCTGCATCAGTGCAGAACATTTAGAAATCATAATTGCTGAATCATAAAACTCTTTTGGATACTTTCCAGCGAAAGGCTTCAGCAATACTTTGAATCTTGACGAGAGCAAAGCTCGTAAAACAGTGTTTACGGAAATATCGTAAACAACAACAACAAGAAGCAATGATCATGGAATGAATCATAAACTTTACTCAAAACCGAACTCTTGAAATTAATACTTATTTTGTTGTTATATCAAATTAGATATCAATACGAACTTTGATGCTCACAACATTCCATACTGAAGTCAACATCAATCATCTATACTAATACCACCTTTGATATTTAACAACAACGTAAGTATCAGCATAAATTAGAATCTGAATCAAAACTGCATTTCACCGTTAATCCAAAACAGAAATAGTTGATAAATCATTTATTCTATGAATATCAAAACAATATCATAATTTAGATATCTATTTAGATTGGAACCAATTATGCACTATGTTGTTCCTGATGATCAGTCACGAAACAACACCGGTATCCCGCAGCCATACCGTAAATATAGGTACTACCCGTATCCCGCAGCCATACGGTACCTATAGGGCGCCAAGAAAAGGCATAACAAGCCTTGTAAGATATTACACTTCCGTATTACACTTCTGTATAATAGCTCACGCTGGACCGGTGCCTCGGCCTCTTACGCTACCAGTAACCATCAAATCTCAAAACCTTTTATTGAAAAGGGGTCATAATACTCGACACCCGAAATAATTTTATTCCCCCATTAACTTGGGTAGGAATATTCACAACCAAATCACTTTTCTCAAAATCCAAAACATTTATAAATCCAGAAATTGGATAAGTAAAATCACTTGACTATTCTGAATATAGAATAGCAGATGAGTATTTGTATAAACAGAATTATTTAATTCAGCGATATGTAAAACATTTATCCATTCCGAACAGAGAATAGGGAAAACAATACTTGCATAATATAATTCGAAATAAACGTCACTTGAATGATAAGTGAGGTTAGTGTACTTGCATAATATGAATCGAAATAAACGTCGCTTGAATGATAAGTGAGGTTAATGTACTTGCCTTTGGGTTTTAGCAGTTAGTCACACTCGCAATGACGCATCTATTCTGACATTCTGTCTTAAAACATCACCGTCCTTCTTTTCAACACTTGACTGATATACTGCTCATGCAATTGCTAGAAGCCAGATATTCAATACCATTCCATTTCATTCTTTATTCAACATCTTGTCTTGATCAACTCGAGAGATCCACATCTATAATTAAAAGATATAGCTTTAATTGTCTAAATGATAATTACTTGACGAACGGCGCGTCAAAACCCTATCGTCTACCCATACGATAGCCCACATATAAATATAACAGACAAACACAGGACTCTTAATCCACACACACACATAATTCACATAGCACATAAGCACATAACTCATGTATCACTTAATTCATATCACATATGACTCAGTTCGTCAAAAGGGTCGACTCGATATGTTTAAAACTGAAATCAGGTCAAAAATATGATTTTTCAGTCACTACGCGACTCAGAATCGATTTCCAAAGCAAGCGACCTTTCGAAACAAAAAGGATTTTGGTCTCGAAAGTATTTTTATTGAAAGCGGAATATTTTTCTGAGTTTGTACGCGTTCGTTTCGTATTAAACGGATAAACGGTTTATTTAATATGAATTTTTTAACATTTTTCGGAATAAAAACGATCTCCGAATCATTTAATAATTAAATAATAGGGCTCAAACACCCTAAAATAATTTTATAAGATTTATCGAGCCTGAAAAATAATTTAAAATAATATTTTAAAGCTCAAAACTATTTTTCGGAATTTTTAAATCAAGAATAAATAATTAAATCTCATTATTAAATCAATTAAGATTAACTAATAATTAATTAAATCAATTAACCAATTAACAATTAAATTAATTGATTAATTAAATAATTAATTATCATTTAACATTAATTAAATAAATAATTAAAATTTAATTTTGAATTTAAATTAATTTTAGAATTAAAAATATTGATTTTAGAATTGGAATAGGATTTTTGATTTATTTTTAATAGGAAAATCTAGAAACAGATTTGAGGAAAGGGAATTGGGGTTTTGGGGATCAAAAGCGGGTCAGACAGTCGGGTCAACGGGTCGGTAAATCGGGTGACGGGTCGACCAAGAACAGGGAAGGAACCGCCGGTAATGATGGCAGAATCCGGCGACGCCCCAACCCGTTCCGGCGAACCCCGATTTTAGGGTCAAAACAACTTGATTTCTGCAGTTTTTCACGCCGAAATCCATCTACACGAACCCAGCAACACAACAACATCATCATTAACAACGAACAAAGATCGAATCTCCGTTTCCAGCAATACCTCGACGAAAAACCGATCGATAATCCGGCGACTTCGATTTTGGGGAAAACCGTAACAAAACTCAACCATTAATAACTCGAATCAAAGCTCTGAATTCATAGAATCTAACCACATAACCAAAATTAACCACAAACCTAACAAAATTCTAGAAAATCGAAATTAAAAAAACCAAAAAACACAAGAACTCGATTTTACTAATTCGGTACTCATTTAATTAAAGTAAATACATGAATCCATTCTAAACGAGCCCAGGAATCTATTTAAATCATCAACATCAACCAACAATCAACAGAAATCAAAAAGCTAATTTCGACTCAAGAACATCAAAATCGAATTTCTAAAATAAATCACCTCGATTGATGAAAATGGTACCAAAAGAACGGGCTCATCGAGAGGATTAATTTGATATGTAGAACACCCAATTTGGATTCCTAGAACTCCCAGAATCATCAAATCTTTGTGAAGAACAAAATCATACCCCCAAAATTTGTTCTTGATTTTTGTTTTTAATGAAAATAAAAATGAAATAAAAAAATTAAAGGGCTATTTATATTTTCTGAAAAATAAATACCCCAAAATAAATTTAGGGTGTTTTAATTCCTTAATTAAAATAATTAAGCCCCAAAATAATAATTACGGGGGAATTATTTTTAAAAACAGTAAAATATAAAATTTGTATCGAAATTCCCCAAAAATTGCAACTAATTCGGAAATGCAGAAATCCTGGGTAATTGAAATACGATTGAGTTTATAAAAATAAAAACACGAATTTTGTGGGTTTTAACGTCCCGGTGGGGTCTTGGTCCATTTATTTTTGAAAAACAGAAACGATATTTAAATTAACAGAAAACCCCGAAAATACATAAAATGCTTTCAAACGCATATAAAACAAGATAAAACGAGTAACGCAAGTAAACACGTATCCAAATTATGGATCAATTCATATAAATGCAATTTAAACACGTAACGAGTATCCTATTGGATCATATCGGATCCGAAAATAGATTACTTAGCCGCTAAGTAACTGCAATAACGATCCGATTTAATATCAGATTTGGATAATTATCAAAACCGAGCTTTTTATAAAACATTATATACGAGAATAATATAAAAATATCCCGTTTCTCGAAAATACGGGTTTTATTGATTACCGAAATAACTATCGTATCGAAAATATTGCGCCGGGCCGCGCACGGGTTAAACCGTAATCCGGATCGAAAAAGTCAAAACACGGAAAATGTCCGGAATTACCAGATTAGGTTAGGAAGGAGTTTACGGAAGAGTTTCGGGTTGTAAAAACGCAAAAACGGTTGAAGTTGGAAGATTCCCGGCTTTATAAAATAATTTTGGTAATTATTCAGAAAATAATTAATAATACATAAATCAATATAAAATCATCTAACAGTCCAAAAATTACCAGAAAATATCACAATTATCTATATTTTATTCCGTACATATAAAAATTCAAATACTCAAATAATATCACATCTAAACACCCATATATCAATTTCACTTATCAGATAATTCACCAAAATTCACATAAAATTCACATAAATAATTCCAATTAATAGTAATAATAATATTTGAAAATATGGGATATTACAATAGTTCCTAATTCTGATGTTGATTCTGATATTCATGAGAGATATTCTGGTGATCAAGATGATTTTGATAACTCTGATGATGATAATCCCGATGCTACTCTTTGAAAGCTGGTATTGAAGTATCTAAATTCTCTACTTTTGGTTCATCATCTGGTCATGCTGTTGTTCTACATGCTCATAGGGCTTATGAATGGAATCATTCTTGGAGATTACCTGGTGAAAAGATATCTATAAAATCGGCTCAAACTTTATCTGATCATGTTGTTCAATTGGTTTCACATATTGATATAAAAGCATCTATCAAATCCACTATAGTTTTAGTCAAAGGATTGCATTATTCTGTCTCTGCACTCAACGAAGTTACTGTTAAATTTAGAAAAGAGCTTGTTGATCTTTCTGTGACTATTAAAGGTACAAACAAACAAAGTGTTTTGCTGAAGAGAATGTTTAGCTTGGAAGCCAAACAAGATCAAATGTCTGAAAAGTTGACAGATTTGGAGGCTGGTCAAAATACTACAAATTCCAAGTTGGATGTTATTTTCTCTCTTTTACAGAGTATAGATTCCAAAAAGGGGGAGATAGTATCAAAGACAAAATGTCAACCTGAATCAGTTTTGAGGAGAAATACCAATTCTGATGATGATGAACAAGAAGAGACCTCTGATGTTGTGAAAGTTCAATCTGGAATTGTAATTCAAAGTAAAAATAATACTTAGTCAGCTCAAGTCTCTAAGGATAGATCACATGGATTTAACATGGAAGCTGCTCTTGTTACTCCTAATTTAATTCCTGATGACAAAGTTACAAGTTCTGATGATTTTCCTGATCCTGGAAGAGTAATAGTGATTCCTGATTCTGTGAAGACTGAAGAATAAGAAATTTTATTTCGAATGGACTTACAGATTCTCTCTTCTTATGTTGAAGCTTTTAATGCTGAAAACTTCAAGAAAGAAGAAATGATTTTTGACAGAGAAGAAAGGGCACGTGAAGGAAAAATCAGAATAGCTATTGATAAAGCAGATCAAGAATACAAAAATATGCTTAAAAGATCTGAGAGGAATAGATGGAGGATTTCAAATATGAAGATGTTGCAGAAAAGAGCAAAAAAGAGAGCTCAAGTAATTCCAAAGATCAAGAAAAAAGACAAATGGAGAAGATTGCTGATCTTGATTGTAATGATAAATTGAGTTTTACTCCTAGAGGAATAAGAATGGATAGTTTAATTGGTTCTAATACCATAGGATATAAGAAATCTTGGTTAGTACAAGCTAAGAATCTTAAGTTGATTGAACCAGTCACAAGAGCTGGAATAGGACATCATGAAGCTAAACTTGTCAACTTAAAGTTGTTGAACTTCATACTTGCTAATAGTCCTGATTAGGAAATAACTGCTGATCATCTGGATAGACTTGAAGCTGTGAAGATTATTCTTGACTAACATGATGGTTCTGAATCTAAACAGAAGATCTTACTCTTATTGCAAAATGATCAAGTTCAAGTTCTTTCACTTGATGAACTGATGATAATGTCTACAAAAGAATTGAAGTACATTCACTATTTGCTAAGAGTTGAAGATGAAACTTCTAGGTTATGGTCGAACATGATTCTTGCCAATATCAGAAGAAGGATCCTGGATGATGGTCAATATTATTTCAGATCATATGTTCCTAAATACATGAATTTCAGAGGGCAAGAATTCAACATGAAGAAAGGTGATGTTGTCATTGAAAATGTTCTTACTCAGAGAAACATAACTATAAATCCTGATGGAAGAAAAACTTGCTATGTTTTACTGAAAGATATGATGATAGAAAGAGCTCAAATTAGAAATCTGAGGACTGATACAATCAATTATCTGACAAAACAGAGTATGAGAACAATTTGAAGATCAATTTAGAAGATATTATGTTGAAAAAGATTGATGACAGAGTTAAAGCTTTTATTCAGAGATACTGCAGAATTTATCAAGAAATATGAAAATCAAAGTCTGAAATAAAGTAAGCTTTACACTACTTACTTTGTCTATCTAGTTTTTGGCACTAGACAATTCTATTAAAATTTATGCTTATTCTGCAAAGCATAAATTGGGGGAGATTGTTGAGAATTGGCTAAGTCGAAGATCAGGATCTGTCTAACAATCAGGATATGATCAACTGCTGTGATATGATTATCCGTTGAAAGCTTCGATATCATCCGTTGATGATCGTTAATCATCCGTTGATATATATAAATGATTATCCGTTGAAGCTAAAGCATTTATCCATTGATTAAGGCTATTGTTAGGGCTGAAACACACACTAATATTCACGCAAGTATACGTGATTGCAAGTAATATAGAATAAATTCTAGTTCGTTCCCACATGGATTGGTTTAGGTTAATTTCAATCAATGTATTTATGCAACACTAGTATGGTTATTATACAATGCTAAGACGAATAACAAATTGTGGTTGTTATACTAAGATTAACTAAATATTATACTAAAAATACAACTAAGAGATTAAATAGAGTTGAATAATATATGATACAAATATGGGATTCTAACTTCATTATATACTTCATTCAATAGCCTTTTCGTTCTTAAACTTAGCATGTGATGGTGATGACACTAATCAGATAACACGAAACTGATAAAACGCCAACTTTTGTTGCATGAATACCATACTACCAGATATCCACAAAAGAGATAGAAGCTGAATAGACACCAAATATATTGAGACCCTATATGTCTATATAATTTGACAACATAACGGTTTAATGCACAAGTTATCTATCGTGATTACATAGGACAAGTAAGATGGTTAAAATTATCTACGAATCATGCATAACAATTACATGAACCTATGCTATCATGGCAAGTTCTAAACCCTTAAATTCACTTTCGCTTTATTAAAGATTAACACACTATCTTATAAGTTCGCGACGCTCATAAGACGAAGATGCACAAATAATACTAGGTTATCATACAATCACCACACACTAAGGCATCAAAATGAATTAACTAAGAAATCCATAAATAAATCCGTTGGAACCCCACGATAACGATTAGCCCATAATCGGACTCATCATCAATGTGAGTTTTGATGAAAGCATGGTATAATAAATATAGTCTTTATACTTAAATAAAACCAAGTACGAAATAAGAGTATAGGTTCACAAATAAGAAAACTAGCATCCAAAGTTACAACTTAAACAAAGAATCATAAGAATAAACTAGATCTTCTTCGCCCTGGTTAAATTGTGCTCTACGGTCTTCTTACGCCTTCTCCTTAAGCTATGGTACGTCCTCTTTTAAAAAACGAGCATAAGTTATATATGTATAGCAGCCCATGCAGAGTAGAAGTCCAACTGATCAAAATTCCAAGAGAAACAGGATTTTATTTTCCCGACCTAGCGCGGGCGTGCGCTTGACATTTTGCTCTTTGGGCGCGGGCGCGCGCTACTATAGCGCGGGCGCGCCGTCTCTCTAGAGAAATTTCTGACTTCTTTCTTTTCTTGTTGGTTTGAGCTGGTCTTTTCACGAGCTTTTATTCTAGACACCATCCTAACACCATATTAGCATCTAACAATGCTAATTCACCTGTATTCCTGATAAATGCCTGAAATGCAAAAACACTACAAAAACACGTTAAAAACACTAACAACTTGAGTACAAGACATCAATCCAAAGCTTTACAGAGCGTTATAAAGTGTCATAAATGCCACTCAACATACCCCCTGTTAGATATATTTGATAATGTCATGGCTAATATAATTTATGTTTAGATTTCAGATCTTACTTAACAGGATAAATCAGTACTTAACTGTTGATCAGTACTTATACTGAAAGTCAGGACTTAAGGATATCAGTACTTATATTATCAGGAGATAATCATCAGAAGTTAGATATCAGAACTTAAGTGCTGAAGGATGATCAGAGAAGGACAGTAGCTGATTAAAGGAAAGAAGATCGAGATAAACATAAGAAGAGATATGCATGAAGAAGGAATTCCGTGAAGAATGGAATACTTGGAAGAAAAGATATCTGATTGATATATTTTAGGAAGCAGAATTATATTCCATATCAATTAGCGATTATCTTGTAACTGTGTAGTATATAAACACAAACATAGGGTTTACACTATAAGTGTTATCATATATTCGAGAAGATTATTCATTGTAACCCTAGCAGCTCTCGTGATATTTGTTCATCACTGAGAGGTAACAGTTCCATACTGTAACAGAGTTTATTATTTCAATAAAGTTTGTTTTCTGTTACTTAATATATTAAAGTTCGATTTGATTGTATTATACACTGTATTCACCCCCTCTACAGTGTGTGTGACCTAACAAGTGGTATCAGAGCCAATCTGTTAACACACATACAGCTAAAGATCCAAACACAATCATGTCTGACACAGAAACTCCAACTAAGCCTACCAAACCTGAAGAACCTCCAAAGCCACAAATTCAAAGTCGGTATGAGACTATCAGGGTTCCCATACTGAGACCATCTGAATATCCCATATGGAAGGTAAGGATGACCATGTTCCTGGAAGCAACAGATCCAGAATACCTTGATAGAATCAAGGAAGGGCCTCACAAACCAACCAAGCTCGCTGTTGTAGTTGCAGGTGAAGCAGCAAAGACCGTACCAAAGGAGAAGAGTGATTATACTGCTGAAGATATAGCATCAATTGCTAAGGATGCCAAGGTACGACACTTACTGCATAGTGCCATTGATAATGTAATGTCAAACAAGGTAAACAACTACAAGACTGCTAAGAAGATATGGGATGCTCTGGAAACAAGGTGTCAGGGAACTGACACAATTAAGAAGAACAGGAAGACAATACTCACTCAAGAGTATGAACACTTTGACTCAAAGACTAATGAGTCATTGAATGATTTATATGATAGATTTGTCAAACTTTTGAATGATTTGTCATTGATTAATAAAGAGTATGATCTTGAAGATTCAAACCTTAAGTTCCTGTTAGCTCTTCCTGAATGCTGGGATTTGAAGGCAACGACAATAAGAGACAACTACAATCTTGATGAAACAACTCTTGATGAAATCTATGGAATGCTCAAGACTCATGAGCTTGAGATGGAACAAAGAAGCAAGAGGAAAGGAGGAAAGTCAAGGACAGTTGCTCTTAAGGCTGAAGAAAAATTCCCCAAAGCAGCTTCCTCAAGGAAAGACAAGGGTAAAGCTCTTGTCATAAAGTCTGAAACTGAGTCATCAAGTTCTGAAAGTGATGATGACTCAGATTCTGAAAGCTTGCCTGAGACTAATGCTGATGAGGAGATGATGAAGCTGTGTGCTCTTATGGTGAAAGGAATCACAAAGATTGCATACCAGAAGTTCAGGAAGGGAAAGAAGTTTTCCAGGAAAGGCATAAGTTCTGATAAGAAGAATTTCAGAAGATCTGAAGGCAGAGGAGGAAAGTCTGATAGAGGAGATTACACCAATGTTAAATGCTATAACTGTGGTGAGAAAGGCCACATATCTCCTGATTGCAAGAAGGTAAAGGGTGACAAAGGCAAGGATCTTGTCACAAAGCAAAAAAGCTGGACAGACACCTCAGACTCTGAAAGTGAGGAAAACTATGCATTGATGGCAAATGCTGATAAAGAAAGTGCTGAGAGCAGTTCTGAAGCTGCTGAAACAAAGGTACCTCAGACTACTTATGCTTTTTATACTGATGATATTAATGAGTTGAGAAGATATCTTAAAACCATGTTTGTTAGTTATAGAGATCAAACTTTAACATGTGAAAGATTAACTTCTGAAAATCTTGCATTTAAGAAAAGAAATGATTTCTTAGAAAAAGAGTTAGTCATGTTCCATCAAACTCAGAAGGATAGAGATGATGCTTTTTATATTAGGGATGAAGTGCTAAAAATGAATGAATCTCTAAAAACTGAGTTAGAAAAGGAAAGAGAGATTATCAGGACTTGGACTAACTCTGGCAAAACAACTCAAAATTTGCTAAGTAGTGGAAACTGGAAAGAGGGCTTAGGTTATGGAGAAGATAAGAATGATAAAGGAACTGAAGAAATTAAGCATGTTGATAAGCAAAAGCCAAAGTTAAAACCTGTTAAGTTTGTAACTGTAAAGTCTGAAAATGAGAAATCAGAAGTTACAAAGGAATTAACTTCTGACAAACTAAAACAGGAAAAGACAGCTGAAGTGAACATAGGCTTAATGACAAAGAAGCAGCTTAAGCATAAGCTGAAAGATATTAAGAATGCAAACAAGGTAAAATCACCTAGGAAAAATAGGAATGGAAAGGAAGGTGTGAATAAAAGCAATAATTATAAACCTGTTCCTGATGCTCCTAGGAAAACATATCATAACTGTGGAAGTTCTAACCATCTGGCTTCTTTTTGCAGGAAGAATAAGAATATTAACTCTTTACCTTCAAAATCAGGAGTTAAGAGTCAGCCTGTTAGATACAAACCACAAAATCCTTATTTTCATTGTGGTAGTTTATGGCATTCCATTTATACTTGTAAGGAATATCATAGTTTGTACTATGATTATTATCAAATAAAACCCTCTTTGAAGAAAGTTTCCATTGTTCCTTCTAGTGTAAATTCTGATTCAAAATCTGATAGTGTAAGTTCTGATAAGAAAAATCTTAACATAAACTCTGATGCTAAATCCGCTGCAAATGTTAATAAACTTAATGAGGCCAAAGGATCCAAGCAAGTCTGGGTCCTTAAAACTAATAATTAGTGGTCTTTGTGATTGCAGGGCAACAGGAAAAATATTCTAGTTCTGGACAGTGGATGTTCAGGACATATGACTGGAAATAAGGCCCTGCTATCAGACTTTGTGGAGAAAGCTGGCCCAAGTGTTTCTTATGGAGATGGCAACATTGGAAAAACATTAGGATATGGCAATATCAATCTTGAAAATATCATAATTAAAGAAGTAGCTCTAGTCTCAGGACTTAAACATAACCTACTGAGTATAAGTCAAATCTGTGACAGAGGTTATCATGTTGATTTCTTTGAAGAACACTGTGAAATTGTGAGTAAATCTAAAGGCAAAGTTGTTCTGAAAGGATACAGGCGTGGTAACATTTATGAAGCTAAGCTTTCAACAAGTACTGATGGTTCTGCAATCTGTCTGATGAGTAGAGCATCAATTGAAGAAAGCTGGAATTGGCATAAGAAACTCTCTCATTTAAATTTCAACAATATAAATGAACTGGTCAAGAAAAATCTTGTGAGAGGACTGCAAAAGTCAGTATTTGCTCCTGATGGTCTTTGTGATTCCTGTCAGAAGGCCAAACAAAGAAAATCTTCATTCAAGAGCAAGACTGAATCATCAATTCTTGAGCCTTATCATCTACTACATGTTGATCTATTTGGTCCAGTAAATGTCATGTCTATTGCAAAGAAGAAGTATGCATTGGTCATAGTGGATGAGTTCACCACATACACATGGGTGTATTTCTTGCACACAAAAAGTGAAACTGCATCTATCTTGATTGATCATGTCAAACATCTGGATAAAATGGTCAAAGATTCTGTGAAAATTTTAAGGAGTGATAATGGCACTGAGTTCAAGAATTTGATAATGGAAGAGTTCTGCAAAAACCATGGAATAAAGCAGGAATTTTCTGCTCCTGGAACTCCACAGCAAAATGGAGTTGTTGAAAGGAAGAATAGAACTCTCATTGAAGCTGCACGTACAATGCTTGAAGAAGCAAAGCTTCCAACCTATTTCTGGGCTGAAGCTGTGCAGACTGCTTATTTTACTCAAAATGCAACACTCATTAACAAGCATGGAAAAACACCATATGAGATGGTGAAGAAAAAGAATCCAAATCTGAAATACTTTCATGTATTTGGATGCAAGTGTTTTGTTCTCAAGACTCATCCTGAACAGCTATCAAAGTTTGATCTAAAAGCTGATGAAAGAATCTTTGTTGGATATCCACTTTCCACAAAAGCCTTCAGAGTCTATAATTTGAGAACAAAAGTGGTCATGGAATCTATCAATGTCTCTTTTGATGACAAGAAGATTACTGGTCTTGAAGATTTCATTGACCATGATCAGCTGAGATTTGAAAATGAAGACTCAAATTCTGATACTGAAAATCCTGACAGTCTAAGTCCTGGTACTGTAAACTCTGATGGATTAAACTCTGATGTTATTGAAACTGTGGTGACTACATCAAAGGAAGATGCACCTATGCAGGGGGAGCATACTCAAGATCCTACCACATCTCAAGAAACATCAGAACATGCATCTGGCTCTTCAAGTTCTGATTCGTCAAGTTCTGATAAGCCAAGCTCTGATAGTGCTGAAAATCTAAATACTGAAGAATCCAACTCAAAGAGCATAGTTTCAGG
The DNA here is from genome assembly GCF_009905375.1 of Apium graveolens. Lineage (NCBI taxonomy): Eukaryota > Viridiplantae > Streptophyta > Magnoliopsida > Apiales > Apiaceae > Apium > Apium graveolens. Next base: position 13,235,056 of record NC_133657.1, on the reverse strand, counting down.
GGGAGCATCAGAAAATGAAAATAAAGATAGCATGGATCATGGGGGAGCATCCAGTTCTAGAGAAAACCTTCCATCTGCAAGGAAGTGGACAAAATCACATACACCTGATTTAAAAATTGGAAATCCTGATGCAGGTGTCAGAACTAGAACAGGTACTTCAAATGAATGTCTCTACAATTCTTTTCTCTCTCAGACTGAGCCAAAGAAAGTTGAAGAAGCTCTTCAAGATGCTGATTGGGTGCAAGCAATGCAGGAAGAGTTAAATGAATTTGAAAGAAACAAAGTCTGGACCCTAGTGCCAAGACCAAAGAATACATCTGTTGTTGGTACAAAGTAGGTATTCAGAAACAAAATTGACAGTAATGGCATAATTACAAGGAATAAGGCAAGGTTGGTTGCAAAAAGATATTCTCAACAAGAGCGAATTGATTATGATGAAACATTTACACCAGTTGCTAGGTTAGAAGCCATAAGGATATTTTTGGCTTATGCTGCTCACAAAATGTTTACGGTCTTTCAAATGGATGTGAAAAGTGCTTTTCTCAATGGAGAATTGGAGGAGGAGGTATATGTTGAACAACCTCCAGGCTTTGTAGATACCAAACATCCAGATTATGTCTACAGGCTTGATAAAGCACTTTATGGACTTAAGCAAGCTCCTAGAGCATGGTATGAGACTTTAGCTCAGTTTCTTCTGGAAAGTGGATTCACCAGAGGAACAATAGACAAAACACTGTTCTACCTCAACCATGGAATGGACTTACTTCTGGTCCAGATTTATGTTGATGATATCATTTTTGGGTCTACAAATGACAAACTTTGCAAGAAGTTTGCCAAACTAATGCAGTCAAGATATCAGATGAGTATGATGGGGGAACTTAGCTATTTTATGGGCCTTCAAGTCAAGCAGAATGAAGAAGGCACTTTTATTTATCAAACCAAGTACACCAGAAACTTGCTGAAGAAATTTGGAATGCAAGATTGTTCAAGTGCATCCACTCCCATGGCCACTACAACAAAACTGGATAAGGATACCGGTAAATCAGTAGATATTACTGACTACAGAGGTATGATTGGCTCTCTACTCTATCTAACTGCTAGTAGACCTGATATCATGTATGCTACCTGTCTTTGTGCAAGATTTCTAGCGGATCCAAGAGAACCTCACTTAACAGCTGTGAAAAGAATCTTTAAGTATCTTAAAGGAACAGCTGTTCTGGGATTATGGTATCCTAGAGAAGCAGATTTTAAGCTAATAGGTTACTCAGATGCAGATTTTGCAGGTTGCAAAATTGACAGGAAAAGCACAAGTGGAAGCTGCCAATTTCTTGGAGGCAGATTGGTTTCTTGGTTCAGCAAGAAACAAAAGTCAATTTCCACATCAACTGTAGAAGCAGAGTATATTGTTACAGGAAGCTGTTGTGCACAGATTCTTTGGATGAAGAATCAGTTACTGGATTATGGGTTAACATATTTCAAAATCCCTATTTACTGTGATAATCAAAGTGCTATTGCTATGACAGGTAATCCAGTTCAACACTCTATGACAAAGCACATCAGCATCAGGTTCCACTTCATAAGGGAACATGTGGATGAAGGTACAGTGGAATTGTACTTTGTTCCAACAGATCAACAACTAGCAGATATCTTCACAAAACCACTATGTGAAGCCACTTTTACAAGATTGGTAAATGAACTTGGAATGGTTTCAGGTTCTTTTTCTAAATCTGTCTAGTTTTGTTCTGATGCATCAGACTTTATGATCAGTATTTACAGAATGTAATCTCTTTGTTTATTCTGTGATTAATTGAAATACGCATTTAAGTACTGATTGTTGTCTGATATATGTTTCTAAACTCTGATAAGTGATATGTCTGTTCAAGTAACTATTCAATCCTATGAGGATAACTGTGCTAGATACTGACCTAGTAGTCTTCAATAAACAAATGATTCCATGTAAGAAGTAATTATTTTAGTGGAAATCTTATGACACTAGCAAATTCTGAAAATTGAGCTTAGTTGAGTTTACTTTGTTTATCTTATTACTAAGTCACAAATTAGAATAATGCTACTCATCTGTTAAGTTCTGATACTAGTAAAACTGCTGAATGTACTAAGTGCTGATAAACCTCACTTATCAAAAGAAAAAGCAAAAAGATCAAAGAATAAAATCAGGTACTCCTTTGAGATCTAGAGTAAAAATGTGGAAGGGACGACCCAAGTGCATTGCTGGTATTAAGTAAATATGCATTAGAAAAGCAAAATATTTTCTTGGTGACTTTTCACACTCTATGATTACTGGAGAAATACTCTGATAATAGCATAAATTCTGATAAGCAGTCGTGACTCACTTACACTGAGAAGCCACTGTAAAATAGAATTTCAAAAGATGCATAAAATTAGCACAAAACAGTTGAGGTGGACTCAAGCATGAACTCATTCATCAGTAGGTTTCAGGACAATGACAGCTCTTTAGCAAAATTTTAGTTATGCCTTATTTCTAAGATGTATTGAAGTGAATCAGACTTTACTCTTTGTCTGTTATTTAGCTTAATGCACACACTAATCACTCCATCTGAATGATGAAAATTATTGTGGAGGTCTCTGTTATTCTAGATAAACAGTCATTGTGTCACTTTGCACAAATTCTGAGGACAAACTCTGGTTGCATATTCTGATGATTAAGTTCTGAAGAGTATAACTCAGAACTTGTATGAGGACTTACTAAGATAGGCATTCCTTTTTCGAGTTAAGAAATTATGTTCTGATGACTGTTAAGTTCTGATATAAGTCTAAGTTCTGATATTACAGTCTAATATTTTACTTGACTTATCTGTGAATAAAATTTGATAACAGTCTCAGTTAATACTTGAATATGATGAAGTGGAAGATTAATAGTCACTATGATTAGGATTAATGGTATTCGTACTTGAACAGTCCACTGTTACTTGTTTCTTGTGCATTTTAAACCATGTTTCCTCTTTCCAATGAATGTTATTCTTTTTCAAAGTCTAGGGAGACGAGGTAGAATTAATTCTACCTGTCAGCATTAAATACTTTTACGTCTCCTGGCATTCTCTTGCCTATATAAGCAGCCACTTCACATCAGCCTTCCCATCAAATTCTTTCTCACACACTTACCTTCATACTCTGATGACCATATAAATTCTGTTTTAATTTAAGTTCTGATTTTTTTATCAGCACTTACTCATCTAATTTAGCTTGGTCATTTTTACGTGATTTACTTTCAGAATATTAATGATGCAGTGAAAAATAATTAACTCAGCAGGAACGGTTTCAATTTTGAATTAAAACTATTTCACCTTGATTAATGGAATATCTGGGTAAGTGGAACGGTTTTTCCTTGAACACAGGCAACTGGGTAAGTAATGATTCCTGTTTTCTCGAGCCCAGTAACTATCCGTTATTACTGCCTGTCTGACAGGTGTCCAACAGTAACATTTTTTTTGAGTATAAGTACGACAGAGAAAGGATTTCTTTAATCTTTTATTTCCTTCATACTTTTTCTCTCTACTTGCTTTTACTCTCTCTTTCTCTCACGTTGGTTTTTCATACAGACATTTTATCAAACACCTAACAGGCACTTGTAAATCTTAATTTTTCACATGGCACCTAAGGATTTAATCATTGATGGAGCTAAGTTTGTTCCAAACAACTATGCTGCAATTCTTGATCATGCTGAAGCTCCATCTGAATTGCATTTTGTGCAAGATCTTCTTGCACACAGTGAAATTGGGTATGCATTAACTCAGCCTGAAGTCTTTTCGAGTCAATGAGTTCTGACGTTTTGGCGGACTGGGCACTTTGATGATGGTGGTAAACATGGCACTCCCATTATTGTTTTTGAAGTGGGTGATTCATCTTATGCCGTCACTCCTGGTACAATACGCAAAGCTCTACATCTCCCAGAAAATTGTAATTTTTCAACTCTAGAGGAATCAACACTTCAGGAGTTAATGGCTGATTTGGGATATGAAAAGAGTTTGGCAAAGCTTGGGCACTTAAAAAGGGCTAATATCATAAGAGAATGGAGTTTCTTCTTTGACTGCATCACCAAAGCTTTTGGGAACAAATGTTCGAATTTTGATGCTATCCCAATTCTGAGTCAACACATAGGGTATGCTATTATCCATCAAACTCATTTTGATTTTGCAACTGGAATAATTGGTTTTATTGGGGATAGGATGACAGAGGATAGAAATATTGTCTATTTTGCTAGATTCTGTCAACTTATATATACTTTTTGTACTGATGAACCTCAATTAGTCAGTTCCTCAACCCCACCTTTTAGAGTTGCAAAATGATATTTTAATGATCTGGTAAATGCTGATACTAAGAAAAAAGTGGTTAGACCATTACAGATTCCTCAGTCTATAAAACAGATCCTAGTAAATGATGATCCTGATACTTATAGATCTGTTTACTCTGATATCCAACCAACCACAAACACCCAAAAACCATCATCCTCAGCACCTACCGCTCATACTACTCAACCTACCCTCAGGACTTATCTCAAATCCTATCTCTCTACTTCACAGACTGTTCAACCCTCATCCTCCAAGCCAAAGAGGACAAAAACTATTCCTCAAACACCTCAAAAGAGGAGGAGGACTGTACTGAGAGATGAATCTGATACTGAGGAACAGGTTCCTTCTTCAGAACCTGTTTTAGGTGAAGCTGAGAAAGTGACTTCTCAGAAGGATTCTGAAATTGGGGGATCTAGGCTTCTCAAACGGCTTAGAAGAATGACAGTTCCTGAAACTCCCAAGGAATCCAAATCAACAAAGAGATACAAGAAATAGAGGGCAAAAAGGCTAGTTTCAGATGATGAAGAGGAAGCAGCTAAGGAAGGGGATCAGGAATCTCTGATCTCACAAGACAAGGAATTTGCTCCAGTCACTTCTTCTCCATCAACTCCATCTCAGGAAGCTGTTTCTGAAAAGGCTAACACACCTTCTGTGTCTTCTGTTGATCCAGGCACAAGTGCTGATATTGATGTTCAAAACTTGGTTGTGCCTGCAGTAATTCTCTTAGAAGCTCCAACAACAAATAATCCTTCCACAACACCTGTTACTGATGCTGTTCAAATTCCAGAGTTATCAACAACACCTTCTCTGCATCAAGATGCTGATGATCAGAATTTAGGTGAGCATCAGGATATGGCTATTGATCAGAACTTAGAACAAGATCAGCAATTAGAGGATGCTGAAGCCTCTATTGCTACTCACACTGTTGTCTTATCAGAAGATACTGATTCTTTAAGTTCTGATGCTGCAAATGCTGGAGATACTGGTGATGCTGCTCCAACTGTAGATGCTGATGAAGCAGGTCCTTCAGGACATACTCCTCAACAGACTCTTCCTAAGTCTGAACTGGTTGAGAAGTTTGTTACCGGAAAAGCACCAGTACCTTGGAGTGAAACTCCTGCAGGTCAGGAGTGGACTAAGGAATGGAATTCAGTTTCATGTGTTCCAACTGGAAAGCATCTTGCTGAGCACTTGACTAAAGCTGATGAAATGTTAAATTCTGATGATTTTAAAACCCAACTTAGAGTCACTGCATTGAGTACTAAACATCTACAAGGTCTTCATTCAACTACTCATGCAGAGCTACACAAGATTCAGGAGAACTTTATCAAACAGGAACAAGTTTGGAAAATTGATAAGAAAAAGTTCTTCCAACCTACCATTGACAGGATTGCTTATATTGAGAAGACTCAAGATCATCAACAAGCTCAGATTGATGAAATTCTGAAAAATCAAGCTTCTCAGCAATCACAACTAACTGAAATCCGATCCTCAGTGGAATTGCTTATCTCTCTTCTATTACCTGCTGATGTCAAAAAGGGGGAGAAAGTGATTAAGTCCAAATGCAAGACTGACAAGACACTGACAGGAAAGGATAATGAAAAAGATGATCAAGGAAGCTCTGGAATGGGTAGAGGTCATAGTCAAGGTAGAGGATTCACATCAAGACAAGCTAGTCACAGGACAAGTTCTGATACTGGGAAAAGAATAAGTTCTGCTGCTGGTAAAAGGATAAGTTCTGATGAACTTTTAGATCTTGATGAGGAAATGTCAAGACACTTATTTCTTCAGGAAAATCCAGGAATGGACTTGGAAAGTTTAAAGGAAGAAGACGCCAGACTTAAATCAGAAAAAGTCACATCTAAATCTGAAGCTTCTGGTAAAAAGTCACTTCCAAAACTCAAAGGCATTGTGATCAAAGAAAGGACACATACTGAAGCAACATTGGCTAGATCACAACCACAGATAGATCCAAGATCCAAGGGTAAAGAAAAGGTTGGTGAACCTATCAAGGTTTATGTATCCTCCTGAGGATGAAGAAATTACTGAATGAAAATGATGATCTTGCTCAGACTTCAAGAAAAGTTCTTAAAACAACCTCTGACATGGCTCAAGTTGTTCAGAGTCAAGAAATTGTAAGTTCTGATATTCAGAAGAAGCAAGTAACCTCTGACATAGCTCAAGTTAACTTGATATCAGAAGATAGATCAAAGACACTCCTACCAGGATTCACTAAAGCAAAACAGACTCAATCTTTGAAGACTACTGCAAGTGGTTTTGAAGCAAGAGTAGTTACTGGAAAGGAAGCAAGAGATAAAACTGGATTGGGAAGTGCTGATGAAAGAAGAGTACACAACACTACCAATGATCCAACTTCCTTGAGTGAACCAGGTATTGGAGCAACTCCTGAGAGATTGAATCAACTGGAATCTGTATAAATGGTTTACCATACCTACTTGAAAGAATACATCATGTTGTATTTCATGACAGATGGTAGGGTTTATCATATAAGACAAAATGCCATTCCATTGAAGTATTTTGAAGAATTGGAACATGTACTTTTCTTACTTCAAGTGGATGACAGAATAACAGGGACTGCTGCAAACTATTTAAAAGAACAGATTGAGAGACAGAAAAGGCTTTATTCTGTTAGGTCTGACAGCACATATGTTCCAAAGTACAGAGATCACAATGGTGATATTGTTGATATGAAGCCTAATACTGCACAGATCAGAACATATCTTGGTATTAAGGGACTTGAATTCAATCTAGAGTCTGACAAAGCCTATGTCATAAGACTAGATCAGGAGTTGAGAAAAGCAAAGATCAATGATCTCAGAGCTGCCATCTTTCAAACTGGTAAAGATACTGCAGAGCTTAAAGATGCCAAAAGGAGGATGATTGATGAACTCAGATATGCTGAGAAATGTTTGTTGAAGAACTATCTCAGAACAACTCCTGACATCAGAGAGATCAGATGATGAAGCCAAGTCGAAGATCTACAACTGCTTAAATTCTGATATTTGTACAGACTGAAGTTGTTATTAGAAGTTGAATATTGGTAAAGCTTTAAGGACTGTAAGTTGTAGTTATCTAGTCTAATTCTCATGCATTTGTACTTAATGTTTTTGACATCATCAAATATCTGTTAAACTTGTATATTATGCTAATTTACAAGTTGGGGGAGATTGTTAGATATATTTGATAATGTCATGGCTAATATTATTTATGTTTAGATTTCAGATCTTACTTAACAGGACAAATTAGTACTTAACTGTTGATCAGTACTTATACTGGAAGTCAGGACTTAAGGATATCAGTACTTATATTATCATGAGATAATCATCAGAAGTTAGATATCAGAACTTAAGTGCTGAAGGATGATCAGAGAAGGACAGTAGCTGATTAAAGGAAAGAAGATCGAGATAAACATAAGAAGAGATATGCATGAAGAAGGAATTCCGTGAAGAATGGAATACTTGGAAGAAAAGATATCTGATTGATATATTTTAGGAAGCAGAATTATATTCCATATCAATTAGCGATTATCTTGTAACTGTGTAGTATAAAAATACAGAAATAGGGTTTACACTATAAGTGTTATCATATATTCGAGAAGATTATTCATTGTAACCCTAGCAGCTCTCGTGATATTTGTTCATCACTGAGAGGTAACAGTTCCATACTGTAACAGAGTTTATTGTTTCAATAAAGTTTGTTTTCTGTTACTTAATATATTAAAGTTCGATTTGATTGTATTATACACTGTATTCACCCCCTCTACAGTGTGTGTGACCTAACACCCCCAAACTTGAACCGATGCTTGTCCTCAAGCATAAATAGACTCAAAGAATAAGAAATAGAAAATCATGAATGCAAACTATATGAATTCAACGATCCCCATAGATTAACTAAACCAATCAACAAGCAACATCTCAACAAATACAGTTATTCGCACAAAGATCAATCAAGCCCCACAAATCAACTTACAATCCAGGAACGTGCGTGTGTGCAAATGCTTACAGATATACTATCACAACTAGATCAATAATCATAAATCACTACTCATCAAGGCAATCGTAAGGTTATAAATAGAATAAAAGCTAGACTCAAAATAACTTATAATACTTCAATTCTTATATCGGAATTTTACATGGATTCTTGCTTTTATTCACAACACAAAAACAACATAAATATGCTTATTTGACCGTCCAATGAGTGAGGTCCACAAAAGACTTATACAATAATACCCATGTAGCGAGCGTTAGGTTAGTGGATCTCAGACTATAAAAAGCCTTAGGTCACTAGGCACAAAGTCCCCTAAGAACTTAATAACTCGAGTATTAAAGAGCCCACTCGTGATCAATTATGCATAAACACATATTTTTTCTTTTTCTTGTTTTTTTTTTCTTCACAAATTTCTGAACGAGTATGTTTCGCTCCATCTCGTTCAACCTTAGAATACTCATATAACATGAGTCAGCTACTAGCCATTTGACACCTAGCCACACAACTAGCAATGAAATCCAATTTCCTCCAATTTTTAAATATCGTTGTTATTTAATTATTAAGAGAATATCCTAAATTCTAAATATAAACAAGTGATTAAACCTCGACAAATAAATAAACCATGACCAAGATGTAGCCCTCAAACAACCTATAAGGCTTAGTGAAATACAATTGTCTCTAGCATGCAAATCAACTCGATAAGACTTAACATCACTAAACACGACATTACTACACTAGCATCAATATCACAAATCAATCGAAAAAAATCATCTAAGGGATCATGTTATTATGCAAATGCATGAAACTATATGCAACAACTATCATAAAAACTTCAAAAATAAAAACTACAAAAATAAAAAAAATGACTACATGGAAAATATGCAACTATATGAACTAAACTAGCATGAATATGTAACTATATGCGACTCACATAAAATACATACTCCTTAACTACTACCCCCAAACTTAATATATTCACTATCCTCAGTGAAGGTAATAGTAAGGAATCAGACATACCTAATCAGAACCAGGATTATCACCCTCAAGGGGTGGAGTGTCAGGAGTGTCTGGAGGCGGATACACGGAATCCTCACTGAATACTGGCAACTGGATGTCAACTCCCGTGGCTCTGAAAGCAGTCCCTAACGCCTGGGTGAGGTCATGTACAAACCTGCTATGAATGTCATGCATCGCATCCATCCTCCTAGCTAAATGCCTATACTGCGTCGTACTCAAACCGACACTGCCTTGTGCTTCCTCCTGCGTCGTTTGGAAGCATTCCGTTTGGCAAGAAATTTATGAAACTTCCAGTTATTGTAGTTTTCAGCACCATGAAGCAGTGGTGGATAATTGTTTGAATACCTATCTGGTTGAGCCATGGATCGCTAGCAAAATAAACACTAAAAAGAGAATTAAATGCACCTGCTCTGATACCAAATGAAATTCTATGGCTCGATAGATAAAATAATATTCTAACTGCCAAGGCAAATGGGACAGTCTCTTATGCAAATGGGACAGTTCCTTTACAAATGAGACAGGGTATGGGACAGTCTCAATTACACTGCAGAAAATAAATAACAGAAATAAAATGCAGAATGCTGAGAACTGAAAAGTAAAAACACCAGAAGTTTTCACTTGGTTCGACCCCTACACCTAGTCTATGGCCTACATCCAAGTCCCCATGCCAACTAGCATAGAGAATGTATTATATCAACTTTAATAAAAGAACTTACAGTCTTTTCCTTGATTACAAATATAGCACCTGAAAGAAACCCTTTCCCAAGCTACCTTGCTACCTAGCCCACTGCTATTCCTTAGCCTTCTAGCTACCTTGCTATACTTTGAAATCAAGCTTGCCACAACCCGGCACAAAGTTGATATGAATACACAAGTATAAGAATAAACAAATTGATTACAACTCAAACTAGGTTTCTTGTTTTTCTGGATATGAATATCTCGGGTATGAAACAAGAAAATGATTTCAGATGATGAAAGATTCTCGTGAAAGTGTTAGCTCCAAATCTGAAATGAAGAGTTGTATTTATAAGCAAAGTTCTAACAGATTTATTTTCAAACACAAGATAAGATTGGAAGATAAGTTTGTTTGAAAATATTTGAATAAAACTTTGAAACTAATCTGTTAGTACGTTTAAAAGAGATAAATCAAGTAAAGAGATAAGGCTTGAGAGATTTAAACTTGATTTATAAGATAAGGTGGTAAGTTTGTTTGAGATAAGGTTTATCCAGATAAACAAGATTTACACAAAACCCTAACAAACCTAATCCTGAGAAATAGCCACTGCTGGAAAATCTGAACAAACTGCAAAGCTTGAATCTCGTTAACTTGCATTCTGTTTATCTTCTGTTAATCTGCAATCATCATAAACCTGAACATCTAACATTCTCCCCCTTTTATGATGATGACAAAGAAAACATAAATGCTCCCCCTATCAAAAACACTAAAGGCCTGTAAAACAAAGTTAGATATAACAGAATATATTGCAGTTTGTAATATGTGCAATTAATATGAGAATGAGACAACTAAAGAATGAATGAGACACTAGATCAATATGCATAAAAGAAACAGTCTCAATCAATAAATACTTAAAACATAACAACCCATCCCTAAACCAGGATGTCCAGTTGTTATCTAAACAGAATCCAGAAACAGTCTCAATCAATAAATACTTAAAACATAACAACCCATCCCTAAACCAGGATGTCCAGTTGTTATCTAAACAGAATCCAGAATAATGATTAAACACATAAAGCACATCCAGAATCAAAGTTCAAAACCAACACAACCAACAATCAAAGTCTTAAAAACGAAACACCCATCAAAGAAACACCGTCTTAAAATGCGTTTGCCTGAACCAGAAGCCTTGTTCTGGGATGAAGGAAACACTGGAGCTGAGCCGTACTCTGAAAATAGCTTGTCAAAAGCTTCCTGAGCTGGTGCCTTTCCATCCCGTTCACGAAGCCATTCAAATATCTTAGCCTTGTATTCTTCTCTGGTCATACCAAAAACTGAAGGTGGAGGAATGGCAGGGAGTGGCAGAGGAGCAGTGATTTCTTCTAGAGTACAATCTCCAATCCAGTCTCTTTTCTTGTGCCAATACATCTTGCTCTTGTCTTGCATGGCTGACAACTGCTGAGATAAAAACTTAGTCTCTGACCCAAGCTTAAAAAATAACTTAACAAATTCCTTTTCCCATTCCTTAGCAGAGGAAACCATCCCTTCCTGTAGAGTCCCAAACTCAAAGTCTATGGTCTTAGACAACTTGACATCAGAAGTATGCAATACAGAGAGTTTGGCATTGATATCATCCAAAGATGAACAGACATACTTCCTAAACAACTCAAAAGAAGCATTTAGAATACTAACTTCAGAAGTTAGTGATCCAAGAGTTTTGACAGAAGCAAAATGCTGATTAAGATTAGCCAAAGCAACAGAATTTTCATTTAATTTGATCAACAGAGAATTAAGAAGAGTATTGGTAGGCTGATCAAAGGGGTCTGAGGCATAATTAGGAGACTTAGGAATACCACCAACATTCTTAGAAGCATCATCAAAAACTAACTCATTTGATTCAGAAACTACGAGACCATTCGCAGTTAAAACAGACAAGTCAAAAACAACATTCAATTTTTCTGATTTAGCAGACTCAAAAGAAACACGAAAATACTGAAAAATCTTTGTTAACAAATCAGGGTATGGAAGATGCATGGATTCATGTTTAGCACAATGATTCATGTTGGAAATAATCAATGAAGCCAAATTATAAGGGGTTTTCTTAACAAATACAGACAGAAGAATAGAATCCTGAAATGTGACTCTATCACGACCAGATTTACGAGGCAAAACATTCGAGTGAAACAATTTAAACAATAATAAGCACATAGGAGTTAAATCAGTTACCAATGGTTTGACAGACACAGAAACAAAGTTGTCACCGAGAATAACTTTGAGTTGTTCCTCATATTGCAATCCAGGAATCTCGTCAAATGCCTGATGAGTGGTAAACGGGCAGGGGCCTTGATCGGATACGCCTGTGAGCCTGGCCAGCAAATCCGCCTTAAAGCAAACTGGACTTCCTTTCACCGAAGAGAACACAATATTGTCGGCCAAAATCAAAAAATTCGCATAGAACTCCTTCACCAAATCTGGATAGATCACATCTGACGGTGACAACAACCCAGCACACCCAACAGCTTCAAACAACGATGATATGCCAATCCTGGAGAGAAGATCAGTATCACACAACCTTTCTTTCAGAATGGACTTGTTCCACGCCTTAGTAGTGCTTTCCTTTGCATGACGCTCGGAAGAATTAGGAGATGCTTCACTAGATGCTTCGGAAACAACTGCGGCCATACGACGACGCTTTGAACCAGACGGACCAGGGGTCGGGGTTTGGTTAGCGGTGGATCTCGAACGGCGAGCCATGGAAGAAAGAAGATTTTAGGGTTAAGAGAGAAAGGATAGAATTTTAAGAGAATGAGAGAGTAGAATGAGAAAAGAAAAATGAAAAGATTAAGAAAGAGAGTTTAAAAAGAAGTAGAAACTGAAGAGTTAGAGATGGAAGAGGAGATGAAGAAGTGCAAAAACAGAAGTGGTGTATTGAATGAATGATACATGCACGAGTTTCAAGGATATGAAAAGTCTAATCAAAAGATTTATAAAATCTAATGCTATATACACGCAAAAACACACGGACAAATAAAATAAAAACCACAAATTCATAAACAGGAACATAATTACTCAAATAATAAATACACAACATATATTTAAGTATAATGACATAATTCATGTTTAAACATATAAATTACATAAAATCACGTAATAAATTACAGAGAACACATACCTAATTCACGACGCATTAAACAAAATCTATCTTCAGCTAAAGGCTTTGTGAAGATATCTGCACGCTGTTTCTCAGTAGAAATATAAATAAGCTCAATATTACCTTTAGAAACATTATCTCGTAAAAAATGGTGACGAACGTCAATATGCTTAGTACGAGAATGCATAACAGGATTTTTAGAGATATTAATTGCAGAGGTATTATCACAATATATAGGAATATTTGAGTAAGAAATACCAAAATCCTGCAATGTTTGTTGCATCCACAAAATTTGAGCACAGCAACTTCCAGCTGCAATGTACTCTCCTTCAGCGGTAGAAAGAGCTACTGAAGTTTGCTTTTTACTATGCCATGCAACTAAACAATCTCCTAAAAATTCACAAGCACCACTTGTGCTTTTTCTATCAACCTGTGACCCTCGAAATTTAGTGACATCTACAGGTGTACCTTGTTCATCCTTTGTAAGCTTAACTGAAGTACTCATAGGAGTTGATTTAGGTGTGACATGATCAAGTGCAAATCTTTTGAGTAGATCCTTTATGTACTTGCCTTGGTGAATAAATATTCCTGCATTAGACTGATTAATTTGCAAACCTAGAAAGTACTGCAATTCACCCATCAAACTCATATCGAATTCCTTATGCATGCAATCAGAAAACCATTTACACAAAGATTCGTTAGAAGATCCAAATACTATATCATCAACATAAACTTAAACTAAAAGAAAGTTATCATGTTTATGAAAAATAAAGAGAGTTGGATCGAGTGTACCGCGAATGAAACCATTGTTCACAAGAAATTGACTGAGACGCTCGTACCAACAACGAGGGGACTGTCTCAATCCATAGACAGATTTCTTGAGCTTGTAAACATAGTTTGGGTACTTCTCGTGAATAAAACCTGGAGGCTGCTTCACGTAGACTTCTTCCTTGAGATAGCCATTTAGAAATGCGCTTTTGACGTCCATCTGATAGAGCTTGAACTTCTTGTGAGCTGCAAAGGCCATTAAGATTCAAATAGCTTCTAAACGAGCTACTGGAGCATATGTCTCGTCGTAATCGATTCCTTCCTGCTGGTTGTATCCCTGAGCAACCAACCGAGCTTTATTTCGAATGATATTTCCATCTTCATCTTTCTTATTTTTGAAAACCCAACGAGTACCAATGATCTTGGCATCCTGAGGAGGTGGGACGAGTTCCCAAACATCACAAAGCTCGAACTGGTTCAATTCCTCCTGCATTACAACAGACCAGTGTTCGTCTGCAACTGCTTCTTGAGCATTCTTTGGTTCGAATTCAGCAACAAAAGCACAAAATGCACATAGATTATGAAGTCTGCTTCGAGTAGAAATCCCTTGATCTAAATCAGTGAGAAGATTATCTGGTGGATGATTCTTCACAGTCCTAGAAGACTTAGGAAGTTGAATATTACTCATTTCTTCCTCATTAGAATTATCTGCCTGGAAATGAATAGGAGTTGTCTCATTCAAAAGAGACTGCCTCATTTCCGCTTGTGAAGATTTATCCAGAGGAGTAACAGAATTCACATTTGAAACACTATCGGGAGTCTTTGGAGAACCAGAAGATTCATCTGAAGCTTGAGTAGATCCTGAAGAATTATCAGAAGACTGAGATGGACCTGGAGAGTCTTGACTGTTTGATTTGTCAGAATGAGACTGACTCTTTTCGGAATGAGACTGTCTCATTTGGGAATGAGACGATAGATCCGCAGTGTCTTCATCAATTTGAGATATATTCCTTGAAGATTCATTGAACGTAATATTGATGGATTCTTCTACTTTGTTCTTGACAGAATTATAAACACGATAAGCTTTGCTTGTTGTAGAATATCCCAAGAAGATTCCTTCCGTAGATTTCGCATCGAACTTGCCTCGATTATTTTGAGTATCTAAAATAAAACACTTGGAACCAAATACTCGAAAATAACTAATGTTAGGAGTCCTTTTCTTAAGCAATTCATACGGAGTTTTAAGCAAAATAGGACGAATAAGTACTCTATTTAAAACATAACAGGAAGTGTGTACCGCTTCAGCCCAAAATTTTCTTGGAAGCTTACTCTCATGCAGTAGAGTTCTGGCAGTTTCCTGTAGAGTTCTGTTCTTGTGTTCTACTACTCCGTTCTGCTGAGGAGTTCGAGGAGCTGAGAATTCATGAGTGATTCCTCTTGATTTACAGAAGGTTATGAAATCCTTCTCGAATTCACCTCCATGATCACTACGAATAGTCTTGAGCTTAAATAAATACTTAGTCTCAAGGTTAGTAATAAGATCATTAAACTCAACAAAAGCTTCATCCTTAGTTCATAAAAATAATACCCAAGTGAAACGAGAATAATCATCAACTATAACAAAAGCATAATTCTTACCTCCTAAGCTTACATACCTTTCTGGACCAAAAAGATCTAGATGAAGGAGCTACAAAGGAACAAAAGTTGATACTTTATTCTTGGCAGTAAAGGAAGTTTTCACCTGTTTTCCAAGTTGGCAAGCTGAACAAGGTTCTATTTTCTTGTACTTCAGCTTTGGTAGACCTCGAACCAGATCATGAGAAGATATCTTCCGAAGAAGATCCATATGAACATGACCAAGACGCCTATGCCACATATCTTGTTGTTCTTGAAAGGTAGCTAGACAAATTTCTTCTTGCTGCTCATAAAAATCTAACACAAAAATATTTCCTTTCCTTTTGGCAACTAAAGCAAACTCGTTAGACTTAGTGCCAATATAACATACATCTTTATCGAACTTAACCTTATGACCAGCATCAGTAAGTTGACTTACACTAATGAGATTATATTTCAAACCATCAACTAAACGAACATTAGAAATGGAAAACCTGTCATTACCAATGGTGCCTTTTCCAATAATTCTAACAGTGTTTGAATCTCCAAGAGTAACTAAGCCACCTTCCTTGGCAACTAGAGATAGAAACTTGGATTTATCACCTGTCATGTGACGTGAACAACCACTGTTGATGATCCATTTATTTCGCGGAACATGGACCTTCAAACAAACCTGCAAGAATTGCTTTATCCCTTAGGTACCCACTTAACCTTGGGTCCTGGTTGGTTAGTATCACAAATCTTATATAAATGTCTATATGATTTCTTAGTCCACATCTGAACAATATTAACAGAAGTATTAGCAGATTTATATCTAGTAGACGATTTATAAGATGAGTTAGAGAAGTGGTCCTTGATACCACATAATCTAGATTCAGCTGTAGGGTGGCCAGCTTTGCCACAATCTCGACATTTCTCATAAGGCATCTTATATTTCATAGGAGCTCGCTTATAACCGCCTTGAAATGCACGTTTCTTGATTGACTCACATCCTAAACCTCCTTTATCAAGAGAAGATTTTTGTTCACCAAGAAGAGCATTCAAAGTTCCTTCTCCATGAAAACATTTAGCTAAATCCTTTTCAAGCTGTTCGACTTTCTGCTTTAATTCAGGAACCAGAGGATCAGGAGCACTGTCTTCTTTAACGGTTTCTGGATCAACAGATATTGATTCTTTCTTCAAAGCTTCAAGGCATACATCCTTCATCTCAATCTCATTTTTGAGATATTGATTTTCTTCAGTAAGTTTTGAAACCCTTTCAAGCAATGATCTGTTCTCAGCAACTAGGGCTTCTTCCTTCATGGGGTCATCCATTTCACTAAGAACTTCACTTAAAGCTTGCTTTAAATAAGCATTCTTTTCTTTCAACTTCTTAATCTGGACCTGCAAATTTAAAATAGACGAAGATATATTTGAATTATACTTAATATTCTGTACCTCATCATTATCACTGGAGTTGTCCTCTAGTCCAGCAAAGCAAAGTTGAGCAACTTCATCGTCTGAATCGATCTCCACATCAGATTCATCATCACTCCAGGTAATTAATGCCTTCTTTTTGTTCTTCAGCTTGTAGCAGTCCTTTTTGAAGTGCCCTTTCTTTCCACACTGAAAACAAGTATCCTTGCTTTGATTCACTTTAACCTCCTTGCTCGGATTAGATTTGAAGTCCTTCTTCGGAAACTGTGACTTCATAGGTCGTTTGGAAGCATTCCGTTTGGCAAGAAATTTATGAAACTTCTTTGTTAGAAGAGCAATCTCTTCATCAGAATCATCAAGAGACTCATCTGCATCTGTATTAAGTGCAAGAGTTTTCTTACGAGGAGCTTCATCTTCTTCATCATATCTACGTAGCTGATTTTCGAATTCTTCCAATTCACTGAACAGTGTTAGAGTATCCATAGTTGAAAGCAGTGTTGAATCCTGCAGAATGGTAACCTTTGGAGCAAACTTCTTTGGCATTGCTCTGAGGATTTTCCTATTAATCTCATATTGAGGAATGATCCTTTCCAGAAGTGAGATGGAGTTCATCAATGTCAGAAACCTCCCTTGAGCATCTCGCACGCTTTCATCTCTTTCCAACCTGAAACCTTCATAGTCACTCATTAGCATACTTAATTTTACTTCACGTACCTTAGACGTGCCTTCGTGGCTGACTTTGATCGTATCCCAAATCTGCTTGGCAGTAGTACATGCTGAAACTTTTCTTAATTCTGTAGCTACCATGCCATTGAGAAGTGAGTTCATAGCTTTAGCATTGGAATTCATTGCGTTCACTTCTTCGGGAGAGAGATCCTTGAGAGATTTTGGCTTCCCTTCTTTCATAGGAATTGTGAAACCATTTTCTACAGCATCCCATTCAAATGCATCACGCTGGAGAAAAATTTTCATCTGAAACTTCCAGTTATTGTAGTTTTCAGCACCATGAAGCAGTGGTGGATAATTGTTTGAATACCTATCTGGTTGAGCCATGGATCGCTAGCAAAATAAACACTAAAAAGAGAATTAAATGCACCTGCTCTGATACCAAATGAAATTCTATGGCTCGATAGATAAAATAATATTCTAACTGCCAAGGCAAATGGGACAGTCTCTTATGCAAATGGGACAGTTCCTTTACAAATGAGACAGGGTATGGGACAGTCTCAATTACACTGCAGAAAATAAATAACAGAAATAAAATGCAGAATGCTGAGAACTGAAAAGTAAAAACACCAGAAGTTTTCACTTGGTTCGGCCCCTACACCTAGTCTATGGCCTACATCCAAGTCCCCATGCCAACTAGCATAGAGAATGTATTATATCAACTTTAATAAAAGAACTTACAGTCTTTTCCTTGATTACAAATATAGCACCTGAAAGAAACCCTTTCCCAAGCTACCTTGCTACCTAGCCCACTGCTATTCCTTAGCCTTCTAGCTACCTTGCTATACTTTGAAATCAAGCTTGCCACAACCCGGCACAAAGTTGATATGAATACACAAGTATAAGAATAAACAAATTGATTACAACTCAAACTAGGTTTCTTGTTTTTCTGGATATGAATATCTCGGGTATGAAACAAGAAAATGATTTCAGATGATGAAAGATTCTCGTGAAAGTGTTAGCTCCAAATCTGAAATGAAGAGTTGTATTTATAAGCAAAGTTCTAACAGATTTATTTTCAAACACAAGATAAGATTGGAAGATAAGTTTGTTTGAAAATATTTGAATAAAACTTTGAAACTAATCTGTTAGTACGTTTAAAAGAGATAAATCAAGTAAAGAGATAAGGCTTGAGAGATTTAAACTTGATTTATAAGATAAGGTGGTAAGTTTGTTTGAGATAAGGTTTATCCAGATAAACAAGATTTACACAAAACCCTAACAAACCTAATCCTGAGAAATAGCCACTGCTGGAAAATCTGAACAAACTGCAAAGCTTGAATCTCGTTAACTTGCATTCTGTTTATCTTCTGTTAATCTGCAATCATCATAAACCTGAACATCTAACAGTGACACCACCTTTGTTGCTTACGAATCGCTTCCAAGACTCCGGTTAATCATCTCTCTGGATTAATGTGGCTAATAGGTATTTGATTGTGTTTTATTATCAGCAAGCCATGATAAATAAGAAGTTTGATCATAAGAAAAAAAAGGATGAGATTTCTAAGTTGTAGGAAAAGTATGGTGTTTCGACTAAGTTAGGGTTGTTTCGTGTTTTTGAGATATATTCAATTATGTATGTTACTGTTATAAACTTTTTTTTCCTAAGAAATTGTTATTTCCAATGTATGTATGTACATCTCTTTATACACATATAAGCTACTACATTTTCAATTTCAAGAACGATCATCATTACGGGGAGGGGCAAGAGAAAGGAAACTGGAGATGATCGACAACGTCATCACTAAAATGATTATAAACATAATGACGAGCGTTGCATAGAAATGCATCGCCCATCTCAGAAAGACTTGAGGGAGATTTATGCATTTGAATACCTCTATGACGAATACGGTTGAGACACTTCTCCAACCGAGAAGCATTGTTGATGACTACAGTAACTTCATCATAAAGTTAGGAAATAAAATAACCCGCCTTTACCATTAATGAAAAACATTTGGATGTTTGAAAGGTAGAAAAAAAGAAGATCAACCAAAAGTTTTTGGCAAAATTTTGGTATGATTGTGGAAATACTTGAAGAGTTCCAAAGGAAATTCTTTAAAGGATTTCATTAGAGAGGAATTTTAGCAAAGATTTTTATCAATTGAAGTATCGTGAGAAATAAGAAAAGTAACAAATCATCTAACATGTGAAATGTAAAGTACGACTTGCGAACCCCAACTACAGGTTAATTGATAGGTAAAAGATGGTTCATATGTATTTGAAGGTAAAAATTCTATGAAAATTAATAGGCTTGCCAAATAATAAGAATTTGGATAAATAAATTATGCCACATAAGAGGCCCTGAGTCTAAGATGAGACCATGTGATTAAATTAGGTCATGTAAGAGGCCTCGAGTGCAATAGGAGACCATGTTATTAAATTAGGAGTGAAGTGCACTTTGTGTATGTGCATAATGTGTGTCAGACCGCTATAGGTACTATAATTTAAAAACTAACATTTTGTGTACATGAACTCTAAACATTTTTGTGGTTAGTGTACCTTCGTCAAATAAAGCTAACAATGTTAGTTTTGCTGGGGGCAGTTCTGTCAATAGCTATACACAGTTAAAACCCCAAATTACTTTACTTTTTTCATTTCATCTCTTCATCTTCTCTATCCCTCATTTTATCCTGTAAAATTAATCCCGCCAATTTTCCTTATTTTCCAGTGCCCTGCTGTTGCTCAATCGATCAGGAATGGTATGGATTTGGAGAAACCCTAGTGATAAAGACATCTACAAGCCAGACGAAGGTCCTGATTATGATGGTAAGAGCTTTTACTTAGGTTTTGTACTTAGGTTTTGTTCATAATTAAGTTTTTATGATCTATTCCTAGGGTTTGTTGGTAATTAGTGTAGCACCCCCAGATCCGGGGTCGGGGATCCGGGTTGTCACGGTCTTTTTTTCCATTAATATTACTTGACTTGAATCAAAAATAAATAACCGCATGCTGTGACCCCAAAATCAAACTCCACAACACTTTATAGTCTCAGAGATGAAATTGAAATAAGTAACAGTCGTTGGAATCCATAAGTTAAAAGTTATTACAACCCAAAATGATTACTTAATAGGTTTACAGTTCTTTGTCATTATCCAACACAAGTTATAATTTTACATAATTGATTCCCAAAATCTGAATGCCTAAACTACAGATAGATCTACCTCTGCAACAATGGCGTCTAAGATATCAGCGGGTAGACGCGGGACACTTACCACGCTTTTGCGGTGGGTCTACTTAAGTACGACCATCCTTCCTAACTATTATTGTGTGATAAAGAATGAAGCAAGAGTGAGCAATACAGCTCATAAAATAACATATAGTTTAATCAATGATGCAAGTATCTGAATTGATAACTTATTGTAAATCTTTATCAAATGTAAGATAATCATTTACTAGATATAAGCCTAAAAGGATGAAGTTACAAAATACTCCAATATACTTATATCTTTTCCAAATACTACATGAACTACCACTGTTCAAAATATAATTAGTTTCAAAAGTTCATCACATAGATGAAGCTACAAGATAAAACTTGTATAACAACAATCTTTGAAATATCATTTAAAAGAAATGAAGTTACGAGATATTTCATTATGTCCATATATATATGTATGTATATATATATCATTTATACACTCCTTTAAAACCTCTTTTATGAAAAGTATAACCAGAGTTGTATTATCCAATAATTTTGGAAGGAGGAAAACCTTGGCATAAACCACGATACTTTGCCGATAAGGCAAAGATATCAATTACGTTACTTTTCTACTAGTAGAAGGACGAATTCCTCATCGGTCATCACCCTGGTCGCATTAGGACCTTATGTTGGACCGTCACTCGGCCTCTTACGCGTTGATGGACTGTCCCCTAGCTCCTTACACTTATGTCGACCCATTTTGATGGGCTTACTTCCCGAATGTTGGGCAAGTAATCAAAGACTCCCTTATCAAATCAGCAACCTCGTTGCAAATATAAAAATATATCACGGAGTCGGATCCCTCATATTTTTGAACGAGTATTTAAATCCCCTTCGAAAGGAAGATCTTAAATTTGAAAACGAGTATTGGGATCCGCTTTAAATTTTAAAATCATTTTGAAGACTTGAAAATATTTTTGAATTCGTTTAAGGTAAGGATGATTTAATAAAATAAATCAGTTCCAAAATATTGGAAGAATATCTTAATATTATTCTTTAAATAATATTTCAATAAAGAATAGCTCCTATAAAAATAAATGAAGTAAAAGTTTTGAAACAAATACTTGAAACGAATAATAATTAACAAAAGATATACTTATCTGAAAGCAAAATCTTTATTTGAATAATCGAAAATAATGTTTGATTATTTTTCAAAACTATCGAATAAACCTTATTTGATTAATAGTTATAGAAATCTATATATATAATATACTCAGGAACATCGCCTCCTGGTTTAGAAAAAATGTTCAACTTTGGGTTCCATATACTAAGGGTATACGCAAAATGTTGCTTATCACTAGCATAGGTATTATTCAGCTCGTAAGCTCTACTCTAAAGCAATTGTATTGGACAATAAAATATCTCATTTCAAAACATGCATGCATATATATATATATATATATATATTATCAACATGCTTCCCAAAACATACATGCATATATATATATCGCAAGATTTTGCTAACAATACTTATGTAATTATCTCAAGATAACGCATATATATATCATCACAACAACAATAATACGGGTAGAAAAGTTGCGTGAGTGTTCTGGGGTAGATTTAAGCTTAGAGTGTGTCCGGTAACCAATGAACAATAACAGAAGCCATAATTAATCCTTGGTCTCTTAAGAATATAAACTTTACTCATGCATACCCTAACGCTCGATTCTATGCTTAAGGATTTACATTAGTCGCTCGAGTACCCTCGGCTCCACCATTTTTATAAAATTGACTGTTAAACATTTTAAGGCAAATCCTTTCCAAGGACTTTACTAACTGCCTAAACATCTTTAAATAATTGTTTAATTTTCTGATAAGTCTTTTAAGGGCCTTGAACATGGTCGCAAAGTTACTCGAGGGGTAGGGGTTCGTTCGCGAAATATCGTTACTTAAAACGGTCGTTTCTCCTAAACCGTAAATCGGATCAAAGCGAACCACATATCAAAACGAAGATTAAAACAAAACCTATCTAAGCATGCCAATGGTGAGTTCATGGAAGTGGGTGTTGGGGTTCAAAAGTTATGCACAAAATAGTTAAGGAAAATTGGGCATTACGATGACTATAACCTAACGATTTCCAAATTTGTAATATCTCAAAACAACACCAATTTTTTCAATCCCAGCACAACCACAAGACAATATCATTCAACCACCATAATTTTACAATTAATCTAAGTCAAATCAAGACAAGAATCATCAAGAACAACAAGTACCATTCCTAACTCCAATAATTAACAACAACACTTAACAACAAAGATCTAATCATGCTTATACAACTACTACACTTAATACATCATCCAATCATCATAATAACTTAAACTAATATAATTAATACTAAGATATTGAAGATTTATACCTTCCTTGGAGCTTTTAAATAATGCAAGAGCCTTGAAAGGTCTAGGGGAGCCTTGATCTACTCTTAAACAACCTTGATCTTGCCATTAAAATCAAGAAATCAAGAATAGTTTTTTGAAAACACTATTCATCATATTCTTGGATGAATTATTAGAAAGGATAGGAATAGAATTTGAAGCTTAAACTTCTAGGAAGCATGTAACTAACCAAGGAGAAGCTAAGATAATTACCTTGTAAAATAGTAAGGGGCGGAGCTTGGACTTCACTTTTCTAAGAAAAGAAGCCGAAAGGATGAAGCATGGAAATGGGGGAGAGAAGATGAAATGTTGCTTGGTTGATTCTTGGGAATGAAGTGAATACTTTTTTGTAAATCAACCTTGCAAAATATCTTGGTTTTGTTTTTAATAAAGTGATGATCTCACCTTGATTACATCATCACAAGGACACTTGTTCAATCCTTATGGTTGGATGATGTCATCCTCCCTTTTGATTAGTGCTTAATACTTTGGCTAATATCCTTGTTATTTGCATAAGCTTGATATTTGGTCGCTTTTTTATTTTACGGTTCGCTTAACTCTCATTCTCGTTGATCGTTTGAGGGATCATATATATATTCCTTTAATGATTCTCTGTTATAATCCTTGATTTTAATTCTTTTTTATCTTGTTACCTTATACTTAATTTTTTCAGTATCTGGTGGATTTTTGGGGAAAACCAAAGTGTTAGAATTCGAATTCTGATGACCTTTATATACACTCATTTACTTTATGGAATACTAATACGATCTCAGAATTTCCATAACAATATTCCTAATAGTGTGGTCTAATAACTTTTATTAATCAGCAAAATCAGCAAAAGTTACTATTCATCAGGATTACAAAAATTGGGGTTATTACAATTAGGTTTTTTTTTGGTATGTAGGGTTGTAAAGTATATTTGTTAAATCGAATATTTATAAACGTATGATGTTGTCAATCCATGTGCATTATGGGGTGTGGTCCTTTCTGTTATATTCATTTCAAATAGTGACAAAAAGGGAGTATTTTTTATGTTTGCTTGAAATGTGTTGTTTAGTAAAACATGTAAAAAATATTATATTGCTCTGTAGTGTGATATAAAATTATATTACAAGGTCAATTTATTTGCTACAGCTTATGAAGACATGTTTACTATTAAATTACATTATGGGGGTAAGTTTAGTGAGACATATGTAGGCATTTAATATGTTGGAGGTCATTTGACTATTTCGATTTGTGTGAGGCAGATACAATAAGTTTAATTGAGTTGATTAGCATGTTAAAAGAGTGTGGGGAAATAGGTATATAAACCTTGTTCTATAAGTGGCCAAAGACTGATATGACAAGTGGGTTGTATACCTTAGACAGAGATTGTGATATTTTAGAAATGTGTGAGTTACTTCCACCATCAAAGGTTATATATGTGTATGCCATCACAACTGATCCTATTGCAGTGGTTGATGGTGATGGGGTGCCTACTCAGGAGTTTTCCCCTCACATGTTGAAAATGTTGGGTATGTTGATCTTACCCTAGAGCTAGGTAAAAGCAACATTGATGAGATAATGGATGATAATGAAGGAGATGTTGAAGATAATGTAATGGGGGAATTTTTCTGTGACGGTGAATCTGATGAAGGCTACAACCCAATAAAAGATAGAGATATTTTGTGTGATTGCAGTTTTTACTTTGATGCTTCGAACATGAATTCAACTGATGATGACGTTTGCAATCACAAGAATTTGAGGGGTAAGAAAAGGCAAGAGAATGCCAAAGAAAAAGGGAAAAGAAAGTAAAGGATAGAGTGAACATATCTGAGCAGTCTGCAAAGAAGGAAACAATTCCTGAGAAGGGAAAATTAGAAGATAACCAAAGTTGTAGTGAAGATGAAGGAGGAAATGTCAGTGATGCCTCCACTAACTATACATCAAGTGATGAAGGGAGGACAACATATAATTCAACTGATGAAGAGGAAGTCATATTTCCCATCTCCAATCCCATCACTGACATGAAGGACCCACAGTTCCAGCTTGGTATGTTGTTTCCGACTGCTAAAATCTTTAGAGATGCAGTGAGAAAGCAAACAATTATGTATAGAAGGCCTATGAAGATATGTAGAAACTATGACATCAGGGTGAGGTTTACATGTGAGAAGCCATTTGAGTGGAAGATTTATGCTTCAAAGATGAACATAACTGATACCTATCAGATCAAGGTCTACAACCCTAAACATACCTGCACAGCTACTTTTTATCAGAAATAAATTAATTCAAGGTGGATTGATGAGCATTATAAAGATGACATTATGATGAATCCAACATGGTCACTGGCTGCTTTTTTTAAAAAGGTTGTTAATTAATGATATTATCATGTTAGTGTCTATGTAATTGCAAGGGCAAAGAAGAAAGCTTTAGACATTATAAATGGTAAACATGTGGATCATTATGAGAGAGTATGAGATTATGGAGATCAGATTTTGAAGGTGATACCTTAGTCAATAGTTCAGATTATGACAGGAGATCAAGAACCAGCAGGTGGTAGGAAGAGATTTAAAAGAATGTAGATTTGCCTTAGTCCACTCAAAATGGGATTCAGGAAAGGTTATAGGTCATTTCTTGGACTTGATGGATGTCATCTGAAGGGCCCATATGGTGGCCAATTGCTTGCAGCTGTTGCAACAGATGCAAATGATGGAATATATCCCCTTGCCTGGACAATTATAGACGCTTAGAATAATGACTGTTAGAATTGGTTTCTAGAGAACCTCAAGGCTGACATGGGGATAGAGAATGATGGTGCATTCACTTTTATAAGTTACAGACAAAAGGTAAAAGAATTGTATTACCTCAATTGTTGAATAATTATTTTTCTATATATATAATAGTAGGAGCACTTTATTTAATGCTTGGTTGGTGCTTTGGCAAGGCCTGGTAAATGCTTTGGAAGATGTATTCCCTAATGCTGAACACGGATTCTGTGTTATGCATCTATATAGGAACATGTGGAAGGAGCATTAAGGCATTAGTGTGAGGATGTATTTGTGGTTGTCTGCTGAGGCCACCACTGACTATACATTTAATAAACATATGGAAGAGATGAAAAAGGTTTGTCAAATTTTATACTTTTTTCTTATAAAGTGCAATTACATTTCACATTAATATACTCTAATATTATAATTTATGTCAAACAGTTGTCAATGAAGTGTTTTCAATGGCTTAGTGAAAAACCTAGAAGTCAGTGGTTTAGGAGTGCATTCAGGAACCTTTGTAGGAGTGGCATATTTGTTAATAACCATTGTGAGGTTTTTAACAGCACAATCAATAAATACAAGGATCTACCTATTATTTCTATATTAAAGGCCATTCACACTGATGCTATGGTGAGGATTCAGAAGAGAAGAGACAAGATGTTGAACGGCTATGCCCTCAATCCGGTGTGTTCTAATGCTATGAGGAGGCTGAACAAGTAAGTGAAATACCTTCCCACTGTTAACCTTTGGATTCATACCTGCCTGAGTAAATCATAATTATGATTTATTCTTAATTGTAGGGAAATAGATCAGAGTAAAAATTTTCATGTGATATGGAGTAGAGGTGCTAGGTATTTGATGACTATGTCTGCTATTGGTTGTGAGATGGTAGTAGATTTGGAGGCTCATACATGTTCCTGTAAGAAGTGGGACCCCTTGTTACCATGCTTGTGCATGCATAGCATGGAGCAAGAAACCATATGAGCCTTTCATGCACATGTCATACAGTAAAAACATATTTTTAGAATTTTATTCAAACATTGTTGAGCCAATAGTATGAGAGTCAGAATGGACTAAATACCATATCTAAGACCCTTGCCCCCAGAAAAAAAGGTTCAACCTGGGAGGCCAAAGAAGAAGGGGAGCAAGGTCAATGATAGAGTTGATCCATCTGGAACAAAGCTTAAAAGATAGAATATCAAAATCAAGTGTACCTACTGTACTGAGGCCAATTATAATATAAGGACTTGTCCTGCCAGGGTAAGCCTAATCATGTTGTATATTATTGCAAATTTATTTATTAAGACATTAATACTTGGAACAATGTACTTACACAGGCATATGATAGTACAAATGGATGTAAAAAGGTGGTCAAAGTTAGGACTAAAACCTGTAATAAGTCACAAATAAATATTGAAGGCCAGTATGCTTCCACTCAAACTGGTGGAGGTGGGACAACAATTGTTGCAACTAATGGTAATGTAAGTGGTGGGATAACAAATGGTGCAGCTACTGTTATTGTTAGTTGGGTGTGTAAGAATACCATTGCTGAAGGCACTCGGGCTGGGGTGTTACACAATATGACTACAAGGGCAAAGTTTCAAAAAACTCCACTTAATATAGAGGAGCAGAAAAATATTCAAGGTCAGGGAACCACAACTACCAGGGCACATATTAAGGCAATGAGACAAATGAAAGCTTATTTAAGCAAGCACCCTATCTGGAAATTTTGATTATTATCATAATTTATTTGAACTTGGTATTATGATGATTTATATGACCTGTTATCCACTTGATGTATGTTGTTTGGTAGAATAATGTATTTTGGCCATCATTGACTTCTATTGATGACAATTATATTTTGGAGGTCACTGATATTATAACGTTAATCTTTTGGTACGGTGGTTATAATGTATTGTCACCATTTGGGTAATACTTAATATCATAGAGTCTTTGCTTATATTGTTTATGTTTTTGTCGATTCATCTTTGTTTCTAATATGTACATGATTCAAGTTATGTACGATCATATATGATCATAAATAACACAACAACTGCTTAAAACTTAACAATACAGAAAGAGTTATCAAGCATAATTTCCAATCAAAGTCTGATATTACATCAACAAAAGCAACATTATAATGTTCAAAGAAATCAACTGAAAATTACTACTAAACAACAACACCAACGAAATACAACTAAACAATGCAACTAATGCATAACTTCATCTACAAACACCTCCAATCATTGCTTTAATAAGATTCAAAGAGTAACCTTCGCCCTCAACCATGGCTTCCTGTCCAACTGCACCAAGACCCATGTTCATCATTAGAAAAAATAAAACAAACATTGCAATGACAATGAAGTCTTACTTCTTCTTCATATTATTCATCTCAACTTGATGCTTTTTGATTAGTCGGTTTATCCTGCGCCCGGACCTGTGCACCTTCTCAGCATTACGTTCTTGCAGCTCTTCAAAAACCTATAACTCGAGCTTCTGATGGGTCTACCCACCTGTGTTAGCCACATTCTTCTTCGGCATATTCTCTAAACCTCCTTTCAGCATTTTTACCATACCAACGGGTCTTCACCACGCTCATCGGTTATAATTATATGCCAGATCGAGAATGTCGTTGTAGTTATCCATGTTTTATGTTATTTTTATATAGGGTGGATGCTCAATCAAGTAATTAGAGTTTGATAGGTTGGGGTAAAGATAATATGGAATGGGGTTAAATAGAGTCGTTGCAAATGGCCAATGAAAGGACTTCCCCCAACAAAACTAATGGTGATAGCTTTATTAGACGGAGGTACACTAACCACAAAAACGTTCAGAGTTCATGTACACAAAATGTTATTTTTTTAAAGTATAGTATCTAAATTGGCGTGACACACATGATGTACATACACAAAAAGCACTTTACTCTTAAATTAGGCATTGGAGGTCTCGTGTCAAATAAGAGACCATATGAATGAATTAGGCATCATAAGAGGTCCAACGTCTAGTAAAAACAAGTTAATGAGTTATTAAAGTGAAGTTGGGCACACAAATATTCTAAATCTAACATGGGGACTCCTAAAAAATTTAAGGCACGAAGTCGTTCTATAATTATAAGATGACTAATTATGGAAATATAGAATCCTGCGACTAGGGTCTAGAGACCAGATGTCCTAAATTCGACCAAGGCTCTCTTAAGAAATTTTGGATAATGTGTCGCTTGGTATGCCAAGATAATAGTGTAAGATTCAATATGCATATGCGCACGAGTTTATACTAGGGTGATATTCCGGGTCAAAGATTTAGAAATCATGAAAGAGACGTAGCCTCGGGACTGAAAGTCTGAAAATCAATTATTATCCACACTTGCGAAATTAAACACTTGTTGAAAAAGGAACATTTAAATTTCGGAATACTTCAAAAAAATCGGAGATGAGACGCTGCATATACCCTAACATGACCTGGGGCTTTGGCTAGCACCCCCAGCGACATGCGCCCTGGTGCAACCAGGGGCCTGCAACCAGCAGCCCCGATACAATCAGGAGGCTCCCGGCGACCATGGGCGCCTTTAAAAGGCCCCCTAATTGAGAACTATATCTTGACTTGATTCTCATTATTCATTTAGATGCATAGACATCTTGTAAATAGATATCTAAGTCTCGAACACAATCTCGGTCATTAAAGAAGTTATCAAGCTCTCAAACCGTAATAACAAATAAATCATATTTTTGTGCAATAACAGGGTTTGGCTGTTCTAAATCATATGTTACTTCATTTTTCAGTATAAATAATTAGTAAAATGTTGTGGTACTGATGACTTGGTAATTTAAAATAATTTGTAGGTAAAATTTATGTATATATAGGGAGATCCGTTATAATTTATTGCATTGTAACAAATTATTCTACGACATGTGAAATTTGTTGTTCGTTATGGATACCTGATAGAGTATTATCTTATATCTTATTAATATATATAAAGGAAAACCCTCAGGAGCTCCACAATCGCTCGAATCATATTTATCTATTTTTCCAAAAATTTTCTATTTTAATTCAATAAAATTAAATTTCCTTATTTACATTCGAATAAATAGGAAGGACAATAAATAAAATTCAATCCTATTTAGAATTAAAATCTTTTTTTAATAATTGTTATCCATTTTAATTCAATAAAATTAAATTTTTAATTTATATTAAAATAATAAGGAGGACAATAAATATTTAAAAATCAATTCTATTTAGAATAAAATATCTTCTTTCAAAATTTTAATCTTTTTCTTTTTTTATATATATATAGAGGAAAATTCCGGGAGCTCTTCCCTGATTTAAATATTAAAAATCAAATTTTCCTTTTTTAAGATCTTAAATTTTAGGAGTGAAAATAATCTTATTACATATTCAAAATAGAATAGATATTTAAAATTTATGAAAAAGGGGAACTCTACGTAATCTTAGTGATCTTCTTTAATCCTATATATACCCAGATTTAACCCACAGAATATTGCATCGGCAAAACCCCTGCCTATATGAGGTCAAAAATCAATGAATTGTATCAAAACCTTTATCCTTTAATGTATTTATTAAAATCAATTCCTTTGAGAGTATGATGTTAGAATTGCTCAGCTAGCTTATTGATCATTATAATCTTTCTTAGAAAGAGATTAGAGGAGCATACTAAGTGTGGCACTCATGGAAGCCAAATAAAAAAAATTGAGAACTTTCTACGTACAAGCTTTGCAAACAGTTTCGAATGTAGAATTGTACTTCTATCGATTATAATGAACATCAACGGTATTCAATCAGAATTCTTATATTCATAATATATTTTATTAATATATAAATATACAGTCACATTGTAGTCTTGCAAATTACTTTGACGGAGGTAAGATAAATCAGTACATGTATATATATAATATGGGAGTTGCTCAAATGAGAATCCCAATTAAAATGAGAACTGAGATCTAATCTCAGCCACATAATTTGTATCCCTACATTAAATCTCAATCACCCATTTTATATTTTATACTTTATTTTTTATCTTTAATCTCTCTCATCCAACACACTCTCTTCACCCACCCTTACCTCACCAGCCCCCACCGGTCTCCGCCGCCAACTACTGGCCACCACCGTCGCCGGAAAGAGCACCGGATCTACGATCTCCTCTCTCCCCCCTCCCTCCGTCCCTGCCATCGATCACCATTACACCACCTTCAACTCTAGCAACACATTTATATCACCTCCGCCATCATCAACACTTTTCTTCAAATCAAGACGATATGCTCCAATTAAATCGTTGACGATGCTTAGGACGAAAGATATTGATGTGAAGAAATCCTGTAGCGATCGAGACGCCATTAAAGCTCTGCTCGAACTCTAAATGGAGGCGATTTGCTGATTTACTATTCAGATCTGAGGATTCTTGGTGATTCAGTTTGATATTCAGTGATTTTCTGGTTGATTGCAATGATTAATCGTATATGATAGACATGTGTGATTGTGGTGTGATGGTTGTGATAGTTTGATTTAGTGAATTTTTTTTATTCTGGTAGTCGGAGCATGGCTGGATAGAGTTGCAGTGGGGTGGTTGTAGTGGTTATTTTTATTTTTTTGTGGTATTTTTAGTTTTCCGATGGTAATTTTTAGTTTGGCGGTGGTGATTTTATATTTTCGGTGATGATTTTTTGTAGTCCGGTGGTGATTTTATGTTTGCCGATGGTGATTTTCTGGTGATCGCCGGAGGTAATGGTGGTCACCGGTGGTGGTGGTGGCCGGAAATGGTGGTTGTTGATGGTTGGTGGGTGGTAAGTAGAAAGAAGAAGATGGAAGAGATGATAGTTGGGGAAGATGATTAAATTTAAAATGAATGATCTAGATTAAAAATATATTTAAATTTTTGTGGTTGAGATTAGATCTCATATCTCTCCAAAAAAAGGTTCTCAATGGAGTAAGACCCTATATAATATTATACATATTTTTCCCCATCTTTTCATTTTTACTCCAAATCTATTTTCACCTATTTCATTGATCTTAAATTTATAGTTAGATTTTCTGGTTTGTACAAAGACTGGACGTTTTATTTCATACAGGCTTAGACATGCTTGTAGTTTTTGGTATCTCGCTTTTAATTATTCAAACTGTTAGTTGGCTTTGTATAATTGAGATAAATTTTCGATGATTTTTAAGGGCAATATTTCTTTGCACTCAATATTGTTTTAGTTGATCGAATATATCTTGCACCGCATTGCACATTGATTTGCCTTTGCATCTCAAGTATAAGGCATGTTAAAACTCTTTTGGTTATATAACCGGTGAGTATATTTTTGTTAAATAAATAAATAAATAAAATTAAAATCATATAAAGGAGGATACTTGGAAGATTACAAGTTACTCCACGATGGTGTCAATTTTTTTTTCTTACAATTTTTGAATTTTAAATATTAATGACTAAAATATTTTTTGATATTTTTTAGGTAGAAAATGTATTCTAATTTACCCAGAAGAAGAGTTTAAATTTATATAAAATACATATTTACGATAGAAACAACTCCCCAATATATTTGCAATTTGAGTTTATTGAGAGTTTTTCGAGTACTTGAATATAACTTTCTTTTTTTATTTATTTAATCTTGCATGTCGCCGGCTCTCCAGTGTAAAGTGCTAAATTTTAGATAAAGCTATAATTATTAAAAATTATTTTAATTTATTCAAAAAAAAATTGTTACAGACATATTCGAAACGCAATATACTTATAATAATTATAATTTATTTTAATTTATTCGAGATACAAAAGAAAAATAAGTTGTTACTAACATATTTAAAATAGAAAAAGTAAATAAATTTCAACAACTATATATAAATGAAACTTTTTCAAATATGTATCATAAATAAACAATTATCAGCAGGCAAGAAGTCAGGAAAGACCTATGGTCATCGAAGTTAAAAGGGGCCGACAGACACTCGATGTACAAATCTTTAAAATTGTTTGTCCTAACCTTCTTTTTTATATAATTTTGCAGGACGTTGACTCTTTAGTGTATATAAAGATTTCCAATACAATATTCTTTATTCCTATTTATTTTTTCAATATTTAAATATTTTTGTCTAAATTATAATAATTTTTTATAGTATTATATTTGACTGGAGGACAGCTCAAACTAAGTTTTATTTAAATTATAATATTTTTTTATTAGTATTGTGTTTGACGGGAGGGCGGATCAAACTAAATCTTATTTCAATTTTAATAATTTTTTCATTAGTAGACGGGAAGGCGGCACAAACTAAATTTTATCTAAATTTTTATAATTTATTTATTAGAATTGTATTTGACGGGAGGGCGGCTCAAACTAATTTTTATCTAAATCATAATGATTTTTTAATACTATTGTGTTTGACGGGAGAACGACTCAAACTAATTTTTATCTAAATTATAAGATTAGTTGTTAGGTAATGAATCACACACGGGGGGGGGGGGGGGGTGAATGTGTTTTTCTGATTTTAGGCTTTTCTTGAAAGATAATGGTTGAACAAAGTAAATTAAATCTTGTATAGAAAAGTGTTCATGCAGAAATTAAACTTGCACAAAATAAAGAACACGGATCTTCAAAACTCACTTAATTTTTGTATTAAAAATTAAGATGTTTTGCTATAAAATTTCTAAGCTCTTCGAAGTTAAAGAGCTCAGCTTCTTCTCGAGAGTGTTACAAGAATTTTGATCTAAATTGTTACTTCTAACTAGAGGACCAGTGTTAACTTTATAGCTTAGTTAACTGCTGGTTTACACGGTGGATAATAAACATGCTATTAACTTTTCTAAACTGTCACTTGTCATTTCTATTTATAGAAAAGCAAATCTTCCATTTCTGGCTTAGCATATCTTTAGCATCCCGTGTTTACTTTCATCGTCCTCTGTCAGTTAATCTTTGCCATTGATATTGCACACACTTCAAGCTGCTTTTTGTAGACTTGTCAATCCAGCTGTTGGATTGTTTGTTGATTGTTTATCTTGGATATTAAACTGATCTGCAATTCTGTACTTTGAGACTGTACTTCGAGATCTCCAGTTTGATTTATTTGAACACTTGATATCTCGATAAGTACAAAGGCTTATCGAGATCTCTAGTACTCCATAATGAGTTTGGCTTGTAGAGGTCTTCAGCTCATCGAGATCTCTAGTCTTCATAACTTCACTTGACTTGTAGATATCTCTGAGTTCTCGAATGGATATAGACTTGTCGATAACTCTGAGTTCTCTAGTGAAAGAATGACATGTCAATATCTTTTTGAGTTCTCGAGTAGTTTTCCTGACTTCTCTACTCCCGGTGGATATTGTTTATTCGTGGAGTAGATATATATAGCTCATCCATCGAGTAGATATATAGCTAATCCGTCGAGTAGATATTGCTCATCCGTCAAGTAGATGTTGTTCATCCATCGAGTAGATGTTGTTCATCTATCGAGTAAATATATAGCTCATTCGTCGAGTAGATATTGCTTATCCGTCGGTACTCTCTGAAGTTTGAATGACTTCTCGATAAGTCATTCTAGAGTTCTCGAATGACTTCTCTATAACATTAAATATGTGACTTGTAGAGATCTTGATTTAGAACATTTTTCTCCAAAACATATTTATTCAACTCCATGCTTCTTCAAAATTCTTCTGACACATGATCTTCTTGATCTTCTTTCAGATAGAATCCTTAGGCCTGATACTGTTTCAGGAAAAAGACTCTAGTCTACTCCTTTGCATTTTTATAGACTTTAAGTGTTACAAGTACAAAATACAAATTTAGATAACAATATAACTTACTTAGGGTTGACAAGTTGTCTTAGTCTTGTTAAAGTACAAGCATATTTTTTACAACAATCTCCCCCAATTTGTGAAAAGATTGCTTCACATAAATTCATGTATGTTAACAAGACTAACCCCAAGTTTAAAACTGATGGAAGATAAGATTAAAACATAAAGCTTGATAGAATTACAACTTGTATAACATAAGATTCACCAAGCTCCAAGATTACAGGATTCAGGTAAAGACAGTTTTTACATCTGCTTCTTCTCTAAGTTTATCCTTCAAGTGATCAAGAATTTCAAGTTCTTCTATGATGAGTGTTCCACTTAGAGCTTCCACAAGTTTTTGCCTTGCTGCCTTAGGGTATCCTGGGTCCAGATACTCTAAACTGAATCTTGAGAATCCACCAACTTTGATGTTTAGAAATCTACCATCTTTAGAAATTCTGCTCATTCCTTTTGCTTTCAACTCTTCTGATCTTTTTATAAACATATCTATTTCTTCATCATGTTTCCTTCTTCTTTCTTCAGCTTCAGCCTTATCTCTTTTCTTTGTTTCCTCCCTTTCAATCAACCATTCATCCAAAGATGATCTTCAAGTTCTTGTAACAGTGTCCTTGCCTTTTAATAAACTTAGCACTCTCTTAATTTCTGCAGGAGTCAAAGAATCCATTAAGTCTTTGTTTAGAAGAGTGAATGTACCATCCTTAAAATAGATTATATCTTCTCTCAGTGATACAACCTAGACTTTGACAATTTCCTCAGCTGAATTTTGCAAATGGTCTTCATCTGTGATGCACCAATTTAGAGGTAGAAAGTTAGATTCTTTAAGGCAATTACAGATGGCCCTTTCAGTGACTTCCACTTCATTTACAGGCTTGACTTTCTTAGGCTTTCTTCCCACAGATTTGAGATTGAATTTTAATGAAGGTTTGGCTAAAGGCAGGTTATTATTTTCTTGAGATTTGTAAGGCTTGAGGTGATTGGAATTTTTAGGAAGGAGTTGGCAGTTTGTCTGTAAAGAAATTCTGGCTTAGGTTTTTGGGAAGATTTGATGTTAGAGATAGTTGATGTTGTGAGTTGAGCTGAGGTTTGAGGTGGTTGTGTTTGGATATATAGGGTTGTTTAAGTTCCTGAATCATCATGAGGTTTTCTGCTCTTCATTTCCCCTCTTCTCCTCGTGTCTTCATCTTTCTTGTCATCCTCCTTCTTCTCTCCACCCCTGCTTCCAGATGGCTTAGTAGACTGACTTGAATTTAAGCCAGAAGGATTTTGATCATCTTTCTTCTGCTCATCATCATCCAAATCATCTTTGTTGATTTTTGTTTTGGGCAAGTTTGCTTCTGCATTATCCAAATATCTTCTCAACAGTTTTATCATCTCCTCATCTTCAACAATTTTGTTCCTTTTTACTTTTAGCTCAGTTTCAAGTGTCATAATGAGCCTTTTGTTTGCCATGACACACTGTTTAGGAACTTGAAAATGTTTGAAATGTTTTGTAGTTGAACAAATGTATGCCACTCCCTTGCTAGGCTGTAGATAAGCTTCTGGGAAAGCAGCTACTTGTGCATTCTTCAATTCTGTTAGCAAGAGAGTATCTTCATGAATCACAATTCTGACTTTGCTTATTAAAATGTCTAATTCGGATGCCCTCCTAGAGATAAGACGGTTAAGGGACACCTGCACACATCTGTCTACCCCTGAGTCATTGATGTTGACCACTATCCTTCTTTCCTTGAACTTGTCTTTAGTTACCAAGATCACTCTTATTGAGTTTATTGTCCTGTCCAGTGCTTTCTTGTAAGTGAAGAAATTGTCATTGAGAGAGACTCTGAGTGCCTTAAGCAGTTCATCAAATTCTCTGATTAGACTGGGGCCCTCAGATGCTTTAAAAAGTCTCTCCATTCCAATATCAACTTTTCAACTTAAGCTCTCTTCTGCACTTTGGACTTGTTGTTGAGATGACCTTGACTGTGCCAACCTAGCCTCTATCTCCCCCTTAGTCTTGTTGACAGGCATGAGAAGGGGAGTAGGGATTTCAGGTCTTACTTGTTCAGGCAAAGAAGGTAGTGGTATGTTGAGTTTACCCATGATGGCTCCTAAAGCTATGGAATTTTGCATTTGAAGATGCTTATGGGAGTCCACCAGAATTTGGATATCTGTTTGTTGGCTCTTGACAAGAGATGTTAAAGGCTGAACTTGTGCAGTGAGAGAGGAGTTGGAGTCTTGCAATGCTGTGACTTGATCCTATAGAGACTGAATTTGTAGATTTGTTGAGGTAAATCCAGGATGATAAGAGCTGCTAGATGTGCCAAAGTGTTCTTCTATAGCCTCTTTGATCCCTTCCATCAGCAATGCTGAAGGCTTATATCTGCTCTGGTGAAGTTGATCCAGCTAGACTTTGGTCTTACTTGAGTGAGTAATTTGTTGCTGGATCACTGTATGGAGATTTGTGAAGGATAGTTTGAGATTTTTGACTTCCTTCTCAATAGAGGCAAGATTCATCCTAGCCATTTGCTCAGAAAAATGCTTGAATTTCGAAGAGATCTGCTCTTGAGATGGTATGATCTTGTCCATTTTCTCATTCACCAGTTTTCTAATTCTGTCTTTATGACCAGTGAGCTTGATTTCAAGAGCCTTACCAAACAGATGAAATGCTTTGAGCTGAGCTTTGTATACATCTGTAATGGCATCATAGACAGCTTCTGGACTCAAATCTTTTGCATTGCTTCCCAGAATAGTAACATACTCTTCTCTAAATCTGGCCAAAACTTGATTCATCTCCAAGACAAAGTCCTCAGACAACAATGCATCCACATTCCCATCTGGCTCAGCATCATTGACAATTTTCTCCTTTTGCTCCTCAACTTCTTCATTATAAGCAAGCATACTGGCTTAATAATCTTGGTTGCTCATGTTTGAAGTTAAAAGATGTTGTGAGATGTTAGCCAGTCCAGAGATCTGCTCTACTAGTAGATCATCTACAGGAGTTGGTTGAGAGGCAGATTCTTATAGCCACTGAGAGAGTATGTGAGGTTGTTGAGGTTGAGAGCTTGATGGTTCGTCAGAAACTCCTGTGACTGAGATCACAGTTTGACTCACAGATTTATCTGTGGTTATCACAGTGTGTTATTCTCCACTTGTAGTGTGAACCTCCAATTGAATTGGAGGGGATTTGACTGGGTTACTGTCATGTGCACCAGCCTTAAACCCTTGTGTGTCTTGCAATACACTGGCACTTGAATGTGCTAAGCTTGCCTCCCCTTTGACAGGATCATGGGCAATTGTACTCCTAGCTTCAACTACAGAGGAAATTTCTACTAGGGTTATGAGGGGAGTTGTTCCTTCATGAGGAACCTCAAATTGAATTTGAGAGGATTTAGATAGCTCCCCCTCAGGAGTACTACCCTCAAACCTTTCAGTCTGTGAGGACTGTTTTGCACATGAAGGTGCATTAGAGATATCCATAGGGTCTTCAGTAAAGACTGATGAACCCCCCATGTTTGTGATGGTGTCATCAAGGTCTACCCCATCATGTAACCTATCACCATCTAAATGAGGTGTATGGGTGGTGAGCAAAGTTTATTAAGCTAAGTCACTTGATTTTTGGTGCACTTGAGAAATGGAGTCAAGTGGAATTGGAATAGAAGAAATATTAGATAGAAGAAATTGTTGCTCAATTGTGAGTGTTAGCAGCTCCCCCTGAATAGATGAGGGAGTTTCAAGAGATGTGCTCTTACAGTGAGTGCCTTCCTTGTTTCTCCTACCATACACTTGAATTACTTCTTGTGCAGGTTGTGTAGACTCACGCCTGGTTGTTTTTACAACTACATCATGTTGGGAGGATGTAGAGGAAGATAGAGTGGTCAGCTCAGTTTATTTACTTCTTTTGGATCTTTTGACCAGAGGTCGTACTCTTTCAGCTTTCTCCTCACCACTTTCATTTAATACAACTAGATTTATCCCCTTTCTCTTCTTTTTACTGACCTCGCCTTTTTGAGAAGATGAGGTAGTTGGTTTCCTAGCTTCTAAAGGTTGTGAAAGAATGGTTGCAGCTTGGGAAGATCCCTGTTGGTGATCTTGTGTATGTACTTCCACAGGTTCAGGAATCATAGTTGTACTAGATTGTGCATTCGATCTCATATCAGGCATAGGATAAGGATAAGTCCTAAATCTTTCCAATATAAATGGAGTGATTTTCAGACTTACATTGACCTTATTCTTTGTAGTAAGTGAGCCAAATATTATCTTGGATATTTTCTTACAGTTGCCTATCTCAGTACTATCTATGCCATTCAACATATGTATGTCAGTTACTTTATTATTTAAAGTGGACATAATAAACCTAGGAAATAAGATTTCCTTACCTCTAGCTGTTATAGGCATAACCAGCCTGGTTGCAAGTTCTTCCAGAATCAGTAGACCAACATTCAGATGTCTATTATGGGCAATTGAATACACCAGCTTTTGCACAACACTTGAGATATTGTCATATCCAGTTTTTCTGCAAGTAAAGGCCCTTACAACAGAGTCAAAGATGAATGACCACTCCTCCCTTAAATTGGTTCTGTTTTAGCTTGACAGGTTGATTCTCCCACCATAATTGATGAAGTCCATAAACTCAGTCAGCTCATCAGGAGTTGGTACCTCCACCAGATTCTCAGTTGGCAGCCCCAAAGCTCTATTCCCATCTTGATCATTGAATTCTATTTGTTGGCCTCCAATTGCGCATGTCACCTCCAGAGAGGGAGAGTTGTTGTTAACATCGGTCCTCACTACAACTGTAGTCCAGAAATCATGCAGCACATCTAGATACAGTACTGGATTTGCAGTCAAAGCACCTGCAAGATAGGATTCAGACAGCAATTTTACAAACCCCTTGAAACGATCAGGAACTTGGTTTGCATCAGTGAAAGCAAGATAGTTAGTTCCTTTCTCAGGGATAGATGCCCTAGCAACATTTTGAGCCATAGTTGATTGATGTGAATGAATGGGTACGAAAGATCTTTGAGAAAGGATGAAAAACGAGAGAGAAAACGGTAATGGATTGAAAGTTAGGTCACTTTAGATCTCGAAAGCTGTAAGTATAAGTATGTATCGAGAAGTCTCGGTATTTATAGTAAAAGAAGATGACTTGTCGAGAACTCAAAAATAGATATTTGGAGTTTGTCTATCGAGAAGTCATCTAGAGAAGTGAAGTACATATCGAAAAGTCATTTTAAATTACTCTTATAAAGAACTCAAACTTGACTTATCGAAATGTCAAATAAATACCCAGTTTGTCCCCAAAAATGGACTGAACTAATTCTAACTTTTGCTTGAATAAATTCAAAATAAAATTAGAATGCATTTTCCAAAAGGATTTTACCAAAATAATTTATCAATTTAAATTATCTCAGTTTTGAGTTATTGACAAGTTAAAGTTTGTACTTATAGAGAACTCTTTGAATGAATACTACTAGAGAACTCTATAAGGACTTATCGATAAGTCATTTTGAACCTTTCGAGAAGTCACTCGAGAAGTCAGTAAGTTGACTTATCGAAGACTCACTCGAGAAGTCCTAAAATGACTTGTCGAGAAGTCACTTTATACTTATCGAGAACTCAGTTCTCTAGATACTTTTGGTTATTGTAATTCTGCCTTGAATTAATTTTACATATTAAGGATGTAAATTAACAACTAAGAAGTTTACTCAGAATTTGAAAAATTCCAAGTTAATTAAATTTGAGAGACAAATATACATAGATTTCTGAAATATTTATAATTCATATTTCAGTTAATTTCCAATTTAATCAAATTAATTTTGATTTACTGGAGATTAATCTGCTGCACAACATTAGCTGAGTTCTTGCCTTAGGATGAAGAATTGAGCAATCCAATTTCACTTACAAGTCTAGTGAAAGTTTCTTCATCCAAAGGTTTAGTAAAAATGTCAGCTAGTTATTTTTCTGTTGGTGCAAGAAGTTTTAATGCTAAATCAGGATACAGGTCTTAGAAAGACAAAATTTGTATCTGTGAAACCAACAGCTCCAAAACTGATTCCCTTGGAATGTCATAATCCCAAGTTGAGCTTCCTTCCAGTATCTGAAGATCCTCTTTCTCCCCCTGAGGCTGTGCAATCAAACTCATGTGTATGAGATGAGCTTCCATTTGCCATGATTCTCTTATTGGGTAGTTCCTTCATTTCCTTAGTCTGACAAACTTCACAAACTTTAACTTGAGCAAGCTTGTTTCTTTCTCCTGATACCTTGGTGTAGAAGCAACAAATACCATTCTTATTTGTTGAGTCAAAATCTTCAACAAACAACCGTCCTTTCCTTGCTCCCTTAAGGGCAACTTCACCAGTTTTCTTGCTGATAACAGTGCATTCTCCTTGTAGAATAAGACTTGAGACCGTTGTCTACAATATGCTAATTCTGAAAAGACTCACTTCAAGATCAGCTATCAATGCTGTATTAATCAAAGACAACATTTTCAATACATTATTGCCATATCCCATTTTGAATCCTTTGTTGTTGTCTCCAAAGGTCACAAATGGACCAGCTTTCTCCTTAAATTGTGATAGCAGGGCTTTACCACTAGTCATATGCCTGGAACATCCACTGTCTAAGATCTAGATGACTTTTTTCACTTGCCCTGCACACAATGAGTCTTAAGTGTGTTTGGAAACCCAAGAAGTGTTGGGTAGTTTCTTCTTGGTAACTTTTTCAAGAGAAGTAGAATGAATAATTTTAGAAGAAACAAAATTCAGTGATTGTTGTGCATGTTTTCCTTCTGATGTAGACTCATTTCTTGATTCTTTAAGGTCTACTCTCAGTTTATGGCAACTCTTCATTACCTTCATGTTGCAAGGAATGCAGTCAAACTTGTCACAAAATGAATAGGGATCATTAGAATTAGCTTCATTGTATTTATAAGCTCCTTCAGCTG
Organism: Apium graveolens; assembly: GCF_009905375.1. Taxonomy (NCBI): domain Eukaryota; kingdom Viridiplantae; phylum Streptophyta; class Magnoliopsida; order Apiales; family Apiaceae; genus Apium; species Apium graveolens. The sequence continues at coordinate 13,193,324 of NC_133657.1, read as the reverse complement.
GCTTGCTAACAATCTTTTTACAAAGGTGAGTTAGATGATTTGAAGAGCCACATTTTTCACACTTTGTTCTAGGAGCATTTGCAACATAAGCAAAATTATTGCTTTTGTTTATCCCTATTTTTCCATTTCTATTTCTCTTTTTATTTCTTGCATCTTTAGCTTTGGTTTCTTGAACAGGAGTCTTGGGACTGTGTTTGTTCATGAGCTTCTCTTCAGTTTTTGAAGACTGAACCGATTCTTCAGTTTTCTTTTCTTTATCTACATCAGCAATTTCTTTCTTGATTATCAATTCTTCTTCACTGAAGTTGAATACACATGCTTTGAATGTAGGTGCATTAACCTCTTTCAAAAAGGTTGGAGCATTCTCAGTCTTCTTAGCTTTTCCTTTATCACCTACAGTCATCTTTCTGTCACTCATGTCTTCATAGTCAAGGCCAATAGCAATGTTTTCACATGGCTTATTCTTCTCATGATACTGTTCAACCAATTCAGATGCATTTCTGAAAGATTTCATCTTTACTTCATTTTTTTCTAGCTTCTCCCTTAACACTACTTCAATTTCATTTGCACACTTGAGCTTGTTCTTGAGATAAGCATTTTCTTCTTTTAAAGCTTCAAGCTCAACCAACAACAGTTTAGTTTCTTGCTTCTCACTCTCGAGCTTCTTATTTATCTTTGTTAATCTGCTAACTTCTTCATTAGCAGCAACCATGCTCGTGTGAATGTGAAACATTTTTGTGCTCATCTTTTCAACAGTTTCCTTGTATTGATTTATGTTTAAATCAATAGTGGTAAGAATTGGTGTTTGTCCTTTTGATGAGGATGATTCACCTTGCTCCAAGGCCATTAGAGCATAGTTTCCAACTTCCTCATCTTCATCATTATCTGAATCATCCCAACTCTTTCCCTCTGCAATGTAAGCTTTGCTCTTTTGCTTTTTCATTAGAGCTTCATACTTTGCTTCCAGTTCAAGATAAGCTTTTTCTTTCTTTGCCTTTTTGGGTTTCCTGCATTCTGTAGCAAAGTGGCCTAGTTCATCACAATTAAAGCACCTTATATTATATATGTCAACAGATCCAGTTTTGTAACCACTCTTGCTGTCAGAATTGTACTTCTCTTTCTCTTTCCAGCTGTTGTCTTTGTAGAAGGATTATCCTTTATTCCTGAAGTACCTTGGCTTCTTTACTCTAATGTTAGGGAATTTTCTAGCTATATATATAGGCCATAGACTGATCTAGCTCATCCAGTTCTTCAAGAGTGTAAAACTCATCCTTTTCCAACTCTAATATGACTTGCTCATGTGAATCATTTGTTCTCTGCTCACTTGATAAGGCATCTAAAGTTCGATATCTTAGTTCATTATTGAATGAGTGACTTTCATTAACAATTAAAACACTTGAGCCATCCACAACATGTCCTTGACCAGACCTCAGCGGGTGCCTTTGAATCATCTCTAGTTCATATATTTTAAGAATCCCATACAGAACTTCCAGAGTAATTCTGCTCAAGTCTCATGCTTCCCTGATTGCTGATATTTTTTGTTCCATATGGTCAGGGAGAGTAAGCAAGAACTTTAGATTCACTTCTTCAGCTTCATAGTATTTGTCATGAAGCTGCAAGTCATTTATCAGCTTGTTGAATCTTTCAAACACATCAATAATGCTTTCCTTAGCCTTAGCCATGAAACCCTCATACTGTGAAATCAGTATCCTTCTTTGATTAGATCTAACCTCCTCAGTTCCTTCACACAGTATCTCAATCTTTTCCCATATCTGCTTGGCAGTGTCACAGTTGATAATATTATTGTACATCACATTATCAAGTGACTCAATCAATATCATTTGCAAGCTGCTATCCAGGGAAACTTTCTCCTTTTCAGGATTTGTATACTCAGCAGGATCTTTTGGGGCATAATGAGCTGGTATGACAATGTCTCCATATGTAGATTCTTCAACCCTTACCATAGGAATGAAGGGTCCATTCTTGAGGATCTGAATATAGAATGGATTTACCATCCTGATAAACAACATCATTTTCTTTTTCCAAAGAGTGTAGTTATCTTTGTCAAAGGTAGGAATTTTGATGCTACTGATTTTCAGTGTATTCATTCTTCCAAGATCTTGAATCTGTTTTCTTTCAGATTTGGCTCCGATACCACTTGTTGGGTAATGAATCACACACAGAGGGGGGTGAATGTATTTTTCTGATTTTAGGCTTTTCTTGAAAGATAATGGTTGAACAAAGTAAATTAAATCTTGTATAGAAAAATATCCATGCAGAAATTAAACTTGCACAAAATAAAGAACACATATCTTCAAAACTCACTTAATTTTTGTATTAAAAATTAAGATGTTTAGCTACAAAATTTCTAAGCTCTTCGAAGTTAAAGAGCTCAGCTTCTTCTCGAGAGTTATACAAGAATTTTGATCTAAATTGTTACTTCTAACTAGAGGACCAGTGTTAACTTTATAGCTCAGTTAACTGCTGGTTTATACAGTGGATAATAAACATGTTATTAACTTTTCTAAACTATCACTTGTCATTTCTATTTATAGAAAAGCAAGTCTTCCATTTCTGGCTTAGCATATCTTTAGCATCCCGTGTTTACTTTAATCTTCCTCTGTCAGTTAATCTTTGCCATTGATCTTGCACACACTCCAAGCTGCTTTTGTAGACTTGTCAATCCAGCTGTTGGATTGTTTATTGATTGTTTATCTTGGATATTAAATTGATCTGCAATTCTGTACTTTGATACTGTACTTCGAGATCTCCAGTTTGATTCATTTGAATACTTGATATCTCGATAAGTACAAAGGCTTATCGAGATCTCTAGTACTCAATAATGAGTTTGGCTTGTAGAGGTCTTCAGCTCATTGAGATCTCTAGTCTTCATAATTTCACTTGACTTGTAGATATCTCTGAGTTCTCGAATGGATATAGACTTGTCGATAACTCTGAGTTCTCTAGTGAAAGAATGACTTGTCGATATCTTTTTGAGTTCTCGAGTAGCTTTCCTGACTTCTCTACTCCCGGTGGATATTGCTTATCCGTTGAGTAGATATATATAGCTCATCCATCGAGTAGATATATAGCTTATCCGTCGAGTAGATATTGCTCATCCGTCGAGTAGATGTTGTTCATCCATCGAGTAGATGTTGTTCATCCATCGAGTAGATATATAGCACATCCGTCGAGTAGATATTGCTTATCCGTCGGTAGTCTCTGAAGTTTGAATAACTTCTCGATAAGTCATTCTGGAGTTTTCGAATGACTACTCTATAACATTAAATATGTGACTTGTAGAGATCTTGACTTAAAACATTTTTCTCCAAAACAGATTTATTCAACTCCAAGCTTCTTCAAAATTCTTATGAGGCATGATCTTCTTGATTTGCGTCCAGATAGAATCCTTAGGCTTGATATTATTTCAGGAAAAAGACTACAGTCTACTCCTTTGCATTTTTACAGACTTTAAGTGTTACAAGTATAAAATACAAATTTCGATAACAATACAACTTACTTAGGGTTGACAAGTTGTCTTAGTCTTGTTAAAGTACATGCATGTCTTTTACAATATTAGTTTATATTAGAATTTAGCTAATTAGTATTTTATTATTACAGCAGGCGTTGGCCTAACAAAACCTTATAATTAGGACGATTATTATCGACTTATGAAGACGTGATATAAACTGGTATCATGAAGAAAAATATACGCCATTTTGTTATGTTATGTTTATTATAACATGTATCGACCTAAAAGAGCGTGACACAAAATGGGCAATAATTATGAATAATTATTTTTTTATTATAGTTCATATTTTTTTTAAATAATCTTCCTATTAATTTTTTTAAAAATTTTTTTAGGGCCGGTCTAAAATCGCTTCAATTATATTTATCTTTTTTTCTAGAGCTCCAAAACTTCAATTCAAAAAATTAAAACTTCCTTATTTAGGTCCTATATTTTTGAAAATAAAATCCAAGTTCATATAGTAATAGAAATAAAATAAAATTCAAGTTTATATAGAATAGAAAACTTCCTTATTTAACTTCTATATTTTAGAAAATAAAATCCAAATTCATACAGAAGTAGAAATAAAATTCAAGTTTATATGGAAGTAAAATTTAATTAAAATTATATATAATTCAAAAATAAATTTTTATTAAGATCCTATACATATGGACATAAATAGGTTTTAAAAAAAATTGGTCGATTGATAATTCTTGCAACAATTTTATTAACTTTTTGTTTTCTTCGTTTTACAGGTACAATGAATTACTTCTTCTTCTTCTTCTTCTTCTTTTAAATCACAAGGGACTTACATATATGAACATAAATATGTTTATTATCTATATATTTGTTCCTATATAGATGTTCTTGTGGCGCAATAGCTCAATTTTGAGGTTAGTTAAAATCTCTGTTATATATTTTAGAGCATGTAATTTATGTTAAGTTGTGTGTATAATAACATCTACAAGTTTGGATATGTGTTTATGTCAAACATCATTATGTTTCCCAACCCTTATGCTTCGAGACACAACTAAATCTAAATCTATTCATTACTTGCAAGACTTCTTCTTTGTAACCCATCTACACTTCTACACTAACAAATGAGTATACACATTATCATGGTATCATCTTGATATTTTTGTTATTTAACACTGATTTGGATTTTTATATAATTAATATTAATATTTTATTGTAGGTATGAAGGAGATATAATGAAAAAGGCATGGAGTTCTTTTTTATTTCAAATATGTTAATATCAACTTATTTTTCTATTCCAACTCGAGTAAGTTAAAATAAGTTTTAATTATTATAAGTTTTTTCCATTTCGAATATGTTAGTAGCATTTTTTTTTCTATTTTGAATATGTTAAAATAAGTTTTAATTATTATAGGTCTTTTCTTACCTAAAATTTAGGACCTAAAGTAGGTAATCTATTTTTGAATATATATTCCCAATTAGAACGGATTCTGAGAAAGTGAAATTTCTTATTTGACCTTTTGACTCAGATTCTGAGCTGATTCGGCTGGATTTTAAATTCAAAACTACTTCTGAATTAAAGTTTTTCGCACAAGTTTTTTGTGGGTTGTTTAATATTCAGAATCAGACTTCTAGAGTTCTGGATATGGCCTAAATAGTGTATACTACGCAAGTTGACCATAAAATTCAAATTTTAATCAAATTAAATTTCATATATGATTTTTTAAACAAATAAATTACAACAACTGTATATAAATGAAATTTTTTTAAAATGTATGATATTTCAACAATTATCTGCATGCAAAAAGCCATGGGAATTAAAAGGGGTCGATAGACCCTTCATGTACAAATCTTTAATATTCTTTACTATAATGCCCTTTTTGAAAAAAATTGTAGGTCGTCGTCTCTCGAGTGTATATAAAGATATTCAACACAATATTCTTTATGTGTAGGGGTTTGCATCTTTATTTGTAGTGTATATAAAAATTGTAGGAGTATCATGAAAAAATATGTATGCAATTTTATTTTATTATGTATATTATAACGGGTGTCGGCCTAACAAAGCATGACTCAAAATGGCCAATAATTATGAATAATAATTTTTTTATTTATTATAATTCATATTTTTCTTAAATAATCTTCATATAAATTTTTTAAAATATTTTTTAGGGTCGCTGCGCAGCGCGGCTTTGTCGACTAGTTTATACATATTTTAAAGGATGTTATTCTCATATTTATGATATTATATTATTAATTAATGGATTTTATTAATTAGATTTTAATATTTTATGACAGGAAATAAAAAATTCTCAACTTTATATCGAACTGGGCTTATTTGGACTTAAATTATAAGAAAATTCGGATTTATTGGGCTGCACGCGCATACATCACTGTTTGGGCCTTAACTTGAGTTCTAGACATTAGAATTGGGCTATCTTACAGCCCATGCGAAACTAATAGAATTATCTACGGTTTAGAAGTGGTCCAACATCAAGAATCCAATTGGGCCCGGAAGACAACCTACAAATTTTATATCAAAGTTCAATTTATTTTGGAAAAAGCATTAAAACTTTTTATTATATATTAGGTTTTATATATTGTATACAGAAAATCATAACCATAATGTAGAATTTATATAATCTTAAAGGCTACTATTACCCATATAACTTTTACCCACTAATTTACCCATAACCCATGATCCATGACCCATTTTATTTTTTTTACACATAAAACTTTATATTATACGCATATCCATGGATCTTTCACATTTAAATTAATATTAACTCATATAGAAACTAACCTAACATATCAATCTATACACCTAAACTTCTCCTCGATTATAGCAACTGAATAGTATATTTGAATATTTTGAATTGTACTCTATCTAAATATGGTAATGTTGTATAACTCTAGCCTCCTCCATCGATCGTCTCTTTCGTTTCATGCTCTATCGACTACGTCTACAATCACGATATCATTATCCATACATATCTCTGTGAATCTGTAATATGTACATGCATATATGCTTATCCATGTATTTGATTCTTTATTTCTATGATCCTCATAATTTTGAATTGTATTTTTGCCGATGATTACCAATAGATGCTTCTGAAAAGCGGGTAATCATTGTATTTCATTAATAATTCAAAAGTATACCTTTGTTTTCATTAATTTTTCGAAGTAAAAACTTAAATTTTGCACTCCAACTGTTTGATTTTGGTTCTAAATAACGTTATTTTGTTAATTTTGTTGTTTCCTTGAAGAATGATTTTAAAATGAAGGATGAAGAAGTGTAAAATAATTTATCTTATGTAAGTTTGTAAATTAATTTATCTTATGTATGTTTGTATTAGATGGTTTTTTTTATTATTTCAACTAATTTGTTCTCAATGTTGTTGTGGATTATAAGTTGAACCAAAGATGGTTTTTCGTGTTTCTAGGAAGCAGGTGATTATTAGAGTTTGTCGAAATTAGGTTGAGTTTAATTATTTGATTATTGATTGTGTATATGTAGATGTTGTCTTACGATGTTGCCTCATTTTTATAATTTGAATTCGGGAAAAACTATATTTTCGTATTCGTAGGTTTTAGCTAAAATTTAAAGTTTGATGAGACTGAATGATTTGTTTATTTTATTGTGGACCTCAATTGTTGTTTTTGATAATGTGATTTTGTAAGCATCCATTGAGGTTGCATATGCGAAGAAAAAACGGTTGACCCTTATTAATTTTGACATTGGGAAGCCGTTTGGAAGATGAAAGTATGGGCATATGTATCTACTGGAAAAAAGAGGGTCAATCCTTTTTTCAATCTTTAGATGCTTGAACTTATGTTATTTTCGTATAAGCATTTGGATTCATATACATGATCTCCATCTAATTTCCCACCATATATTGTCTTTTTATTTTGTAAAGAACTAAATATCAATTTTTTGATAATTGTGTGGTGATTAGAAATTATATGCGCAGTGAGTTGGCCCTGATGGAGCATCAGCTACGCCACAAAGAAGGTATCCAAAATTATCACGACACCATAATATTCTAAGGATTTATGAATATATCTATGATCAGGTACTCAAAAATAGTTAGCTCAACACATCAACAAAAATTGATCAAGCAAGAATATAATAGTATTTTTTTAGGAGTCTTTTACAATCTTCTAAGAATTTAATTTTTTATTAGGGTCTAGATTAAACATTTAGCTTATGTGATTATTTCCTTTAATTTTTATTAGAATTGAGCAGGTTGGATAATGTTTATATATGCTATTGTATTTATCATATTATGTTGACATATCTAGGCTATGTATTTTGGAGAGTGAATTTTGATGTATGAATGACTATGGCTCGACAAAGTATGCAGCAAAATTCTTTTACTTCTTTTATTTCTGGTTCTGTAGGATTATCGCGTAGCAATGCTTGATCAGCGAATCCGCAGTGCTGGGATTGGCTCAACAAAGTATGCAATAAAATTCTTTATTATGTTTTAGATTTTAGACTCATCGAGGATATCAAACCAGTGGTACAATTATTTGCAATGGTGGATGACACATAATGTAAACTTCAGGTAACTACTTTATTTTTTGTAGATTCTGCTTATAGAAATCGAATCAAATTTTCTCATCTTCCTATCACATCACCCTAATATTCTAAGGCTTTATCGATATATCTATCATCAGGCACTCAAAAATAGTTAGCTCAATACATCAACAAAAATTGATCAAGCAAGAATATAACATCAAATATTTTTTTGAGGAGGTTTTTTACAACCTTGCAAGAATTTAATTTTTTATTGGAGTCCAGATTAAACATTTGGCACATGTATTTATTTTCTTTAATTTTATTAGAGTTCAGCGGGTTGGACAATATTTATATATGCTATTATACTTTTCATATTATGTTGACATATCTAGGCTATGTATTTTAGACAGTGAATTTTGATGTATGAATGGCAATGGCTCAAATGCAGCAAAATTCTTTTATTTCTGGTCTTTAATGCCTTTTGAAAAGGCCCTTTACTTCGTGATTTTTTATGTATTTTTTCAGGTATTTTTAATGCCTTTTGACTCTATATTCTTATTATTTAAGAAGGATTAAAGTTTTGTGAGATATATATCTTTAATTTTTAGTTTCATGAATACGTGATATTTTATTATTATTTTTATGTAGAATGGACACTTTGAAGAGACATCTCCCCTTATGCAGAAATAGGGATTACAAGATCTCGAGAAAATTGATGTGAGATTTGAAGAGAAAATTTATACTGCTGCAACCATCCAGGTTATATACCCGCACATTGCGTGTATTATTTGAATATTACAATACGTTAACTCTATTTTGTCATATTTTCTTCAGAATATTTAAATTTTATGAAAATTGATTATTGAATGCAATGTAATTTGTCATGGTTTTTTTATTAAAATCTTGCAATTATTCAATTTCATAATGATTATCAAAGAAAAATATTATTGTATATGCTGACTATGGAAGCAAAGTATCAGATGCCAAATTTTATTTGGTCTAGCTCCTCTAATAAATGCGGAATCCCTCATATCCAGAAAAATATGATTATGTACTATCAACTATGTTAAGTAACACATGTTTTCTTAGCTTATGTCTTTATCTGATTTTGAAAATAATATGTAAAATATATTTTGATGTTAAAATATGTGCATGTGAAAATGAGAACAACTCAACACCTTTAGCCTCTTCCTATTCAGGTTTGTATTGCACGTGCACCGTTATATCGACAACTTCCAAGATGGCTCATGGACAATTTGTTGATGTTGTATCAGTTGAAAATTATAAAGTTTGTATACAATCACCCAAATACATAGAAAGGACAAAGCAATATTATATGAGATGTTTCACAAATAATAATTTCTTCCACTATTTGACATGTCGGATAGATGCAATTCATGCATGAACATGAGCATTGTTACATGGAATACATTTTAATATTTGGACCCCAGAACAGGAGATGTGATTTCTTGGTGTTTTCATAGAAAAATTAAAGTATAATTAATTTTTTTATAAATTTAATGTTTCATGTCTTTAACAATAATAACTTAGTTTTGTTTATCTTATTGATTACATATATTGATCTTATTAATTTTAAAGGTAAAAGAATTTCTTTTCTTAATTATCTTTCATTTGTTGGTAAGAAATTTAGAAATCAGAAACTTTGGAGGAATCGAGTGGAGACTTAGGAGGTTATATATGGGTTTATTTATTTTCATTCAGAAGTATGATATTTTGTAACCAAGTCCAAGAGAACTGCCTCATTATCTAAATTCTTACATGCCTGGCCTGATGTAAGCTCAGATAGGGGTAGTGGGATTAAAAAGCAGTGTTCTGATATTATCCTGAGGTGCTGGTTTGAAGCATTCTATAATCCAGGTGGTACTAATGGTTTAAGGTACTGTTGAGTATAATTCTAAATAGAACTAACATTACGCGCAACAATGGGACAGTTATATATAATAAATTAACAAAAACAGGCAAATTCAACCAAGTAACGAAACAAACATGAAGGCACAAATAATATATAATTAGAGACTGAATTGACAAGAAATTAGAGAAAATCACTTAGCTCTATGAAGCTTTATCAGAATTAGAGAATCAGCTGAGTCGCCAAGCCCTCGAGAAGGCTTGACTGTTCTTGAAGAGATTATTGCCCCACTTACGTTGTGATGGGTTGCCACAATATCACTTCCAGGATAAAACAGCTCAGAGCGATCCGTTCACAGATACGAGAAAGCTCAACAATGATCAGCACCTCAATTCACCAACTTGAAAATCAATGAATATATGTATGTACATGTGGGAGAGAGCCAGAGAGATGATGTTCTCGGGTTTCTTTCGATTTTCCCCAATCTATCTCCCTCTCAGATTTTCACACACTTCAACTTTTGCTCTTCTCTACAAAAGTAACGTATGTAATCTGATCTATTATATATTGTATAAGAGTCTAATTATTATTATTAAAATAATAATAATTCTCACTCAAATATTAATATATAATATACTTATTTATACAAAACATGTTTATATAGTTTTAGCAATTGGCTTCCAGTTCAGGCCCTGAGCATAAGCCTCAGGCCCTAAACAAACCAAGACTTTTCAGCACCTCAGGACCTGAACATCTAGCCTCAGACCCTGAACATTGCAGAAACATTTTCAGCATATCATCAGGTCCTGAGCGTCCAACCTCAGGCCCTGAACATTGCAGAAACTTATTTCAGCACATCATCAGGCCCTAAACCTCTAGCCTTAGGTCCTGAACATTGCATAAATTTCAAAATATGCTTCTCAGCTAAAACCGAAACAACTCTTATACAAATAAGCATTCTTGCTCTTATTTCTACATGGATTTCACTAAGAAAATGTCTTGGATCCAAATATGAAAGTTGATGTCCTTATAGCAAGGAACAACCTCCACTTGTTATTAACCGGAAATTACATCAAGAAGACATATTACATGTGTTCTCAAATTTCCATTTTCTAACAGGTAATTCATTTTGCATAGGGTCTTAACATGATTTTTTTCTAATTATATGGATTCTAACTGAATATAAATACGATAATATCTATAAATTTTAATATGTAGAGCGATGTACATAAGCTCATTAAATATAACTTCCACTTTAACATCAAGAAGGACCGACAGATTATATGTCACTACCAGCACCAAATCCTGTATTGGTTTAAGTGGCCATTGTCAAGGCACATCACATAAATGCAATGTATAAGAAAGATATTGGTGCATGTTTCAATTTCTTTACCATGGAGCTTGCAAAGTCATGGTGGATACAGAATATCAGTGTGAAGCTATAGAGGTTTGAAGTTTGATGGTTAGCGAAGGAGTGGCGCTGGAAGCAATATCGTGGAATGCTTTACTCGGATTGTGAGGCATTGTCTACGGTTAGAGAACATACAACAAAAGGAACAAAAATTACAGTACACTTGCAGAGTTATTCTACATATCACTTGCTAATGTATTCTACATATATACGTTTCACCTTAGTTTTTTTCTCCCAAATATGTCCGTCTATTTTATGGGTATAATTTTAAATCTTAAAATACTTTTACTAAATTTGTCAATATTGTAAAATGCTGGTATATGGACATCAGTTTTTTTCTCAGCTTATTGCAACTTAGATGAGCAAGGGTCATTTCATTTTTTTCTCAGCTTATTGCAACTTAGACGAGCAAGGGTCATTTCATAGTTTCGGAATGTGCTGGGTATGTTTGTAAGTGTTCATGTTGACTCTGTATTTTCAGCTAGGTCAAAATAGATCAAGGATACACATCACGTATCAAGAGTTATACATTCACAGGTGCTAAAGTTGTTGGATACTACCACATCACGTATCAAGAGTTATACATTCACAGGTGATAAAGTTGTTGGATACAGGAATTGTTGTACGTGAGGAAAAGGAATTGGAGTTATATTGTGTTAGTCATTAAACATTACTCAAAATTTATTTTTTGTTATATAGGTCTATAAATTTACTTTATACTTTGTTAGATGGATCCTGTATTGATACAAAATTTGAGGATGATTGTCAAGCTATGATCAGAGCCTGTTCTTATGTCCTCTTTATATTAGACAGACTGATATATAAAATTGTCAAACTGTGTGCATTATTTTTTATACAAACACTTGCAACTGACAAGATTCACTTAATAAATTTGTTTCAAAATTTATAGAGCAAAAAACACCATCACTTAGTTGATAATTGGGATTACTGTGGTCATGGATCTATATATGATACAAGACTAGAAAACAAGTTTTAGAGATGCAGTTAGTTGAAAATATTTTCTCACAAGAAAGGTAGATATCAAATAATTTAGTAAAAAAATGTTAGCAAATCTTTTAAAATATATTCAAAGATAATGAATTGAGAGTCATATTTAAAAAAGAAAAAAAAGTGTCTTTTGTATCGTCTGCAGGTACAAAACATTTTTTTAATTTTGATGATTTTTTTGGCAATTGCTCCTTTATTATATAAATATATATGAGTTTCTTTTAAAGATAAATTAATTTATAAATAATTTTCAACTAAGTTGATTTAGTTAAAATTATATCGCCATATATAAATGTTAAACTATTTTTATTTTAAAATATTATAAATATTTAAATAATGAATGACCAATTTCCAGATAATCATATTTAAGTCTCGACTAATCAAACTACTTTTAATTAAATATTCTATACACTATATTGGGAATCAACCCAAAATTATCTTTTTTTAATAATTTTTTAGATTTCATTTCATTCATACTATAATTAACTAAATTAAATGAATACAAATTTAATATTTAATAGATATTAGGAAGATCATTTAAAAAAATACTGAATTGTTATACAATTAAATATTTATACTTAATTAAAACATAATCATAATACATTTTTTATTCAAATACTTTTTCAAAATTTTATAACAAGACGATGTATTATAAAATTTACAATTATATTAAATCATGCTAATTGATAATTTTCCAATATTAGAAACCAAATTTTATAATGATTTTTTTCACATTTCATTAAAGATGTAATTAATTAAATACAATGAACTCAAGTTTGGTATTAATAAAAAAAATTAGGATTGCTAATAAAAAGTCATATGATCGCACAATTTAATCTTTATACGACATAAAAATATGATCATATTTTAGTTTTTTTAAAAGAATTATTTAACAATTTAAATACATAATTAATTTAAATTAGCAGTTCTAAAGTTGCGCGCATCACCGTCCTAAAAAAGATATTTATTATTTATAATAACATTTTTTATGTACTTTAATTTTGTGAGAATAAATATATTATGAAATGGAATCAAATCACAAAGAAGAATATTTCAAACATATATATATATATATTTTGTTTATGTAATGTTTTTTAATTTTGCATCTCAAAATTTTAGTCATAAATAACAGTAGAATATATAATTACCAGAAATAAAATTTTAAGAATTCTAAATGTGACATTTAAGAATAATAGTATTTTAAAAAAATTCAATTAAAACTACAGTGATAAATATTTATTTTACGATTTATGAATATTACCATTTTTAAGAAGGGAAACTATATCTACTTTATTTGCATAAGTTAATTAATTATTATTTACATAATTTTTATAGAATAGCTTTTACCTTTATACTCCGTATTTTGAATAATTATTTTTATTATAGAAATATTGGGTTTGGAATTTATCACGAGCACTATATAATTTCTCGAGGGCTTGAATAAAGTTTCAGTTTAAAAATTATTTTAAAGTACTTTTTATGCAAATTTAATTTGTATCGAGGCATTGTTACATTTTTTAAAAAATTACTGTTTAAAATATTTAAAACATATGATTTAATAATAGTTTATATATATACATGTGTATGTTTGTTATGTCATTGGAAACGAAAATTTATTTGATTATAAAAAAAAAGTATAATGCAAAAGATAGTTTTAATTACGAGTAATTTTAATATTACTACTTCATTTTGTGCATTAAAATTATGTTAGTTTAAGAAAAGAAGGGAGTTTTGTTTTTGAAAAATAGAAAATTAAATGTGTTTTAATTGAAAATATTATTAGTTATTAGTAATTATAATTTTTCTGTATTAATTTATAAATTTATTTTGCCAAGATACTTTTCAAAAAAGGAAAAAGAGAAAAGGTAATGTATTTTTTAGTTACAAAGAATAATTAGTTAAGTAAGGAAATAAAATAAATTTTGTTATTTTTATTTTTTTGCAGTTTCAAAATTATTGTATATCATCTATTATATCTTTTTAGTTGCATAACACGATGGATCACACATAAAATGTCAATATAAAATTTAATTTAATTTTATTCTGGTTTCAAAATTATTACTAAAAAATTTAAACAAAAAATTATTATTATCCGATTTCTATAAAATGTAATAATCGAAACTGTGCACCATAAATTTCATATTTTTTTTAATTCATACCTTTTTATTTTATATCAAAACTGTACATAATTTCTTCCAAAATTATTGTATATCCTCTATTATACTTTTTTAGTTGCAGAATAGAAGACGAGAGACTGTGAGCAAATATCTTATTTTAGTTTATTCATATTTCAAAATTATTGCATATACTCTTTTATATTTAGTTGCAGAACACGAGGCGTCGTCTAAACTGTCAATAAAAAATTTATTTTAATTTTAATCCAATTTCAAAATTATTGATGAAGAAATATAATCGAACATTTAATCTACTCAGATTATTATAAAAAGAATAATTGAAACATTCTTTTTTAATTCGTACCTTTTTATTAAACGTTTTTCAAAATTATTGTATATCGTCTATTAAATATTTTTGGTTGCAGAACACTAGGCGTAATCAAAGACAAAGTCGAGAAACTCTCACTAAATAAATTTCTTATTTTAATTTTTTTTTAATTTCAAAATTATTGTATATCCTCTATTATCTCATTTTAGTTGGAGAACGTGAGGTATTGTGGAACATGAAATCGAGAAACCTTTGTAAGAATCTTATTTTGATTTTATTCAAATTTTAAAATTACTAAGAAAGAAATATAAGTAAAAATTAAATCTAATCATATTTTTATAATATGTAATAATAAAAAATGTGCCCAAAAATTTTACATTCTTTTTTAAATTCATATTTTTATTAAATGTACATATTTTTATACTATATATATATACACACATATATATATATATATTAAGAAATCAATATATTTTGCCTCTATTTTTGAAGTGATGGTCGTACCGGAAGTGAAAATGAAAGCTAAATTATTTGGTGAAAAAGCCATGTATTCATTGTTTTGGATAGGTATTTTGGTAGCAAATTTGGGATTTATACATATTTTAGCTTTTAACTTGGGTATTATTTTTTATAATATATTTGTAACAAAAATTTTGGGCCGCGGCGTATAGCAACATTCGTGTCTTTATTATTTTAAATTATTTCTGTAAATCTGACATCATAACTTTTACCATAAAATTAAAATTTAAATCACCAAACTAAATGGAAATTATTTTCTTATCGATTTTTTGTAAGAAAAATAAAAATTACAAAATTTTTGTTAGCACGCTTAGCGCGCGGGTAAGGTCCCTATAGTTTGAGAAAGAGAATAGGATGTAGAGACAAATTTAAATTGACGTCTCTAATATACCTTTTTAATTACAGAATAGAAATCGTCACTAAAAATATTATTTTGATTTGGTTTAAATTTCTAAATTATTGAAAAATAAATTTAAGCAACAAATTAATGTGATCCAATTTTTTATAAAATTGAACTTATGATAATGTGCACAATTATTTTAACATCCTTTCCAATTAATACTTTTTCATTATTATCCATATTTCTCTACTTCGAATATACGTATATTAGGATAAACATCTAATTTTGTTTCTTTATAACTTAAAATCAATTTCATCTATAATTAGAATTTTTTATTTGACATACTACGAGATTACAGTAACTCCGTTGTGTTATGTTCTTTAATATTAGAGTATTATTTATATGATGCAACGAATTATGATATATACATATTTTCTATTACACCATTTTAGTTATAAAATTCGATTGGTCGTCGAATACGACACTGAGAAACCGCCAATAAAATATCTTATTTTTATTTTAATTTAAAATTATTCAGAAATATATTTAGGAAAAAAACTAATCAGATTTAATTTTTATAAAATATAATAAATGAAACTCTATATCATTAATTTCACATCTTTTTTCGATTCATACTCTTTCATAAAAAATGCATTTTTATACTTTAAATACACATATTGAGAAATAAATATATATTTAAGCAAACAATTGATTTATATGACTTTATAAAATATAACGACCAAAATTGTGCATCATTAGTTTCACATTCTTTTTTAATTCATACGTTTTTTTAAATATACCTAAAAAGAATTCAACATGCTACATTTTTAATTTAATAACTTTGAAATTAAAAAAAAATACTTTTTATATTTTAAACCTTTTTAGTTGCATAATAGGAGGCGTCTTATATCTTAATTGTATATTATTCTAATTTCAGTATTATTGTATATCCTCTATTATACTTTTTAGTTATAGCATACGAGGTGTCGTCGAATGTGAAGAAGAGAAACAATCAATTAATATATTATTTTAATTTTATTTTAATTAAAAAATTATTATATATCCTCTTTTATACCTATTTAGTTGCAGAATATTAGGCGTCATCAAAAACAACGCCGAGATACTATCAATAAATATCTTATTTTGATTTTATTCCAATTTCAAAATTATAGTATATCCTTTGTTATAATATTAAAAAATGCTAGGTACCCAAAATTGAATCCCAAAATCATTCCAAAATTTCATGTGTCACGTGTTTATTGGTCATGGCATAATTAAATAAGATGAGCCTCATGCATTCACATCAATCCTTCCAAATAGAATAGCCTAAATTGCCACATCACTAATGACACATCATTTTGGAACTCATTTTTGAAACCAATTTTGGGTGCCTAACAGTGATAGAAAATGAGGCGGCGTTGAAAAGAAATTTGAGAAACTGTTAATTAATATTTTATTTTAGTCTTACTCCATTTTCAAATTATTTTATATGTTAGATATATTTGAGATGTCATGTCTAATATGATTCATGTTTAGTTTTCAGATCTTAACAAACATGACATATCAGGACTTACTGAAATCAAGACTTACTGGAAGTCAGAACTTAATATCAGAACTTAAGGTCATATCAGAACTTAAGTGCGGGAAGACTTTCATATAAGGAAGGAAGCTGATTTACAGTAGAAGATCGAGACTAAAATAAAAGAAGATATGCATAGAAAGAGTTAGAAGACTGAAAGACTTGTAGAAGATATTTGATTGATATATTTTAGGAGACAGAATTGTATTCCATATCAATTAGAAGTTATCTTGTAATTGTGTACTATATAAACACAGACTTAGGGTTTACAATATATGTGTTATCATTATTGAGAAGATTATACATTGTAACCTAGCAGCTCTTAGTGATATTTGTTCATCACTGAGAGAGAACAACAGTTCTTATTGTAACAGAGTTTATTCAATATACTTGATATTTGTTACATACTTGTGTTAAATCGATTTGATTGTATAAACACTGTATTCAACCCCCTTCTACAGTGTTATGTGACCTAACAATTGGTATCAGAGCTTATCTGTTAACAAACATACAGTAAAGATCAAAACAATCATGTCTGAAGAAGCACAAACTCCAACCAAGCCCACCAAATCTGAAGAAACTCAAAAGACTCAAACCCACAGTCGATATGAGACTATTAAGGTTCTCATACTGAGACCTTCTGAGTATCCCATATGGAAAGTGAAGATGGTTATGTTTCTGGAAGCTACAGATCCTGAATACCTTGACAGAATTAATGAAGGACCACATAAGCCTACCAAGCTCTCTGTTGTAGTTGTTGATCAACCAGCAAAGACCATACCAAAGGAGAAAGGTGAGTACACAACTGAAGACATCTGATCTATTGCCAAGGATGCAAGGGTAAGGCATTTGTTGCATAGTGCCTTTGATAATGTCATGTCAAACAGGGTAATTAATTGCAAAACTGCAAAGGAGATGTGGGATGCTTTGGAGACAAGATGCCAGGGAACTGATGCAATCAAGAAGAATACGAGGACAATACTCACTCAAGAGTATGAGCACTTTGACTCAAAAGCTGATGAGTCATTAACTGACTTATATGACAGGTTTGTCAAACTCTTGAATGATTTGTCACTAGTGGACAAGGAATATGATCTTGAAGATTCAAATCTAAAATTCCTTTTAGCTCTTCCTGAAAATTAGGATTTGAAGTCTACTACCATAAGAGACAACTATGACCTTAATGAAACTACTCTTGATGAAATTTATGGTATGCTCAAGACTTATGAACTTGAGATGGATCAAAGGAGCAAGAGGCATGGAAGGAAGTCAAGGACAGTTGCTCTTAAAGCTGAGGAGGAATCTCCTAAAGTTGTTGCCTCAAAAAGGGGCAAAGGAAAGGCTCTCATCATAAAGTCTGATTCAGAGTCATCATATTCTGATGATGATGATTCAGAAACTGAAAATTTACCTGAAATAGATGCTGATAAAGAGATGATAAAATTGTGTGCCCTTATGGTAAAGGGTATCACAAAGAGAGCCTACAGAAAATTCAGAAAAGGCAAGAAGTTTTCTAGGAAAAGTGGAAGTTCCGATAAGAAAGGTTTCAGAAAGTCTGAAGGCAAAGAAGGAAAGTCTGACAGAGGAGACAACTCAAATGTCAAATGCTACAAATGTGGTGAAAGAGGCCACATATCTCCTGACTGCAAGAAAGGAAAAAGTGACAAAGACAAGGCACTTTTCACAAAGAAGAAAAGCTGGACAGACACTTCAGATTCTGAACATGAGGTGAACTATGCCCTGATGGCAAATGCTAGCAGCAGTCCTGAAACTGCTGAATTGAAGGTACCTCAAACAACTTATGCCTTTCAGACTGATGATATTACTGAGTTGAGATTATATCTTAAAACCATGTTCATTAGTTATAGAGATCAGACTTTAACATGTGAAAGATTAACATCTGAAAATCTAGCTTATAAAAAGAGAAATGATTATTTAGAAAAGGAGTTAGTTTTTTTTCATCAAACTAAGAAAGAAAAAGATGATGCTTTATATGTTAGAGATGAAGTGTTAAAATTGAATGAATCTCTAAAAGTTGACTTAGAAAAGGAAAGAGAGATTATCAGAACTTGGACTAACTCTGGCAGAACAACTCAAAATTTATTAAGTAGTGGAAACTCGAAAGAGGGCTTAGGTTATGAAGATGATAAAAGTGAAAAAGGAACTGAACAAATTGAGCCAATTGTTGTTAAACAGACTGTTAAGCCAAAGGTAAATCCTGTTAAGTTTGTAGCAAAAACTGTAAAGTTTGATTCTGAAAAGATGAAAGAGTCTGTGACAGAAGTTAAGGAAAAGTCAACTTCTGACAAATTAGAACAGTTGAAACCAACTGAAGTAAACATAGGCTTAATGACAAAGAAGTAGCTTAAGCATAAGCTGAAAGAGATTAGGAATGTCAACAAGGTAAAGGAAGCTAGGAAAAATAGGAATGGAAAGGAAGGTGTGAATAAAAGCAATAATTATATGCATGTTCCTAATGCTCCTTGAAAGAAATGTTATAACTGTGGACTCTAACCATCTTGCTTCTTTTTACAGGAAAAATAAAGATATAACTCTTTACCTCCTAAATCAGGAGTTAAGAGTCAGTCTGTTAGGTTTAAGCCACAAAATCCTTGTTTTCATTGTGGTAGTTTATGGCATTCCATTTATACTTGTAAGGAATATCATAGTTTGCACTATGATTATTATCAAATAAAACCTTCTTTGAAGAAAGTTAGTATTATTCCTTCTAGTGTAAAGTCTGATGCAAAGTCTGATATAAATTCTGATAAACAACATGTTAGCATAAACTCTGAAACTAAATCCGCTGCAAATGCTAACAAACTTAAATAGGCCAAAGGATCCAAGCAAGTTTGGGTCCTTAAAACTAACCAATAGTGGTCTTTGTGATTGCAGGGCAACAGGAAAAATATCTTAGTGTTGGACAGTGGATGTTCAGGACATATGACTGGAAATAAAGCCCTGCTATCAGACTTTGTGGAGAAAGTTGGCCCAGGAGTTTCTTATGGAGATGGCAACATGGGAAAAACTCTGGGATATGGCAATATCAATCTTGGGAATGTCATCATTGAAACAGTAGTTCTTGTCTCAGGACTTAAACACAATCTGCTAAGTGTGAGTCAAATCTGTCACAAAGGTTATCATGTGGATTTCTTTGAAGAACATTGTGAAGTTGTAAGCAATTCTACAGGAAAAGTGGTTCTGAAAGGTTACAGGCATGGTAACATTTATGAAGCCAGATTTTCAACAAGTTCTGATGGTTCTGCAATCTGTCTGTTAAGTAGAGCATCAATTGAAGAAAGCTGGAGTTGGCACAAAAGACTCTCTCATTTAAATTTCAACAACATAAATGAGCTTGTAAAGAAAGATCTTGTACGAGGACTGCCAAAATCAGTATTTGCTCCTGATGGCCTTTGTGATATATGTCAAAAGGCAAAATAAAGAAAATCTTCTTTCAAGAGCAAAACTGAATCTTCAATTCTTGAGCCTTATCACCTACTGCATGTTGATCTATTTGGTCCAGTCAATGTCATGTCTATTGCAAAGAAGAGATATGTTATGGTTATAGTGGATGAGTTCACAAGGTACACTTGGGTGTATTTCTTGCACAAGAAGAATGAAACTGCATCTACTCTAACTGATCATGTCAGACAGCTGGATAAGTTGGTCAAAGATTCTGTTAAAATTATAAGAAGTGATAATGGAACTGAGTTCAAGAATTCAATCATGGAAGAATTCTGCAAAGAGCATGGAATCAAACAGGAATTTTCTGCACCTGGAACTCCACAGCAAAATAGAGTTGTAGAAAGAAAGAACAGGACTCTCATTGCAGCTGCACGAACTATGCTTGATGAAGCGAAGCTACCAACCTACTTTTGGGCTGAAGCTGTGCAGACTGCTTATTTTACACAGAATGCTACACTCATAAACAAGCATGGAAAAACACCATATGAGATGGTGAAGAAAAAGAAGCCAAATCTGAAATACTTTCATGTATTTGGTTGTAAGTGTTTTGTTCTTAAGACTCATCATGAACAGTTGTCAAAATTTGATCTAAAATCTGATGAATGATTTTTTGTTGGATATCCACTTTCCACAAAAGCCTTCAGAGTCTACAATTTAAGAACAAGGGTTGTCATGGAATCTATCAATGTATCTTTTGATGATAAGAAGATTACTGGACTTGATGATTTCAATGATCATGATCAGCTGAGATTTGAAAATGAAGATTTAAACTCTGATACTGTAAATTCTGATGACTTAAACTCTGATCCTGTAAGTTCTGACGGGCTAAGTTCTGATGTCATTGAAACTGTGGTAACAACTCCAAAGAAAAATGCACCTGTCCAGGGGGAGCAAGCTGAAGATCCTACCACAACTCAAGACTCTCAAGAAGCATCAGAACCTGTCACTGGCTCTTCAAGTTCTGATTTATCAAATTTTGATGAGCCAAATTCTGATAATTCTGGAAACTCTGATTCTTCAAATCCTGAAGAATCTAACTCAAATTCTGAAGTCTCAGAGAGCATAACTACAGGTAGAGCATCATAAAATGTTGATGGAGACAGCATGGAATATGGGGAGGATCCAGTTCTAGAAATCAACTTCCATCTGCAAGGAAGTGGACCAAATCACATATACCTGACTTAATAATTGGAGATCCTGAAGCAGGTGTCAGAACTAGAACTGCAACATCAAATGAATGTCTCTATCATTATTTTCTATCTCATACTAAACCAAAGAAAGTGGAAGAAACTCTTCAAGATGCTGATTGGGTGCAAGCAATGCAGGAAGAGTTGAATAAATTTGAAAGAAATAAAGTCTGGACCCTAGTTCCAAGATCAAAGAACAGATCTATTGTTGGCACAAAATGGGTGTTCAGAAACAAAACTAACAGTGATGGCATAATTACAAGGAACAAAGCAAGGCTGGTTGCTAAGGGTTACTCTCATCAGGAGGGTATTGATTATGATGAAACATTTGCACCAGTTGCTAGATTGGAAGCCATAAGAATCTTTTTGGCTTATGCTCCTCACAAAAAGTTTAAAGCCTTTCAAATGGATGTGAAAAGTGCTTTTCTCAATGGAGAATTGGAAGAAGAGGTACAGCTGATCTAGGATTGTGGTATCCTAGAGAATCAAATTTTAAGCTAATAGGTTACTCAGATGCAGATTTTGCAGGATGCAAAATAGACAGGAAAAGCACTAGTGGAAGCTGCCAATTTCTTGTAGACAGATTGGTTTCTTGGTTTAGTAAGAAATAGAAATCAATTTCCACATCAACTGTAGAAGCAGAATATATTGCTGCAGGAAGCTGTTGTGCACAGATTCTTTGGATGAAGAATCAGTTACTGGATTATGGGTTAGAATTTTCTAAAATACCTATTTACTTTGATAATCAAAGTGCTATTGCTATGACAGCTAATCCAGTTCAACACTCAATGACAAAGCACATCAGTATTAGGTACCATTTCATAAGGGAACATGTGATGGAAGGTACAGTGGAATTACATTTTATTCCAACAGATCAACAACTAGTAGATATCTTCACAAAACCACTATGTGAAGCTACTTTTCCAAGACTAGTAAATGAACTTGGAATGGTTTCAGGTTCTTTTTCAAAATATGCTTAGTTTTTGTTTTCAAGCATCAGACTTTATGATCAGTATTTACAGATTGTCTTATCTTCATGTAATCTGTGCTTAAACTGTTAATATATTAAATAATGATTGTTATCTGATGTGATTCTATAAATTCTGATAGTGTTTTGAATGTTCTGTGACTATTCAATCCAATGAGGATTACTGTGCTAGATGCTGACCTAGTAGTCTTTAACATACTAGAAATCTCATGTTTGAATTAGTTGTTTATGTGGAAATTCATTAACAGAAGCAAATTCTGATATTGAGCTTCATCAAATTTACTTTGTGTATCTTATTACTAAGTCACAAACTAGATTCTTGCTTCTTATCTGTCAAATTCTGATGTCAGTAATCTTAAGGATGAACTAAATGCTGATAAGTCTCACTTATCTGAAGAAAAGAAAAGAAAATTAAAGTCAGGTACTCCTTTGAGATCAAGAGTAAATATGTGGAAGGGAAGACCTAAGTGCATTGCTGGTATTAAGTTATATGCATTAGAAAAGCAAATAATTTTTTCTTGGTGACTTTTCACATTCTCTGATTACTGGAGAAATACTCTGATAATACCATAAATTCTGATAAGCAGTTGTGGCTCATTTATACTGAGGAACCACTGTGAATCTAAAAGATGCATAAAATGAGCACAAACAGTTGAGGTGGACTCATGCACAAATTTATTCTATAGTAGACTTCAAAATTAATGACAGATTTTAAGCATTTTTCTTAGTTATGCCTTATTTCTAAGATGTACTGAAGTTTATCAGACTTTAATCTTTATCTGGTATTCTGCTAAATGCACACACTCTCACTCCATATGGATGATGAAAATTACTGTGGTGATTAAGTTTTTTTTGACAAACAGTTAAGTGTCATTTGCGTAAATTCTGAGGACAAATTCTGATGGAAGTTCTAATGATTAAACTCTGAAGAAACAAGTCATTATTTGTATGAAGAATCACAGATATAAACATTCACTTTTTGAGTTAAGAAGCCATGTTCTGATGACCGTTAAATTCTGATGTTAGTCAAGTTCTGATGTAAATCCTGATGGAAACTCTGATGCTTACGTGGCATTATTTTTTTTACTTGACTTTTTTGTGGTAAATACTGAAACGGTCATATTTAATCAGAATATAATTAGGTGAGATAAAAACAATCATAATCATTTGGGTTAGTGGTAAACGTGTTTGTCTTGAAAAACTGCATGTGTACAGTAATTATTACTTATTTCCCGTGCCCACTAACTCCTGCTTTAACTATTGACTGTTCACATATTGACAGGTGTAAACTGTCTTCCATACTTCACATGGGTTGTATAAATAAGAAAGTTAAAAGATTTTACAATCTTTTACCTACTTCTCTCATTCTCTTATCTCTCTTATTTTCTCTGACCCACTAATATTCTCTGAAGTTCTTTTTCATACAGGCATTTATCAAACACCTTGAAAACACTCTTTTTCTCACTTGATTTTTAACAGAAATGGCACCAAAAGATATTATTTTCAATGGAGCTAAGTTTGTTCCTAACAATTACTTAGTTATTCTTAGCAAGGATGAAGCCCCAACAGATCTTCATTTCATCCAGGATTTTCTTGCTAACAGTGAGATTGGGTATGCTTTAACCCAACCTCAATCTATCTCAGGAACTCAAGTGTTGGAGTTCTGGAGAAGTGGTATGTATGATAATGGTGGAGCAAATGGGTCCCCTAGTCTTATTTTCACAACTGGGGAGGATGAACATGTGGTGACCTTGGCCACAGTTCGACAAGCACTCCATCTGCACATATTTAACAGTTGAAGAGCCAGCTCTTCAATAGCTAATGGCCAATCTGGGCTATGAGAAAACTCTGGCAAAGCTGGGACAGTTGAAGAGACCCAACATAAGGAGGGAATAGAGTTTCTTCTTTGATTGCATCACCAGGACTTTTGCAAACAAATGTTCTAATTTTGATGCAATCCCAATTCTCAGTCAACAAATCGGGTATGCTCTCATTAATCAAACTCATTTTGATTATGCAAGCGTTATTTTAGGCTTTATTGGGGATAGGATGATAGAAGATAGAAATACTGTTTACTTTGCTAGACTATGTCAACTTATTTATAGTTTTTGTTGCTCTGATGCACCCCAATTAGCAAGTGAGTTAATTGAACCATTTAAACTTGCTAAGAGAGCCTTTACTGACTTATTATCTACTGATAATAAGAAAACTGTTTTGAGATCCCTCCAAATTCCACTTTCAGTCAAACAGTTTTTGGTAAATTCTGATCCAATCACCTACACTGCTTTATATCCTGATGTCCAACCAACCCAACCTCCATCAGTACCTCCAACAGCTACACAACCAACCACCTCTCAACCTCAACCAACTCAACCTACAATCAGAACTTACTTCCAACCATCAGCTCAATCTTCACAACAACAACCATCAGCACATACCATCAAACCTTCATCTTCCAAGCCTAAGAGGGCAAAGTTTGTTCCTCAACCTCCACACAAGAGAAGAAAGATGATTCTCAGGGATGAATCTGATAGTGAAGAAGAACAAGTACAGGTTCATACATCAGAACCTGTGACTGTTGAAGCTGAAACTCTGGTTTTTCAGAAAGAAACAGAAGCTACAGGGTCAACCCCACAGATAAATGTTGAAGCTCAAAGTTCTGATACTTTGAAGAGAAAGAGAACTGCTAGTTCCGATGCTCAAGAAACTCCTTCACTGGCAAGGAGATTAAAGAAAATGAGAACTAAGAGGCACATGGCTAAGCCTCCATCAGAAGATACTATTGAAGAAGCTGAGGAAGGGAATCAGGAATCTCTGATCTCAAATCCAATTGTGATTGAATCTCTGCCACCTCCAGCTAAAGCCAAAGACACTGCTAATGATACAGTGGTTACACCTCTTGTCTCTCCTCTTCATGAAGATGTTACGGTTAAAGATTAAGGCTTAAGTCCTGAAATTAACATCAATAGGCTGCGCATTCCTACTATTCTTTATTTGGAAGCTCCTACAGCAGCTCAGCCATCTACTAATACTTCTCCAGTCTTAAATGATAATGCTGAGGTACCATCTACACCAATTCTGGATCAAGAACCTGAAGATCAGAATTTAGATGAAGTTGAATCAGAAACTCATATAGCCTCACACACTGTTGTGTTATCAAGGGATAATGAGTCTTCTTCCAGCTCTGGAGACAGTGTTTCTGTACATACTCTATCTCCTATACTTGGAAAGGAAGCATTGGTCAAGAAATTTGTTGAATATGATGCTCTTGTACCTTGGGATGAAACTCATAGAGGAGTAGAGTGGACCAAGAAGTGGAATGATTCTGATTTCATTCCAAGCTCTAAAGTTCTGACAGAGCATATTGCTAAAGCTGATGAGCTGATGATGAATTCTGATATCAAGACACAACTCAAGATCACTGCTCTATCTACCAAGAACCTTCAAGGTCTGCACTCACAAACTCAAGTTAAGGCTAATACACTACAAGAATCATTTAACAAGCTAGATATGCAAATCAAGCTTGACAAGACAAGGATTATCAGACCTACACTTGAGAAAGTAGAAGCAATTGAGATGCTCAAGAGAAGCAACACGTCCACATCTCTGAGGTCCTATCTAATCAAGCTTCTCAACAGGCTCAATTGAATGATATTCAATCTTCAGTGGAACTTCTTCTCTCACTCCTACTATCAGATAATGCCAAAAGGGGGGAGAAGATAGTTAAGTCCAAATACTCTAATGATCAAATACTGAAGAAGAAAGATGATGAAGCTGATGACCAGGGAAACCCTAACAAGGGTAGAGGTCAAGTTCAAAGTAAAGGGCAGAGCATCAAGGTTTCTTCAAGGAAACTAATTACTGATGCAAGCAAATCTTCTATTCAAAAGAAGACAAGTTCTGAAGCTGTTCAAACTCAAAATCTGATAGCAAGTACTGATTCTCAAAATCTGATATCAAGTTCTGATGAGCAAAGTCTGATGATAAAGCCTGATGTTCTGATACGAGGTGGAAGTCAAGATTCTCAAAAGTTTATGCAAACTCTGAAGCTCAAAGGGAAGCAAACTACAGTCTACTACAAGTATCCCAAGATTCAGACACTCGATGAGGAAATTGATAGAAGATTATTTTTGAAGCATAATTCAGGAATGGATTTGGAAAATCTCAAGGAGGAAGAAGCTAGATTTAAAGCTGAAAAGAAAAATCTAAAGCCAAAAGCTTCTGTTACAAAGAAACCTCCAAGGCCTAAGGTAAAAGACATTGTGATCAAGGAGAAGTCACATACTGAGGCATCAAAGCCCAATACTAGATCACAGACTGAGATTGATCCCAAAGACAAAGGAAAGGAAAAAGTTGATGAACCAACCAAGCCACTGGAAATGAAAATTCCTCAAATTTTGATAAAACCAGTGTGTAAAATGGTTCAAGTTACTGATGATACTCTTGCTGAAGATGAAGATGTTCAAACTCTGAAAAGAAAGAAGATTTCTGAAGAATCAAAGACAACCTCTGACAAGGCTCAAGTTGTTCAGAGTGAAGAACTGCAAGCTACAATAGAAACAGCAAGTTCTGATAAAATTATTAAGACATCAACCTCTAACAGTGCTCAAGTTGATTTAGACAAGATGGAAGTAGCTGACAAAAAGAAACTTCTTTGAAAAAATGTCAAACCATCAGATCCGAAGAAAAGTCAATTGTTGTCTACTTTCATGACTATTGGGTTAAATGCTAGAGAACCAAGAGACAGGGCTGGACTAGATTCTGATGAAGCAAAGATCAAGACAGGAGTTGAAGTTACTACTAGAGATCCATTTCTATTGACTGACAGACCTCTTGAAGATGTTACACAGAAACACCTTGATAAGGTTATCTCTGTTCAAGTGGTACTGGATGCTCATGACAAGCACAATGTCAAGGAAAATCTGATTCTATTTTAGAAGATGGAAGGACATACCAGATGTCAGAATCAGATGTGCTAAACAAATCACTGAAAGAACTTCAATTCTTTCATTACCTTTTAGAGGTAAAGTCTGATATTACCAGGAGATGGTCAAATTTTATATTGAAGACCATCAGAGATAAAGCAAGAATTTCTGGTTCAAGAGTTACATAATTCATTCCTAGTATTGTTGAAGATGATGGAAGTGAAACTCCAATGAAGAAGGATTCTGCTAAACTTGAAGTGTTACTGAATGAGAAATGTCTATGCTACAATGAAGATTCTTCTCATCCTAGGGTAATAAGACTGAATGATGGTTTAGAAAGAAACCATATATCTTCTTTAAGGACTGCAATCTATCAGATTGGAAGTCAGAATGAAGAGATGAAGCAAGTCAAGACTACAATGTTTCAAGTCCTGAGGAATAAAGAAGAAAAACTGATATCAAGCTTTGTCAAGAATCATTATGGATTTAGATTGACTTAGTGAGATTGGTAAAAGTTACAAGGACTGTAAGTTGTAGTTAGTTATCTAGTTAAACTCTTATTTGCATTTGTACTTAAATGTTTTTGACATCATCAAATCTATTAACTTGTATATTTTGCATAATTTACAAGTTGGGGGAGATTGTTAGATATATTTGAGATGTCATGTCTAATATGATTCATGTTTAGTTTTCAGATCTTAACAAACAGGACATATCAGGACTTACTGGAAGTCGGAACTTAATATCAGAACTTAAGGTCATATCAGAACTTAAGTGCGGGAAGACTTTCATATAAGGAAGGAAACTTATTTACAGTAGAAGATCGAGACTAAAATAAAAGAAGATATGCATGGAAAGAGTTAGAAGATTGGAAGACTTGTAGAAGATATCTGATTGATATATTTTAGGAGACAGAATTGTATTCCATATCAATTAGAAGTTATCTTGTAATTGTGTACTATATAAACACAGACTTAGGGTTTACAATATATGTGTTATCATTATCGAGAAGATTATACATTGTAACCTAGCAGCTCTTAGTGATATTTGTTCATCACTAAGAGAGAACAACAATTCTTATTGTAACAGAGTTTATTCAATATACTTGATCTTTGTTACATACTTGTGTTAAATCGATTTGATTGTATAAACACTGTATTCAACCCCCTTCTACAGTGTTGTGTGACCTAACATTTTATCTTCTTTTATATCTCTTTAGTTGCATAATACGACGACGCCGAGAAATTACCAATTAATATCTTATTTTGATTTTATTCCAATTTCAAAATTATTGTATATACTAGATTATACCTTTTAGTTATAAAATACGAGACATCTCGAAAACAAAACCGAGAAACATTCAATAAATATTTTATTTTGATTTTATTCCAATATCAAATTTATTGTATATCCTCTTCTCACCTTTTTAGTTGGAGAATACGAGGCGTCATTTTCGACGATGCCGAGAAACTATCAATAAATATCTTATCTTGATATTATTCCAATATTTAAAATTATTTTGTATCCTCTATTATACTTTTTTAGTGACAAAATACGAGGCGTCGTCGAAGACGACGGCGAGTAATTATCAATAAATATCTGATTTTGATTTTAGCCAAATTTCAAAATTATTGAGAAAATATTTAAGCAAAAAATTAACATGATCTGATTTTTATAAAATGTAATGACCGAAATTGTGAACTACAAAATTTTGCATTATTTTTTAATTCACATTTTTTGTTATATATATATATATATATATATATATATTTTAGTACTTCAAATATACATATTAAGATATATATATATATATAATTTTAATGAATTGGGGATATTCATAGAACATACTTCACAAATTAATATATTTTATAGTATTTTGATTGTAGGACATAGGTGATCTCCGATTAAATAGTGGCCTCTATAGAAATTTCCTATATATATACATAAGGAAAATTAAAAAAAAAAGCTTACTTTGTTTATACATAACTTAAATATATTATTTCAACAATACTTAAAAAAGTTTATTTGACATAGTACGAGATCATATTTCTAAGCTATTAAATTATGGGATATCTTATACATTTGTTTAACATATAGTGATTTTTTGGATGTATATATAGGTGTACCATAATATTATTATTACCTTAATAAGGATCGAGAATAGTGATGAATCGTGTAACATCTAAGCATTCAATTTCCATCTACACACAACAACAAAAAAGAAGGTTTTAGTACTGTAAGGAAGTTTGGGACAGATGAAGGTGTTACATTAATATCTCAAATGCAAAATATATCGTTTATATCTTCATCTTGCCCATTTTTTATTTTGTTCTTCTCCAAATCCTCCGCTACAAGATCATAAAATGTTATCAGATCGTACTTGGTTGTTGCAGTTTAATTGGTAAACACTTTGCATGTGTAAATTAACAAAACAACAAATATGTACCTCCATGAGATGTAACACTCAAATTTTTTCTTCAAAACTATATTTATCAAATACCTATGTCACAATACAGACATTATATGTGTATTATAAGTACAAGTTGGATTACAACATGTTTGTTCTGCGTTTAACTATTCTATGGATTGCTCAAATGCATGATTGTAACATTTGGTACAAAGTATTCTTTCAACTCAGACTCAATCCCCAAGTTTTTTTTTTGACAAATGCAGAAAGTTCTCATTAAATTGAATATAGTACAGTCGGGACAAACCCCCAACTGTCGATACAACCAGGTGATAAAACAAATAACATACTAAAAACAATTAGATGATTTGTTTCCTGATCGTTTAACACATAGAATTTAAAAATTCTTGAAATTAAAAACGAAATCAAAGACATCCCAAGCGATCCAAATTGCAGCAACATCTCTGAAAATAGCAACATCGCAATTGACCATATCACATAAAAACTATGGTTAGCCCAGTGTTCAGAAACACCAATCGCATAAAATGAGATTGGAGAAGCGGCACCCCAGCTATCTTCATGTCGGACACCAGCTATAAACATGCCGAAGGCACCCCAGCTATCTACATGCCGGATACCAGCTATAGACATGCCGAAAGTATAAACCCATGAAAGATGAACAATCTTTAGTTGTGAAAGGTGAGCTCTTGCAATAATCACCACCGTCCCAGATCCGATGCAGGCTTTGCAGATCACCAAAAATATCAATAAATTCGTCCTCAACAGATCCATCACCAGATAAACCCAAGCATAACTAAATAAAAACATAACAAACACTCCAAAAGGAGAGACAAAACACACACTCCAAGAGGAGAGACACACAAACACCCAAAAAATTGGGTTTTATTGAAAGAAAATAAACGAGAATAACAGAGAATGAAGGGGTTGGGGCTTTCCACCGGAGAAAACTAGTGGAAGCCCCTCGATTTACTTGAAAATAGACAAACCCTAACAGAGAGGATGAAAGAAAGAAGGCTCCGGCATTGACATTTTTTTATCCCCAAGTTTTAAATATACTTCATTTTCATCTATAATAGTTAAATCATTATATGTTTACTTAATAGCTATTTGATTCTATGATATGAAGAATATGCATGGATGAATAAAATCAGATTCGAACAATTACTTAATCATTCATTACTAAAGTTCAACAAACCTAAATATATACACAAAAGTATCATACGTAATATCATATGTGAAAAAAATTAATGATGGAAGGGTGCATATAGAGGAGGAAGTAACAAAATGGATACGGTGAATAACAATAATACCTACGTTTTGTATTCAAGTGATAGTTACTTTGTAATTGTAGTAAAAATAATAACTGAAACTTTTTTGTGCCTGATAAAATAATAGTAGATGTGTCAATTGTATTTAAATTTAGCCATAATTTGGTATATATACATTTTCTTCATAAAATAAAACCACATTAATTAATTTATGTTATTGTCTAATTTAAAACTTTGTTTTTCTCTTTTATATTAGCAACAAAAAAAATAAAACTAACATTATATCGCAACTTTTTGTGGAAATATTATTTGAGATACTTTTACCTAAACTCAACAACATGATTCCCAGCGAAAAATAAAATATTCAAATTATAAAAAGAAATGGTAAAATAATTTATTTGGTGCTAATCGTAAAAAATAATAAAATTAATATTTTTTTGCTAGCACGCGTAGCGCGCGGGTAAAAGTCCCTAGTAGAATATAATAGAAATATCCATTATTCTTGAGAGAAGGGAGAGAGACAGCTAGAGAGCGAGATTGGGAGAAAGAGTGAAGGGATTCGTCCGGATTTCAAAGGAACTCTTCAAGTTGTATTCTCTGTATTCAAATTCTTAACTCATGATTTGTGGTTTTAATATATATATATATATGTTTTCTTCATATATCATGAGTAGCTAATCCCTTATTCCAAGAGTTGGGTAGTTTTTTTTTGGCTTGTTGTGTTTGTTTAGTTGTATTGTGAATTTTCTTGTGATTGTTAATCTGTCATTGAGAGCTTAACACAATTGAGGGAGTCGCGAACCTTTGATTGTATCTATAGGAATTATAACAAATCGGGAGAGGAGTTGTAATTCTAGTACATGATATGATAGACACAATTTAAGTATTGGATTGGGAGATTAATATGTGAATTGTGAAACATGTAAACTTTAATTTTTAATAGTCTATAATTGTATTTTGTAGGACCATGAGAGTGGCTTTCAAGTGATAGTTGTAGACACTATAATCTACCTCGGAAGAGGATTTTATAAACATTAGAAGGATTGTTTTTAATAAAACAAGAACACAAATTAGACATTCATGATAGACATTGAAGAACTCTTACTCTTGGATTGTTTTCTCTAAAATATATTATATAATTTTTAATTATTTATTAGTTTAATTAGTTGATAATCACATAGCACAAATTTTTCTCCGTAAGAGATAATAGACTTGAAATTGGTGTTGATATCAGTCCTTCCCTGCGAACGATACTCTAAAAATAAAAATACACTGTAACATTCTCAGCATTAAAAATAATAAAATTGAATCATTTTAATTAGTAAAAATTTTGTGTATAAGATGTCTTTCATTATTAAAAAATAAAAGTCAATCAAATTATATTAAAATTATAAAATTTAGTGGTAAACATGTGCATCATGAAAAAAACTGTTTAAGTAATAATTCTCTTATTTTAAGGTTTGGGCACAATAATATCTGCTAATAAGTAAAATTAAATGGGCACATTTTAGAAGCATTGAAATTTTAAAGGGTTTCTTGTTCATCATCTCTCTCGGCTTTCCAATTTTTTCTACAAAAGGAACAACAGTGTTTTTATTGGGGGTCCTTGGCTTGCCTCTTGTTTTCCACCCATTTAACCAACAAGTAAGATATCTATACATGTATCTCTATATGTATCTATGCATGTATCTTCTCTATCGCACCATGCATCTTTCTCTATCTGGGTTTTTTGACACCTTAATTTATTGGTTTGTCATGTACATATTTTTATTTGATACGTGAGATTAATTTCAATTTTCAATTTCTATGTATCAAACATGAAACATATTTTTTTCATATTTTTTAAGCGGTGTAATATTCACAAAAATAATTAAATTGAACGAGCAGCTTATATATTATTCATATATCATGAGATTAGTGCCTGAGCTTCAATCCGTCTGTTTTCTGACAAACCAAACTTTAAGTGATTTTAGAGTCGGCTATGTTTGGTTCAGTTGCAAGCCTACTAATGGATATCCCATCTTGTCTAATCATTTATAATTTTATATCTGTTTGTGTATCATTCAATAGGAACCGTTATGTTATCAACTCTCTTATAATGCTAAGCTTCGGAAGAAGCATACTTAGAACTCATCTTTTTATAATCGAAGTGCAGATAAAAGTACCAAAGCCTCTTGGGACAAGTAAGACCCCTCCTTTTTGTATGGCTAACTCTTTTAACAGTTCCAACCCTTAAATGTTTAACTAGTCGGTTTTCTTTAAAAGCTTTTGGTGAAAAATGTTTGGAAAATCTTTTAAGACAATAGTCTTTTTTTTTTTGCAATATCGTTTGGCTTGCATAGATTAAGGAGTAAATCATAACTACTTTATTCTTTCTTGGGACTTCTTCTCCTGTCTTAACTTAGTCTGCCTTTCAGTTCTCGGCACATTCTTCTTCTGCAGGTAGTAATCATAAGTCATAACCAGAATAGTAACTTCTAATTTTGTTCTGACTATAATTTACAATTTTACTTCTTTAATCATGTAATCATGCTACAATTTAATAATCAGGGGATAAAAACTTTTTTCCCATTATAAGTAGACCCTGTGCAAATTAATGTTTTTGTTTTGTTAGCCCTGTTCCTATGATTTTATGATTGTAGAATGTCTATGTGCCATGGGTTACATTGGATGTGTATCTAAGACTGCTTGCTCCATATTGTTATGCTTGCAATTAAGATGCTAATTTGGTTTCACAGGGTCATTACAAAGTTTATTTTTGCCTTCATTCATACACACTAGCTCAGTTGTATTTCACCAATTTTCATTTCTCTCAAGTATCTAATTATGGTGGCATTGATTCAGATTGATGAAGATGACATAATCTCGTGAGAAAGAAGAAAAATATTGTATCAGCATGGACGCAGCATTTTGAGTATATGAAATGAAAGCATAGATGCCTCACTAGTCCGTATATTTGTGAGTCTAAATTGTCTGACCGATGCACTTATTTTAATTCCTGCTGTTTATGTTTTGCGTCCCCTTCTAAAGCACTCATCTATGCATGCGGTCGCGACCTTGTTTGTGCTTAAGTATATGCTCCCTTTCATGATAACTCTTCCGGTATATAGCTTCATTATGCATTCAATTGTTTATAATATTATGTCTTAGCCCTGCATGCTTTTTTTCATGATCTTACTAGAAGCGCATAGCTGATGCAATAGGAAACAAATTAGGGAAAGAATAAAGAGAGGGCTTTACTGAGTACGTCATTAGCTTAGCATTCCAACTTCCAAGTATGTAAGATTTATTTGTAATCAGGGACGGAACTAGGAATTCAAAATCGGGTGGGCTTTACGCATCACTGGCCAAGTTTCACACACGGAATAAGGACTGTAGCTTCAGTGCTCACTCCTGAGTATTGGTTTTTATTTATTTTGGAGAGGATTTATATATGATAAATAGCAGTAGCCGTGAATTAATAATTAGATATTACTTGGTTTAGATAAATTGGATAACTTAGCTGATCTTCACACATAGTTGGACTAAGAAAACACATAATATGCATAAGCAGTAATTTTTTTTTTAAATCATCCTGGGCTTAAGCCCGGGTAAGCCCTTGTTTAGTTCCGTCTCCGTTTGTAATGTATATAGCAGCATTCGAGGCATTGTAGTTATATTATTGTTTTCTGATATTCTCAATCCATTTTAGAACTATGTATAGTGATTACTCTAGTTGATTTTATGTGAATAAGTTATGGAGAATTAAGTTCCTGAGGTTACAGGGAACTTTCTGAGGTAACATAAAAATATCCAATAGAACATGACATGTGTCTTATGTAGGGTCAAGTGTATATGTGTTATGGAAATAGAATAATTAGAGATCGTGTATTTGATTTTATCTGCCTACATAACTGCCATAAATAAAGTAATTTTATCATGTATCTCGGGTAAATTTCCTAAGGTAATCTCAGGAAAATCATTCTCATAATTATGTATATGTCCTCGATTTTTGTCAACTGTTTTATCTTTGCAAAATTCGTGGTGATCCTGTATGAAATTTATAAACTGCACTAAGCATATGTATACTTAATCTTCTGGGTTCAGTGTTTTTTTAGCTACAGAATTAAAAGTTTAATTACTTAGTGTCAAGTGGCATTGATTAAACTTAGTGCATATAACCGAGTTATTAGTTATATATATTTTATAATATTTCTGTGGTTCCAACGTTAGATGGCATGGCCCATTACCAAGTACCTGCAGTAGTCCGTGGCATCATTGGATCACGAACATGGGTTAGAGGAATGTTTAGCCGCCCAGGCCATAAACGCATTGAAGATGACAAGCTTCTTGACCATCATTTAAGTCGTATTGAGGTAAACGTGAAATTTTATTCCTCGAATATCTCATCTCCTGCTTTGCATATAATCGTCAATACTGTACCAATTGAATTTTTTGTCATACCTAAAGTCGATAATTTTTAAGCCGTGTATTTTCTTTCTTTTGCTGTTGTCATGTACCTTCCAAATTTCAAGCAGGAAGAAAGACTTCAAAATCTTCAGAAACGCCTGCATGTACCTTTTGACGAAACTCGTCTAGATCATCAAGTATTAAGTCTATCACCTCATCTCCTTTCTGTAGCACATTATTTCATAATGATATAGCTTCATTCATTACCTGGTTTCTCAATGAAGTAGCATTGCTTCCTTTTTCTTCTTATTTCTACCTATCTTTTTATTATAATTTATTTCTTTACCATGGTAGACATCTCTTTTAGCTTTGTGGAGAGCAGCATTTCCAGATGTTACTCTTAAAGGTTTGGTATCCGAGCAATGGAAGGATATGGGTTGGCAAGGAACAAATCCATCTACCGATTTCAGGTACAACTTTGCGGTTATGTATGACTGATATCCTGACCAGGAAATCAATAGCAGAATTTTATATAAATAATAAAGAATGAGTGTATACCCAAATACGTTGACGGTTGTGGTAACTGATATCTTGCCTTAGTATGCGACAGCAACATTATAATAATATAAACATGAAAGAAATACAGTCGCATCATTGAACTTACAGCATTTTTCTTGAAAGTTCTGAAATTTTAGTAAATGTTAAATTTCCTGTTGTCATATTAAATTGATATATGTTAACCGAATATGTATTCTTTGCAGGCACTGTGGTTTTTTTGCTGTAGAGAACCTGTTGTTTCTTGCAAGAACTTATCCGGTAAAGCTATCCAGATATTGCAATGTGTTTAGCATTCCATGATAGTTCTATATTAAATTATATATAGCTAAGTTTGTTATGAGGTTTATTATCCAAGGACTACATTCTCTTAGACGTCACTATATATCCTTGAACTGGTAATTGGTCTTAATCTCATGTTTGTTTGGTGTAGAATTATAGATAAGATAATTTGTTAATTGGACTTGTATGTCCTGATGTAAAGATATTATTTGATGGATGCGTGACACTTTTATCAAAGTCTCTAATCCCTCTCGATACCTAGTAAGGAATGTAGTATGTAGTCATTTTGATAGCCTGGATGATTAATATCTTATTCATACTTAATCCTGCAAACCAAACATAGACCAAGTAAATATTCTCATGTTTGTAATATTAGCAGTTGATAAATCATTGTTTTTTAATTTCTTCTGAGTTGAGAATTCTTAATTGAGTTTCACTAATCACATATATGTGAAACATGAAGGCTTCTTTTCTAAAGCTACTGTTTAAAACGGCCGGTAAGCGAGCTACATGGGAATATCCTTTTGCTGTTGCTGGCATTAACATCACATTTATGCTGATTCAAATGTTGGACTTGTACTCAGGTTAGCATAGGTGATAAGTTGATATTTTTGGTAAAAGGTTGTGGTACTGATTTGATCGTTCTTTCTCAGAAACATGGTTGTAATTGGACTCTCACGTGAATAAGCAAATTAGATCAAATAGCATTATCATTATTCATTCATGCATCTATCCTAGATGTAGCTGTTCTTCTGCAATATTTATTAAAGAACTGTAACCTTGCTATACTATTGATAACACATGATTACCTTCTCCATTGATATGTAAGAACAAAAATGACACGGCCAGAGAGTGAACCTTCTTAACCCATACAGTTTTATGTGAGCAGGATGTCAAAAGCTAGCATTTACTGTTAATTTGTGAAGGCATCAAAATTGATTTTTATTTACGTCTTTTAACTTCATCTTCTAGTATATCATTGAAAACAGTTCTTCAACTGTTTCCAATGATATAATGTTAAGTCGTGAAGGGATGATTAATTGTTCTCTGCAATTAACAAAATAATTTCATACAAGTTTTATGTATCAGTCCTCAGTTCCAATTAAAAAGATCAATGTAAACTCAAGTTGAATCTATATTTTTTTATACCAGTAGTATTTATCTGATAATATCACAACAAATAATAGACTGATCACCTGTTTAACTTTGTCCTAATCTTGCAGAGAAACCTAGATGTCTTCCGGGAGTACATTTTGTAAGAATGTTAGGAGGTAAAATCCAAATCCACTTCTTCAGTTATAATTAATTAATTTTTTGGTATATTTAGTCATATTTCCCTTTACCGGGGCCAGAGGAAGCCACTTATTTTGTATTTGATTTAAAAAATAGGCATACTTAGGAATGCTTCTTTGGGGTAGTAAATGAACCATTGTTTACATTTTCTCGTAATTTTTTTATTTTTTTTGCTGATGAAAATAGTATTTCCCAAAATTCCAGAAGATGAAGATGCTTTTGATGATTTGTACTGTATAGCATTTGCGTTGATGGACGTTCACTGGCTTGCGATGGAAGCTTCATACATGGAGTTTAATGTCTCTCTCTCTCTCTCTCTCTGTGTGTGTGTGTGGGGGGGGGGGTAGGGGCTATTTTGCGTTCCTTGTTTGTTTTAGCCCCACAGGGAGCAGCATGCTGCTAGATACCTGGGCTGTACTGCTTGGTAGACATCAAATATAGCCAATTAAAATAATATTTCAACGAATCTGAATTATGTGAGTATGATTTATGGTATGAAACCAAATAACAGCTTAATCATAGATATGAGACATCAACTTTTGTAAAGGATTATATTTTGAATTTTTGATCATCCTGACCTAGAGTGGGATATCAAGGATATAAGCATATAACCACTTCATTGATGCAAGGCCTTTCTAGATTCCAAGTTAATGTCTTTAAGATATAAAATCTTCATTTGTAGCATGACGTCTTCACATTGTAAAATTCTGATCCTGTGTCATTCACTATGAATTCTGATCTTGTGTTATTCACTATAGGAGGTTCTACGTAGGACACGAATGCAACTGGAGAAAGAACTTTCAATAGAAGACATTCGAGTAATACAAGATCTGCCGGCTTACAACATATTATTCATTTAGAGATCACAAAATATATGCCCCTGCTCTAGGATCCTCATCTTCTTAATGGAAAATTTTGATTAATGGTCAGATGGCTTGTTTCCGTGTCAATTGGTGACTGCAGTATTAGTCATTGCTGCACAATATTGTTAGTAAATTGCATAGTTACTAGTTAGTTAGATATGTCAATATGACTATACAATAGCATGATGTTATAATTCCAACCATATTTTAGAAAAGGTTGAGTGCACATCATCTCATATTATTGTTTCAGGGTTTGAACTGTTAAATTATCTATATTGGCTTTCCTGCTGCTCACTTTTTGATTTATCTAGAGGACTATTTTGTTAATATAAACTGTTTTGCCAAGTGCTCACTTTATCCACTATTCTGAAATGATGTCTGCATTTTAACCGTTCTTTTACAATGCTCAAGTTGTTGTATTGCATTCTTTGCAACTCCGATAACTTGAATCGATAATAAACTTTCTGAGTTCTTTAATTTAGGGTTAAACAACTTAAAGTTCTATAGTTCAATATTATAACTTTTTTGACGCGAGCAATGATCCAAACCTTATGAAATACGAATTTTGATCAACTGCTAAAAATTACTTCCTCCGTTTCACTCATTTTTTTATAAAAAAAATTGTCATAATAGACACGTATGTTAAGCTTGTTATAAAGTATAATTTCATGACTTTTTAACAAATTTTCTTTTTTTATATATAAAAATACAAATATTATATTTTTATTTAGAAAAAAATTATGAAATTTGGAAAATTATAGTTTATAAAAAAAAATACGTATCGAACGTTCGTGTATCCGTAAAAAACTCAGGGGACGGTGGGAGTAACAAAATTTGGGGAGGGAGTAAAAACTAACAAAATTTGGAACAACGTGATCTGATCTGATAGAGTGATTGTTGTAAGAAGCACGGGCTACCCACGTGAATGAGGGAGGGTCATTGTTTTTCTGATGGACC
Organism: Apium graveolens; assembly: GCF_009905375.1. Taxonomy (NCBI): domain Eukaryota; kingdom Viridiplantae; phylum Streptophyta; class Magnoliopsida; order Apiales; family Apiaceae; genus Apium; species Apium graveolens. Next base: position 13,153,552 of record NC_133657.1, on the reverse strand, counting down.
CAACCAATCCGATTGGGGTAGTGAGCCATTAGATTGCATGTGGATCGGGGGCAATGAGATTGGATTTAATTAACATCTCCGGGGTAGAGTAGAGGATGGACCCGGTTCCTAACAACTTTGTTAATAATATTAATACTATAAAAATTAATGACAAAAAAAAGGAAATAAAACATCGATAAAAAATGATGTATAGCCAAGTGGATGTATGAGAAATGTACACGTATGCGTGGGGTCATGGAAGAGATAAGAATGAAACACAAATTGAGTCACGCGATAAAAGAAGCACTTGCGAATTGTCAAACAGGATGGTGAATTGTCAAAGGGAATAGTAATGGTGGACACGCTCATGTTCGTATGTTGCACATTAAATATCTTTTTCTTGTTATTTTCTAAATAATTTATATGTACGTGGTTCCAGGCTCCTGGCTGCGAGGGAGGGACTAAACAAACGGTGATTTGTGCGGGTCTTTGTCCATATTTTAGCGAAAGCAACATATTAGCCGATCAAATATGTGATATGAATGACATTTGTTTCGTGATTAACGTGTTTCGTTACCAAAAATTGCAATTTAAATTCTAATTGCTTGGTTATTGAGTCAGCAAATGCTCAAGTAAGGGTATCATTGTCTACATGAAAAAAAAATGTTAAAGCCTGAATCCAGCAAATGATGTTAACCCAGGATCAAGCAAATATTGAGGCTGGAATAGAGACGGAGACAATTCTGATTGATGAAAGCAATCCTTTTAAGAAAGTGAAAATAGGGCCCGGGTTCGAAACAGCCTTCAAAAAAAATTTATATCATTACTCCGGGAGTATGGTGATGTATTCATTGGGAGTCCCAGAGACATGCTCGGGTTGCATGAATCCATAGCAATGCATAATGCATAGTTTTGATGTCAATCCTAACAGGAAGTCAGTTAAGTAGAGGAGAATAATTTTTTCCCTAAAGAGGCAAAAGGTATAGATGAAGAAGTCGAAAAATTACTCAAAGCTGGAATCATATGTGAAAAAAAATACCTGGAAGTTGAGCCCACACCCATGAGTATTAATCCAGCCAGCAACCATAATTTTAACCAGGGAGCCTGGACTCTGAAGGTCGATGGATCTTTGACAAATGAAAGGTCAGGAGCTGGGCTTATCTTAAAGAGCATTGATGGTTTAATGATTCAAACTGCCATATCCTTCGGCTTTCTAGCAACAAACAACCAAGCAGAGTATGAAGCCCTGATTGCAGGACTGAAGCTGGCCAGGACCTTTAGGGTTCAGGACCTATACATTAATAGTGACTCCCAGATTATAGTCAAGCAAACAAATTGTTAATACATAACAAAGAATCCCATATTATCCAAGTACCAAGATTTGGTCCAGAGCTACCTTGCCTTGATACCACGAAGCCAAGTTCTACATATTTGTCGAGAAGGGAATTCAGAGGCCGATACCCCGTCCAAACTGGTCCAGAACTCATCAAACGTAGACTGCTCTGTCTACTTTGAGGAATTGTAAAAGCCAACTATAAAAATTGAAGAATTCTTAGAGATAGAAAATACCACGAATTTGATGACTCCTTTAATCAACTACCTAGAAAATGGAGTCCTCCCAGAAGACAAAGGGAAGGTTCCAAGATTTAAAGTTAAGGCAACAAAGTTCTTTCTTGAAGAAGGACTACTCTATCGCCAGACCTTTTCCCCTATCCTGAAATGTATCGGCCCAGCGGAAGCGGAGTACTGTTTAATGGAAGTCCATGAAGGAATATGCAAAGATCATATGTCTGCAAAGGCACTGGCTCACAAGATCATAAGGCAGGGTTATTACTGGCCCACTATTTACTAAAATGCTGTTGAATTTGTGAAAAAATGCAAGCAGTGCCAACTCTGCAGCAATGTATTCCGGCTCAGCCCATTCCTACCCTCTTCAGTCTTATCTCCAATCCCATTCGCTGTTGGGGGATAGATATCATGGGACCCTTTCCCCGGGCTAGAGGGGATCTGAGATACCTATTAGTTTCACTCGACTACATGACTAAATGGGTAGAAGCGAAATAAATGAGAACCATCAACCAGCAAGACAGCATAAAGTTCATGGATAACATCTTGATGAGGTTCAGGATCCCAATAGTCCTGGTATCAGATAATGGACCATACTTAGTCGGGTCAGAATTTGAATCCTATCTCCAAGAACGGGGCATCAAACGCAAAAAATCATCAGTAACATACCCTCAGGGGAACGGACAAGTAGAAGTCACAAACCGGATCCTTCCCCGGGGCATCGAGAAGAGACTTAGAGAAAATAAAAGCAAGTGTCCAGAAGAGTTGCCCAATGTGTTATGGGCCTACAGGACTAGTCTCGGACAAGCACATGCGAAACCGCTTTCAAGCTAGCTTATGGAATGGAGGCAATGATGCCCATTGAGGTAGGATCCCCTTCTCACCGAACATCGATGAAATAGCCAACGAGGAGAGACTCAGAATAAACATCGAGCTCATTGATGAGGTACGAGACCAAGCTATAGCAAGGATGGAGAAATATAAGGAGAAATCAAAGGAACACTTCAGCAAGAAGTCCAGGGTCAAAAACTTTCAAGTTGGAGACCTGGTACTTCGAGACACAGAGGCCTCGGACCCTACCAATACTATAAAGCTGATGCCTAAGTGGGAGGGGCCATACAAGGTGAAAGAAGTATTAATGAATATGGATAAATCCGAGATCCCCAACACCTAGAATGGACTCAAGCTCAGAAAGTTCTACCAGTGATAAAGAGAAAGCAACGAAAGCAACCAAAAACTTGTAGCCTATGGCAATCAACCACTCTATGATTTAATTTTTTGTAGGAAGAAAATTTGAGATTAATGAAAAGAATCTTTATGTTTCAATTAGCAATTATTTAAACCATTACTATTAAAAAAGAAAACATCAATCGGGCTATGGATTCACCTGGGTTGAAAGCATTCAATTGTTACTTAGAATATTTTTAAGTACAAAATACATTATGAAGACAACATTAACCCGGTTTAGTATGCATACACGAGTTGAAAGCAATCAACTTCTACTTAGAATATTTTTTAAGTACAAAAAACAATAAAACGAAAACATCAACCCGTCTATGGATGCATACCCGGGTTGAAAGAAATAAACCTTTACTTAGAATATTTTGTAAGTACAAAAAGAAACAAAAAACAAACATCAACCCAGCTTTGGATTCATAACTGGGTTGAAAGCAATCAACTTTTACTTAGAATATTTTCAAAGTACAAAAAGCATCATGAAGAAAACATCAACCCGACTTTGAATTAATACCCGGGTTGAAAGCAATCAACTTTTACTTAAAATATTTTATAAATACAAAAAATATTAAATAGCAAACATCAACCCGGTTTTGGATTCATACCCGGGTTGAAAGCATTCAATTTTTACTGAGAATATTTTTCAAGTACAAAACATTATAAAGCCAAAAACAAACCGGCTATGGATTCATACCCGGGTTGAAAGCAATCAATTTTTACGTAAATTTTTTTTAAGTGCAAAATAATTATATACCCGAGATGAAAACAATCAATTTTAAATTAAAATATATTCTAAGTATAAAGAGCGTAGTAAAGGAAATATGCTGCTAAGAAATATCAACAAAAAAAGCAAGGGAAACCATATTAAACAGCAAGCTATCGGTTGAGTTGGCCATTTCCGGGCTATGTATTTTCATTATCGAGTCGAGCTGTTTCATTCCTCTTATCCTTTTCTTTATTTTTGCTTTCCCTTCTTGATCTCCAAGTCTGTAAAAAATTGAATAGGAACTATGTATGTTAAGCACATGTTGCAGCCAAATGGGCTTGTAGGAACATGATTTCTGGATGCTGGGAGATGGACAGACCAGACTGCATAAAACTATACTTTGTTCGAAAGAAAGATGCCTCAACTGGATAAATTTACTTATTTCACACAATTCTTCTGGCAGAGGGAAAGCCTGTTACGAGTAAGTGGAGAGGAAAGATCTCTAGAAATTCTTATCTCATTCCATTCCAGCGGCTCAACCAGTAACCAATGGCGAAAACTCAAAAATCCATGGTTTCCCGGTAGAATCCTATTTCGCCCAAGTTGTTTCGGAACCGAAAAAAAGAAGCGGTTTTTCGCACAGCTTGCTCATAGTGCAAGTCCCACTTGTATATCGTATTTTTCCGAAGAAGCATCGGACAGGTTGGAGTTCTTACCTTCTTGGGACTCCATGGACCAAGATCTACTTTTATTATATGGGCAATACCGATCTACTTTCACTTTAGTAGATCATATGGATGTAGAAAAAACTTCTCATTTTGATGAATTGGAAACATCTCTTTTCAATTTCTATTTACCTAGTTCATATCTTTGTTTCGTGTGTTCCCGGGAGGAATTAAATCTCTTAAATCTCGGGATACCACCTAAATAACTGCGGCCAGAGAGTAAAGTAAAATAGGTCGGAGTCTGAGGTCGGGTCGGACGACATACATCTTGGTTTGTTCCACAGCATGCTCCTCGCTGCCCTATGGAGTAATACGGGGGGCAAGACTCTCTTAGAGGTATTAACAACATCTCTATCTCTATATGGTGACTATCACCTAACGTCTTTCACTCAACAGCTCATCACTGTTACCGCGAGAGATGACTTGGTCGAAACCCAAGTGCCTTCCTATGGGAGAACAAGTTATCTTCCATGCGGGCGAGGCTTAGTCAAGCACAAGTTTGGGTATTTGCCACATGCTCACTCCTTACCACTAATGGTATCATTGCCATGCATGGGAGATCGCATTTAGGGTTGTGTTGCTTTTGAGTGATAGATCTGGTCCCATCTAGTCTAGAATAAATATCATATAGAGAAGAGATAGACAAAGAAGTCTGTCAAAAGGGGTCGATGGATCGCCCTTAATGCCCAACAAGTCCCATGCCTTTCTTGGCCCAACCGGCTGGCGATTTCCGAAAAGTCTTTATGCATTTTTAGAGCAAGAAGCAGA